>NC_143515.1:42351076-42681576 GCF_031878675.1 Megascapheus bottae
GTTATAGGATGGTGAGCCATTTTAAAGGTTCTGTGTAAGCCAGCTTTTTTTTTAAACCTTCCTTTGATTCAGTGCTGCCTCAAAAGGAATCTCTAGATATCTGCGAACATTTCAGATGTTCCTTATGAGAACACAGGATAAAGATAAAGTCAAAGTAGAATCATATGTAGTTTCCACTAAACAGTTTTCAGGGAACAGCATGACTTGAGGTCAACTTGAGATACAATGTGGGGATGTGTTAGGGGTTGCATTTATGAGTCTGTGATTGTCACCGAAGCTCCTTCCCTCTAGCCAAGTTATTTTATTTTCTCTGGGGGATCACCTGCCCCAGGGCTAGACTAGCCCCTGCCTACACCCACCTGTGACCCTGAAGCCTGAGCCCAAGAGCCAGTCCTGGAGGTCTAGGTCATTAGACTGTTTTCTTCTGGTTCCTGTTCAGATTGGGACAGAACTGGGGCCTCTGAGCTGACACTCTTCTCCTTCCCCAACTCCTCATAGTTGAGAGCTGCTGATAGGTTCTTATAAACAGAAACAAAAAGAGATCTCTGGGTCTAATCAACAGTATCTGAAACCCAGTTTCCTTTTACATGAATACATTGGGGGCTTAAAACTTTGGGGAAAAAAAAAGCCTATCTCCTCCCAAATCAGAAAAATCAACAGACAGGAAACAGACTTCTGTATTTATTTACTAGGACCTTGAAATTTTTAATTGGCGAGCAGAAACTTATTTTTTGATGGTGAGGGCAATGTAAATATGTAGTTTGGTAGTCTGTTAGCAACTCCTTTTACTTTTTGTAAGCAGAATCTTGTCTAATTTTTACTTGGAGTGTAACTAAAAATCTAGTTTATTAAGCAGAAACAAATTATTAATAAATAAACCACTTGGTGTTTGTAAAGTCTTTTGAGGGTGAAAAGCCCCTTCTAAATGGCAAATATTATTATTTTTATTGCAAGCTAATGGGAGGAAACTGAGCTAATGAAGTGCTTACAGAGCTCAGAAGTGGTCATCATTCTCAAATTGCCATACTATAAACTATTAAACTTGTTTCTTAGATAGAGATGCTTTCACATTTTAAGTTGATACTTTTTAATTCTTACCAAAGATAAAAAGCAGCACTTATGGGCTTGTAATTTAAATAAGCATAACTCAAGGGAATAATTTTTTCAATGCTTAACTTGAAGCTGTCTATAAGAACTAGAGGTGTAGCTTGGCTGTAGAGTTCTTATCAGCAAGTGCAAGGCACTGAGTTCAAACTCAAGCACTATAAAACAAAACAAAATAAAACAAAAAATAAAACAAAAACCATGAACACTAAAAAGGCAACTTCAGTGTTACCAGAGAGAAATTGTTTATAAGATGCAACATTAGAAGTACAGCTAGCAAGGAAAAAAGAAAAAGACCAACACTAGTTTTCTGAGGTAGATTTTTACCAAGTATATAGAGATTTATATCATTTTGCATTACAAACAATATATACATACATTCATCCAAATTAAAGTTCTAAACAGAAAGAATGAAGCTGGGTATTTCGAAGTTCAGACCGAGGCTTTCTTATGCTATAACTCTTCTTATATTTGCCTTGATTCTGTGGTACATGATATGTAACTTGAATTAAATGCTTACTATCTGGTATTTGAAGTAGGGCATTATATAAAAATGGTGCAGTCATCTAAGAATAATTAGGAAAAGAAGGATAGATTTAAATCTGATTTTCCTCGCACCTTTCTGAAGTCTTATCAGAAGTGTTCAATTGTTAAATTTTCAAGTGAATATACCACATCTACTTTCTATGTATTTCCTAAAATTGTGAATATACATGTGAATACATATTTATAGGACTGGGATACACACATTTTTTATGCCTTCTTATTGAAAGGAGACCTTACATAAATCAAAACAAATAACTTAAAAGAGAAACAAATAATAGTGGTAAACAGTATAGTAGAAATACTTTGCTGGAATCTCACACAAATCTGTGTATATTGTAGCTGAATCCTGTAAAAGAAGTTCATGATTTTCCTCTCTAGAAATGTCAAAGCATTCTTTATTCTCAAGAAAATTAGGTTCAAGTCTGGGATTATATTTGGGATGTGCTGAGAGGAAAGCATTTAAGGACAGTTTTCTTGACACCCCCTCAACACACACACACACACACACACACACACACACACACACACACACACACACACTGCAGTCATTAAAAAAAAATGACACCATTATGTTCCATGTCCAGAACTGAAAACAAAATTCTTTTCCTGTTTGACAAGATTCAGCCTGCAGTGGTTTTAGTAGCCAAGACACAAGATTTTTTTTTAAAAAAATGTCCTAATTCTTTTTTTAAATTGTGATTAATAGAAGGGTTACATTATATTCACCAGATAGAAGGTGCATAACTTCACAAACATTGATACCCTTTCTCATGACATGGTCCCCATTTCCCTCCCACCCTCCCCCCGCTTATCTTGATTTCCCCCCTTCCCTATCCAATTTCAAATAACCAATTAAGCACATATAAAATATGTCAGATAACAAGGTGAAATATTGTAACAATATGAGATAACCAAGGGATAGCAAAAGAGATGAGAGATAACATAGTACATTAAGGACACAGTCACTCATTATCCTGGAGGTCCTTACATTTAGTGTCATACTATTTGGCCTTAAAGACACAACATTTTTAAATTAGGGCCTTCAGAATGCAATATTAGCAAGCCCTTGTAATGATACAGAGTAATTTTCTAATTAGCAGAAGACTATTTGAAATACTGCATGGTATCCCATTTTCCATACTGTTATTTTCTACTGAACAGAGCTAGAAGAGCAAAACAAAGCCATGAAATCCCACACTTAAACGTTTTAGAAGTGGAGCTTTCCTGCTTTTGTAAGGACAGAACATTATTTATTTATTATTATCTTTCAGTAGCTATACAGTGTAGTTGCCATTTAACAAGCAGTATATTTTGATCAATGTCATCCTTTTCAACATTCTTACTCATCCCTTCTAACTCACTCTTTCCCTCACTATTCTTCATTTTATAGAATATACATTGAATCACAGAATCTTATTCTACAGAGCTTTTCATGTATGAAACTTAGCTTTGCTGCTCCAGGAATATTATGTTGAAAGCCAGTTAACCATTCAACTAGTTAATGATCACAACTCCTTCAGTTGCTTGATTTTTAGTTGTTTTAGAAACACTTATAATGTCATATATCATTTTTTTCTTTTCTTAATAGCTATGCTTGGGTTTATTTTCTAAAAAGAGGTTTCAGAATAGGCTTATGCATATGGTGGATGCTGAATGAATGTGATTGCAGTTGGAAGCTTAGGTATCTTCCAGGGTGTAAAGGTAGAGTAGAGGAATTCTTTTATGAATTTGAGTTTCAGCTTTTGGTAAATTGGGTCAAAGAAGGCATGAGAGCTGATGGTAAAACTTTTGGATGAACACATGGAAAAATGAATTAGGTTCCTGGACATAAGACTTCTAAACATAGAAGCATTTCAAAGAACAGACGTTCGATGTGAGGACTCCCAGATTCAGCCATCCCGTGCATGGAAATAGAATTCACTCTCAGAAGCCTCATCTTCAATCATGAAGGAGAAATCAGAGAATGTTCCATTTCCCTAGAAAAATCTAAGTTACTTCATCTGTATATTATGTATGGACTGCTATTTTTGCAGACTGATCAATAGAAACAGTTGGAATGGCAGAGAATAATTTGCCCCAAATCACTCTCCAAAGTGCTTCCAGGTTTCATTTTTCTAGAGTTTGTCACCTATCACCTCTCCTTCCAAACACTACTTGGTTTTCTACTGCCTGTAGAATCAAAAGAAAGTGAAGGGTAATCTTCTAGGCCCATCCCAATTTTGCCCAACCTCACTTTGCAGATACGTTCCTGTCATTCTTACTATATGATTTTACCTCCTCAGAGGGAGGAGTTCCTGCTTTTGGTTGTGCTACACCTGTTTTGTAGCTAGATGTATATGATCCACTCTCCCCCATGCCCTCCTCTCGACCCCCGGACTTCTCATCTATTCCAAGACACAGGTCTTTTTGAATTTTGGCTTTTGTCTTTGGTCTCCTCCATACCTACCATTGTCCCTGCACACTCAAAATCACCTGTTATTAAACTTGGTTCTAAATAAAGATGCCTGCCTAATTAACACTGTATACACTAGTATTCAATATTCTGTAAGTCACAGCAATCAAGAGTGAATGAAAAGCAACACAAAAGTAGTTAGTAGCTGCATGTTCAGGGAATTGCACTATTAGTAGAAGGAAATGGTGTGACATTTAGGGTCACCTGGAGATGTTTTCTGGCCAGTATGTCATCACCTTCTGCTCAGTGTCATATGGACATGGATGGTGGTGGGCATGATAACACACATGGTTGGTCATTCTTCCTTAACCTAGGCACAGGCTAAGAAAGAAGACACCAAGCTATAAAGTATTAGTTTTTTTGATAATAATGTGTTTCTCCATCAAAACAACCAAAACAGGGCAACTGCCCCCTAGCGGGGGGGGGTACCCCTGTGCTTCCCCTTCCCTGTACTCTCTCCCCCCTCAAAAAGAAATGAAGGGAGGGAAAGTAGAGAGAAAGAGAAGAAGAAGAATGTGTCATATCTTATGATGAATAGAATTGGATTTCTCATTGTTAGGGGGGCTAGAAATCCATTTGCTTTATCTGTCCCATCCTAGCTTAGGATAATGTTTAAAACACAGTCCATTGGACATTCTGGTGGATCCTGGTGGATTCCTTACACTGGCTCTTGGTTTATCATCTTCACTCCTTAAATGCCAACAATTTGGTAAATTTTAGATTCGAATTTCCCATTTCTGCTAGTAGAATAGTGAATTCCACTGGGTCCTGGAAGCTAGGCCATCAGCAACATTTTTTTAATAGACATAGATCACAGATCTATCTACCTACTTTGTTTGTCATGTAAGATAAAATGATTTGATTCTTATAGTTTTTTCCTATCTATACAGCTATTCAATGGTTGTGCAACTTTTCCTTCAAGCCTGGGTTCATGGAAGTTTTTTTTCTTTTCTTTTCTCTTCACTCTCCCAGGGGACACCGAATATTCTCACAGGGCTCTGATATAGTTACTAGCTAGGACCAAGTTAGGTTTACTGTATAATGAAGAAGTCCACACTAGCATTCCCACCTAGGGGCTTGCAGTTCTAGAATTAAACAGATTTGTACAATACATAGGAGAAGCACTAGGACCTATCTTTCAATAGAACATATGTAAGCAATTAAGAAAAAAAATAATTGCACATTTGAGAAAGTGGACTCACCAAACAGTTGTTGAACTATAAAAATGCATTAAGTGTAGTCAATTTCTTTTTTTAATTATTCAGGAATGTTGTTTATGTTATCACGAAAAAAAAAGAAGAGGTGAGAAAATATATTCGGCAAATTTTGGTTTTCCCCTATTTGAGCAGATGGCGATCCGTAGTTCAAAATTTGTAACACAAATTATTTCACATTTTTTATTAATCAGTACAATATGTTTTTTAAACAACAAACTGCACTTAGAAATATCAGTGTAAGTTCCCCAGTTTGCTTACTTTCATCAGAGAGCAGTTTGAAAATTAGAGATTTTCTTAGCAATATTGGAACATAGAGCATCCTTGTTGAGTATCTCAATAATAATTACTTTTATTCCTATATTCAAAGTATCTCATGTGGAGGAGGGGACAATTGAAAATAGTACAGAAAATTTGCAATGGGGAGTTGTAAAAAGCTGGGAGAATCTGTTTCAAGATGTTTGCTTTTTTTTTGGGTAGAACAAAAAGTGCATTTTGTTAGAGACAAATATTTTTTGTGACAAAAAACATTTTATGTGAAGTGTAGATTGGACTTTTAATATAAAAAAAGAAATGTTAAGCCATTCTATTTTAGGAAGGTTTGGCGTCTTAGAATGAAAGCTGTTAGAGCTGCATATATTGGAATGTTCTCACAACTCTTGTGGTCCTATGTTTCTCTCCAAACCTGTTAAATTACATGAGTGTGTAGAAATAAGAGAGTTTTTTCTATATTATTATTAATTGACACTTATTTTTAGCTGGCATGTGCTGGCAGGTCTTTCCAGACAAACCTCAGACCCTACAAGGCAGAGCTTCAATCTGAAAGTTTGGGGAGTATTCTAAAGCTCTGTAATACAGAAGCTTGGAAGTGTAATATTAAAGTGATAAACATCTTATATTCAGTGTAATTCACAGTTTCTTTCATTCTTTTTACTATCTATAGATCTAAATCAAAACAAATTCCATAAAAGAGGGGGTTATTTTCAAGCACATTTTCCTCCAGTGAGCTCTTGAATATTTTATCATATCTATTTCTATACATATGCTATACATTTCTAGATCCCTGTTGAACAAAATCCAAGGTGATGATAAAAAAAATAAAGACTATGACATTAGAATTCCTAGGAGATATAAAGTTAGCCTTTGTAAGTGAATATAAACTTTGTTTTGGCAATTAAAGAACACACAGGGATATTAAGTCAAAGAACAGTATGTTTGAACTATTAAATTGTTTTTTTTTCCAGGAGGTTATTAAAAATGTATTTCAAACTACCAGAGTGGCAGAAAAAAATTAAAAAGAAAACAGTAACTTAAAAAATAAACCAGTTACATTTTCCTTAGCGCTTGAAGAGGCATACTGGATTTCATACAATGTGATTTCTCAGTTGTACCAAGCACCAAATACTCGCGTTAGGACATCCTCAAAGGTCCACTCATCTGCAGACACTTACAATACAGCGAATGGGTGAGTGATTTTGCCTGCCAGGTGGTTATGGGAATGTATGGGTTTCTGGAGTGCCCCCTCCAATGGTGCCGACCCCCTCCCTCCAGACCTTACATGTACACAAGCTTCTCGGAAGGTCAAAGAAAAACCAGACCGAGATCACTGGGCAGCCCAGGATCCAGTGGGGCAGGAAGTACACACTTAGGATGCGAACAGGGACTGTCTGGTGTGTGAACAGCGTCTGGGTTCTCAAATGGTTAATTCCCCCAGGCTGTCATATTGCATAAACAGATCCTCCTTTAATAAAATTAATTAGGTTCTGAGCTTTATAGGGTGATGCCCACTGACCCTTTACATGCCTATTGTTCCCAGCTCCAAGAGAAAGAAAGAGAGAGCGGCTGCCCAGTGGACAAGAGAGGGACCCAACTTGAATGATTTGAAAGAAGGAGCTGGGGTGAGGGGGTGGAGGAAGCTAGATAGGATTTTTCCTCCACAAGAAGCCCCCTCCTCACTCCCGTGCCAGCCCAGGTGCTGAGGGGAGGGGGCTTGTGTGTCAATTTTGCTTTAATTTTTTTTTTTTTGCACGAGCCACCCAAATCAGGCTGCTGTTTTAAGTTCCCGAGAAATACCCAGAGTGATGGCAGATCGCGGGGACCCGGTGGCTTCAGTTCAGAAGAGACCCGAGGCGCTGGGGCAGGGTGAGGCGAAGGGCACCCGGGCCTTCCGGCTCCACCCTCCTTCTTCTTCTGGGTGCCCACCTCGAGCGAGCCAGGGCGTCACGTCGCACAAGTGGTTCCTGGTATTAAGTTTGCTAAAGGGAACTTCGAGATGGGAGCGAGCCTGGGGTAGGAAGAAGGGAAGAGGAGGCTCCCCCCCTCACCCCATTCCCCACCCCACCCCCGTCTTTCTGTGTTTATTACAAGGGGTTTGAGGTCCCATCCTAGAGATTGCAGGCGCACATGGGGGATGGCTCTGATCTTAGAAAAATCTGAGGCACGAGAGCAATACTGCCCGATTTCTGTTAGGGGAAAAGATTTTTTTTTTTTTTTGAAAAGGAAAGGAATGGAAAAAAAAAAACCCACCGTCGACCGGACGTTTCCAATTACAGGGGAGCCAGAGAACAGAAGGGGGAGGGGAGGAGGGGGAGGGGGCGGGTGGAAAGGATGGGATAAGATTTGGAGAAGGTGGGGATGGAAGGTAGGCAAAGATGGGGCAGGGCAAAATGGAAGAAACGAAGCTTCTGTGAGGAGCAGAGAAAAATAGGAAAATGAAGCAGAACTAGAAAAATGACAAAGTGTTGAGTGTGCTGATTTATTGCAGAAGCCTCTGGTCATTTCCATATATTGAAATGCGCCCAAGCGGCCAGTCAGTCAATTTCTTTTGAGCTGCTGCCGCTGCTGCCCACGGGCTGCCCACGTGACTCCCCCCCTCAGCCAGCCTCTTTACCACCCAACCCCCGAGACTGAGAGAAGAGGGGAAAGAAAGAATGTGAGGTGGCGCAGGAGACATCTGTGTATTCTAGTGGGTGATTTGGAGAAAGAGACATTTGTGAGGGTCTTTGGGAAAGAGGAAATGTGGCTCAGGAAAAGGAGAAATGATGCCTATCCTACCTAGTGTTAGGTTATCTGTCTGGGCTTCTCTGTCTCTGTCTCTTGTCTCTTTCACCTTTACTCTCTTGTTCTCTTCATCTCTCCCCTCTTAATGGCTTAGAAAGGGGACAGAATACAGAGAGAGAAAAGCTCATCTGTCTCCAAATACATAATGGGGATAGGTGTGGAGATGGAAGATATTCAAGGCAGATTTGATTTTTGTGTCTCTGAAACCATCCTTTGCTTTGGTAGATTTTTCTTAAAGAAAGGCACACACAAGCACATACAAGCATGAGCGCATGCACACACACACACACACACACACACACACACACACACACACACACACACCCTAGATAAAAGCCAGTGAGTTGTTAAAAATGAATTTGCAGCATTAGAGCTGTTAGCATCATTCAGCAAGCAGCAAGCTTGATAATTTCCAGGTGTTGGGGATAGCCGTCGTCCAGGAGCTCTTACAGAGCTTATAAATCCCTGTTGGGAGGGAGGGGGAAAAAAATCTTTGGAGGTGAATGAAATATCAAATCACAAGACTCCTATGTAGATTTATGATTGCATAAGAGGCTTGATCATTTCCATATACTGAAATGTGCTGTCCTCCTGAGTCTGCCCAGCCCTTCCAGGAGACGAAGCGCTCCGTTCTGCCTTGATCAATGTTGACTATGAAGGCAGAGAGGAGGGAGGGGGGGTGGGAAGCAGGCTGGCACCAGATGGAGCGGGGTCTCGGGAAAGGTCAAGGTTAGCCCAGGCTGCTATTGAGTCGGTAGCAGCCTCACAGATAGATCTCTGCCTCGAAGGCACCCACTGGGGCTTCTCAAAATCAAATCTAATAGAAAAGGCAGTCACAGAATGAAATCGCTTCATCTGAATGCTAAAATTGTTATTAGGCTACATTAGAGAGATATCAGGCACGTGGTTACCAAAAAAGGGAGCATGCCTAGCAGTTTGTGTCTGAAAGAAAAGCTATGAATATGTTGATAACATCAGTAATGGGCAAGTGGAAAAGATGGATATCTTTTTTTGTTGTTTGTTTGAAGACCAGATTAACATATTAAATGAACACACCCACTGCACCTCCCTTTTAAAAGCAGGACTACCTATACTTGCAATTGCTTAGAATTACTTGGGAGAGGAGAGCTAAAAAAAAACCTTTCAATTCAGAAAGATGATTTTTATTGATCCAGAAGTTTGATTCACTTCAGGAATTTTGTTGGCATTTTTGGCCAGGTGTGTGGCTTTGGAAATGTATTCCTCAGGCATTCCATTAGGGGTTGACACTGCCATGTCAATCAGTTTCTCTGGCTTTGGACCACTGAAAATAATCTGTCAGAGGCCCTTTTTCTTTTCTTCCTTTTCTTCTCTTGCATTCTTTTTAGAGACAACTGTTTCTGGAGAATCGCAGGCAAACCTCAACCTAGAAGAGAGTCTGGGACTAGCCTATCTGAGTAACCACAATGGAATTTTTTTTTCAGTCTTTCCTTCCAATTATCATAATGAAACCCACATTAGCTGTTTTTTAACCTACAGCACCGCCATATCTTAAAGAAGGATTTAGTCTTGTAAAATAAATGCGGGCTACACTAGATTAAACATGATGACTGCACTCCAAGGGTTAATAAATTTAGAATTAACAGATCATCCCAGCTTGATACAGCTACTATAGATGATTTAATATGCAGCCTAAGCAGGTTGACAGTCAGCTCACAGATGCAGATAAGATCAAACAGTCTCTTGATTCAATAGATTGAATGGTGGTAGTGAGAGTCTAGAAGGTGAATGACAGAACATATATGGCAGGGGTTCTGGCAAAGAGGGCTTCGACTCCCAACTGCTGTTTTGTACACTGGTTTTCTTTTTCTAACAGGTCACCTTCTGTAGCAATAAAAACCCATAGTGGGGGTTTAAAAATCCTCTTCATCATATAGAGTAATGGAGTGCTTGTTTGAGTTTTGCATAAAAAAGATGGAAAGCTTGAATAACAAGATCTATTTCTAATTAGTTCTGCCTGGTAAATAGCAGTCACCAGTTCTTTTCCTCATTTCTCTCCATGGGCTCTCAGGTCCAGAGCTCAACAGACAGGATACAAGATTTCTGGGTGATGCAGATAAAGGCAGCTCATTGCTGAAATGATATAGGTAATTTTCCTCAGTCCTCTGCTTTGCTCTGGCTGTGAAGATCTGAATATGGAAACAAGATTCAAAGCTAAGTTGAAATTCAAACTCCAGCACATAACCATTCTGAAATATATTTACACTAGGAGAGAACTTACGGTTCTGAAACTGATGTTTAAAAAAAATAGCAAAAGTTGGGGGCAGGAGGGCTTAGGACACTGAGGTAGACTGAGGATCCAATAGAAAAAAATGGAATTATCTGTTATCAAAGTTTGCATCTGCAGCTGCAATCTAGAGGCTGGAATGTCTACTAAATTGAGTGCCCCCCACTTTCACCCCCTCAGGCTTAATTTCCTTTTATCTGTTACAACTCTAGTAGTTAAACAAGAAGACCAAAATTTTTTTTGATGGAATTGTATGTGATTTAATATATGAAAGACAAGTTTATAACAGTTTTTATGATTTAATCAGGAGCAGGGGCTCCTCCTAAACCCATTAGATTCTGTCATGTGAATATATATTCAGGCAATTTAAAAATGCATATTATGTATTCAATAGACCGTCACAGGTCTGAATTGTATCATGTTATTCTGGTTATTCTGTTCTATCAGGTCATCCCCCCCCTCAGCCCATCTTAATATGAAATCTGTAATAGAATGACTATAGGGTTACTGTAATCTATTTTCTTGTGTTCTTAACTTAGATATTTCATACATTTATTTTATTTCATTTTATTTTGAATCTTAAAAATGTCCACTATACACTATGAGCTAATGGACCACAAGATTTTGAAACCATGTAATATCTTTACATGCTGTTAGCACTAACTTTTTTCTCTTCCTTCTGCTGCAATATCCCAGAGACTGACAAGTAACTTTCTTAATTCACAATTTGTTTTCATTAAGTAACTTCTAAGAAATTCTTAATTCTTTGAAAAAGCTGTTTTGGATCTTGATTTTTTTCTTTTCTTTTCTTTTTTTTTTTTTTTAAAGAAAATCCATCATTGTGCAACCTGCAGATGAAAAGATACCAGTGAATTTTCCAAACTTAAGGCTGAGAAAGTATTTAAAAGTGGAATTGCATCTGGTAAGAAGAATTCTGAGCTTGAGAATGGCTGCTCCTAGAATTGGGATAGTGGACATTTATTTTACATTTAATCAGGAGATCTAAATGCTTCTGAATTTTATTTTTCCCTTTCTTGGACAACTTGTGATTGCAGCAGGGGGCACCACCAACATACGAATTACTTGGAAGCAGGCAGCTCCGGCTCTCTGGCTTCCCATACTACTTGGAGGCATAACCACTGAAAACAGTTATCTCTTGGAAATTTGCATATTTATGGTGCCTCCTGCAGGTTTCTGTGATTGCTTTACAGTCAGGAAAGGTAACAGAAAAATATATATCCTTCTTTAACACATGAAAAAGGATCATATAGGCGCAGTGACTCTAATAGGAGACTAATCCTTGCAAAGCCTGTAGCATGAAATTTGTCTCCTGAACATTTTTGTTTTGGTTTTGTTTTAGGATTTGAAGGGAATCTTCTGGAAGTTATAGGACTAAGTATCTGATTTTTTGAAAATGGACAGAGGAGAATACTTAATGTTTTGGAAAAATTAGCATAGATATATTCATTGAATGACTACCTCCAAGAACAGAAAATTTGTTACAGGCAAGGAAAGCCATCCAATAGATCATTTAAAAGCCTAGTACCATGGCACATATATTTTTTTTAGTCCTCGTCCTCAGCAATGAAAATATGTGCAGTGTACCTTTGGATATAAAAGTTAATTAGGTCTCAGAAGAGAATAGTTTCATTTTTATTTGCTCTGAGTTCCAAGGATACCTTTGATACACCTTTTTTCCCCCCTTCCCACTCTTTTTGACCTTCTTTGTGAAAACTACATGGTTCAGGCACTCAGGCTTGCTGAGTTCTGAATGCCAGATTTTTGTTATTTTCTGTGCTCTCTTGAGAAGCATTCCACCAAAGTAAGTATCATAATTGAAATTACACCCAGAAAAATCTAATCTCATCTCCACTTCAGAATCAAGGTGCAGCTAAAGTGCTGTTTTATCAAGGATTTTAGTTTAGCAAGATATTTCATATATCTTGTAGTTGGTGAGACCTAAAAACAGAATCAGGGAAGATGGAGAATGAAGCTTTAATTTGGAGTCATCCTGTTCTGTGTATCTTCATCAGAACTTCATCTTTACTTTATCCCAGGTCTCATGTACTTAATTTCATTCCCACAGCTGGTATCAGCAGTCATCAGCAGACATTCTTAGTGACCGTAGATTGCCACAATACACAGCCCTTCTCTGCATTTCACTCCTTCTATGGAAATGCCTATCAAATCCAAGAGGATAAAAATAATTTTTCTTGCAATTAGGCTTTATGTAGTGAAGACATCATGTATAAAAATAATATGTGCTATCAATAATTGGTGATGACATAAATGCCCACACTGTGAGCAGAAGGATTCTCTTACCACACATTAGTTACCACGGTATCTTGTATATAGCACACTTGTATACACACACACTACCTTACAGTGTAATGTTAGGTGATATATCTGTTTGTTATTCTGGCTGGGAAAATTCTCATTAAAATAATTACTGCACCATCTTATTATTTCTGTGTAAATTTATCCATAGCCTTTAGGTATTTGGTATTATGTTGAAAAAAACTTCAGAAATAATATACATACATATATATGTATACGTATATATATACATATATATTTCCTTGCTGCTGGACAATTTGTTATCTTAAAAAAATTAAGTAAAGGTACCAAATAAAATCAAAGGCTCTTTGGCTCATTTCATCTCCCATAGTGAAAACTTTTCTTCTTTCTAGAATATTTAAAAATTGAAAGTAATGAATTACAACTTTTTTAGCATGGTCATAAAATATATTAATTATGGACATTTTTACATATCAAATATCATACAAGTCTCACATAGAACAAAGTAACTGGAAACATAAGCTTACATATCACTACAAATATTTCTCCTTTCATATTAATTTTGAGATTGAAATTCTTAAATGTGATGATCAGTGAAAGAAAAACAGTTGGTCTTGGAATTCTAAAGATAATTCTGAAGCTAAAGTCAAATAAAAAAAAGTAGTTCCCTTTGGTTTGAGATTGCTTCTCAGTTTATTTTAGCTAAAATAAAATTTTAAAAAAGAGTTGCAAGTTTCTGTTCAGGAAGTTGACTTTAAAAATACACGTTTTAAAATGAGTATGTTTTAGATTTTTTAGAACCTGTAAATGAATACATGCAAAAGACTATAATCTTAAGCAAATCTCTTTAGGTGTTTAATATTAAAACAATTAATGTATGTACTTTCTCCGTAATATATTCACAATCAGAAGCTGAATTTATTTTGAAATTTCACTGATTTCATGTTTTCTCTTACAAATTAATTGAGTTCATGATTTAATATTTCGAGAGTGGGTCATGATTAAATGATCCTATTAAATTAATTTAATAGGATAAAGATCCATTGTATTTGAAGAACATTTACTGCTATTTCCTATGCTCCTTAAGCCAGGCCCTACCTTTCCCAGAAAAAAAAATAGGAGTTTGGGGTGAGTAGCTTTGACTTAGAGAACCAGCTAGACCAGGCCTTGATATTCAAAAAAGGCAGTGCCTGGAGACTTAGGCTTCAGAATGAATCCCTCACAGTTGCTCTGGATTACTATGCACTTGGAATTTGGATGCTTGAATGTTTTATTGTATTGCAAGACCTGAAAATTGAGAACAATAAGAAAGACATTTTATCTGTGGTAGTTAGGCTGTTTTGAATTTTCTGAGAATCTAAGTGGTCTATTTTATTCACATGCCAGATATTTTCTGGAGGTCCTACTCTGTGCTGAAGGGATTTAAAAAAAAAGATGAGAATGACACAGGCTTTCACAAGCCCCAAAAACTCAGGACTTAGGTAATTTAGTGGCTTTATGATATAAATTACTGCATGCCATAAGCTATACAGAGAAATGCAGTTGCCTTCATCTGATACAAATGAACATGTAATTTAGAACATGTATGTTGGCCAGCAGTACAAATGGTTCAACCTGTTAATTATTTTAAAAAGTGAAATAGTAGCTGAGCTCCAGTGGCTTATTCCTGTAATCGTAGCTACTCGGGAGGCTGAGATTCAAGGATTATGGTTTGAAGCCAGCCTGGGCAGAAAAGTTTGTGAGACTCTTATCTCCACTCAGAAAAAGCCAAAAGTGACACTGTGGCTCAAGTGGTAGAGTGCTAGGCTTGAGTAGAATGAAGCTCAGGGACAGTGCCAAGGCCCTGAGTTTAAGCCCCAAGACCAGAAAAGGAAAAAAGGGAGAAAGAAAGAAAGAGAGAGAGAGAGAGAGAGAGAGAGAGAGAGAGAGAGAGAGAGAGAGAGAGAGAGAGAGAGAGAGAGAGAGAGAGAGAAAGGTGAAATCCCAGTATATGAAGTGTTTGCACCCTGTGTCCTTTCCTCCCTCAGTCTTTTTGAGTTCATTCTTCAACAATGTAAACGCCTACCTTGTATTTGGAAACAGAAAAAATGTCATGTTTAGAATGGTAAATTCATAATTACATGCCAAGCATAGCCGAGTATGTACTAGTGAGCTTCATGTAATATGAAGTCCTGTGTGTATGTGTGTCTTAGTGCCTTAAAAATAAGAAAGATCCCAAACCAGAGGCTAGATCTCATTTTTGCTCAATGTAGTACTTAGGACCACATTCTTTTTCTTTTATGGGAGTACTGGTCCTTGAACTCAGTGTCTTGTCTTCTGCTGCATTTTTCTTCTCCTAGCTGGCTCTACCACTTGAGACAAACCTCCAGTTACAGGGTGTGTGTGTGTGTGTGTGTGTGTGTGTGTGTTTCTTCTGGTTAATTGAGCTCTGGCTGTCTTGAAACCCCTATCCTCAGATCTCAGATTCTTAATTTTATAGAAACCTGGTGATTTGGATGACTGATTTTGTGCGAAACCTTTTTTTTTTCTTCGTCTATTTGGACTTGGGGCCTCCAGCTTGCTCAGCTTGCTTGCTTGGCTGGTGTTCTAACTCTTGAGACATGCCTCTAGATCAGGGTTTTTGCTAGTCATTTTGGAGATGGAGTCTGGTAGACTCTTCTGCCTGGATTGGCTTCAAACTGAGAACTTCTGAATCTCAACCTCCTGAATATCTAAGATGACAGGTATGAACCATGGGTGTATGGAAAAAACTTTTATTTATTGAAACAGTAGCAATGTGTCTCAAAGTGGTAGAGTGCTAGCCTTGAGTAAAAAAGCTCAGAGAAAGCATTCAGGAGCTGAGTTCAAGCCCCGTGACTGACAAACACACAAACAAAAGGCATATCTCTTAGAAGGGAAAATAAGGTGCCCAATTTCGAGAAAAAGGACCTTGCTGACCTGAGTTAGCAGAGAGAACAGGGAAGAGAGCTGCTCTTCCAGACATGGAAAGGGTTCTGATTGCAAATGTGCAGCTCTTGATGGGTTTTTCTGGATCAAGTCAGGGACCTTATAGTCTGCTGGCAGCCATATCTAGCCAAGGCCACATCTTGGTGATGAGTAGAGTTGTGGGCATTTGGAAACTGTCCTTTTAATTGCTTATCCACCTGAAGCAACAAGAATGAGGGAAGCACGCATCTGAATTTCTAACTCTGTCTTTCACCCTAGTTTTACTCTGATGGATATGTTAGCTAGAAAAACCACCACAACCACTGTCACTATCATATCTTATCATCATTACCCCTGTATCTCACCACCACCATGACCATCTCTTCCATCATCACTACAATCACCTCCACCACTGCCTTTGTCACAAACACTATCAGTACCATTTCCAGAACCATGACCAGCATCATCCTCACTTTTTCATGTACAGAATTAGCATTCTCACAGCACCATGAATAAATATTAATTGTATATTATGGTGGTGAGATAACAAGGTAGTAGTTATAGTTCTGATCCATTAGATAATCTTAGGTAATTTCTTCATCAACCAATGAAGTCAAACAGAGAAATACATAGTATTTATATATAGTCATGGGGTTATTTCCCTCTTTTCCTTCCTTCCTTCCTTCCTTCCTTCCTTCCTTCCTTCCTTCCTTCCTTCCTTCCCTTCTCTGTTTCTTTTCTTTCTCCTGCCTTCCTTATTTTCTTCTTTTTTTTTTTTTTGTCAGTCATGGGGCTTGAACTCTGGGCCTGGGAGTTGTCCCTGAGCTCTTCAGCCTAAGGTTACCACCCTAACCCTTGAGCCACAGTGCCACTTCCAATTTTCTGGTAGTTAATTGGAGATAAGAGTCTCATGGGACTGAATGTAGAGTCTTAAGGTAACTAGTTAAGCACTATACAACTGAGTTAAATCTCTATCACTTAAATGACTTTAAAATTTTTTATAAGTCAGGCTCTGGTGGCTCATGCCTGTAGTCCTGAGACTGAGATCCCAGGACCGAGGTTCAAAGCCAGCCTGGACTCAAAGGTCTGTGAGACATTTATCTTCAATTAACCACCAGAAAACCGAAAGTGGCGGTGTGACTCAAGTGATAGAAGTGCTAACCTTGAGCTGAAGAGCTCAGGGACAACGCCCAGGCCCAGAGTTCAAACCCCAAGACTGACTCCCAAAAAACTATATTAAGGGCCAGAAGTGTGGCCTAGTGGTACAGTGCTTGCCAAGTATACATGAAACCCTAGGTTCAATTCCTCAGTACCACATAGACAGAAAAAGCCAGAAGTGGTGTTGTGGCTCACATGGTAAAGTGCTTGCCTTGAGAAAGCCCAAGGACAGTGTTCAGGCCCTAAGTTCAAGACCCAAGGTGGCAAAAAATGTTATAATAAGTTGTTCAGGCTGGCCTGTCATGATTCTCCTGGTTTATCTGGGATTACAGATATGAACCACCACACTTAGCTCTAGTGATTTATTTTTTTTAATAAACCAAGTGATATCAGGAAAAGGTCAACATCTATGAAGTAGGATGTTAGTACTAATTTCACATTTGTGCTTACATATTTATTTCAGTGCTGTGTACAACAGACAAATGAAATTAACCAGTGTCCATTAATGGACAGATAAAGACAATGTGGCACATATACACAGTGGAATATTACTTAGACATGAAAGAATCAAATTCTGCCATTCATAGCAGCATGGGACTGAAATTATGTTAAGTGAAGTAAGTCAGGCACAGATAGATAATTAATGTGTTTATCCAAAGAAGTAGAAAATAGACTAGAGTTTACCAAGCAGCCTGAGGGGACTTGGCGAGTTGGCTGGTTAACTGGTACAGGGATGCAATTGGATAAGAAGACTAAGTTCCAATATTCTATAACACAGTAGGATAACTATAGTCCACAGTAATTAATTGAAACATCCAAATTAATTAATTAAAAGAAACATCTAAAACCAGCAGCTATGTCTCATTTTTGCTCAGAGAAATTGTGTCAGAGGTAACCTATATGCCAATGAATCAGATCTGACCATTATATATTATATACCTGTATCAAAATGTCACACAAATATGCATAATTGCTATGTGTCAAAAATCTTTTATTTTTACCATGTAGTTGATAAATGAGATAAAAAATATGAGATACTTCGTTCTTGATAAACTCATGTTCTCATGAGAATATAACACAGATATGTGGATATATGTTTAAGGCTGCACCATTTTTTGGCATTATAGTCTTAATTTCTCTCTGTGTGTATATACACATACATATACAGAAACTCCACACATATACTTCAGGACAATAAGATGATAAAAAAAATTATATGAATAGCAAGGAATTCTTATCCAAATAAAGGACTAACTGCCTTCAAAATTTTCTTTTTAGAGAGTGAAGTCATAGCTAGAGGTTGGCAATAAGGCTATCTAAAAAACACTAAAAATTATTTGTGCAATGGAGAGAGAGAGAGAGAGAGGAGAGGAGGGAGGGAGGGAGGGAGGAAGAGAGAGAGAGAGAGAGAGAGAGAGAGAGAGAGAGAGAGAGAGAGAGAGAGAGAGAGAGAGAGAGTAACCAAAACCAAAATCTTCCACAGCTGAGTTATTCTGCCTTTTATAAAACAACTTCACATCTGGACTGATAACTTGAATTCCACCCAGTGCCATTTAAATAGCCCAAGTTATAAACCTCTTAAACTTGGGGTTTATAATAGAAACACTGACAGACCCTTAACTATAGTGCCTCTATAGTAATGAAAGCACAACTATTTCATTATAGCAGTGTCTGGTGAGGCTGCTATAATTAAGAGTCTGTCAGCGTTTCCATTATAAACCCAAATTTTAAGAGGTTTTTAACTCACATTGTTTTAAATCACATTGGGCTGAAACTTGCTGTACAAAATGTCAGACCAGATGTGTATGTGTGTGTGTGTGTATGTGTGTGTGTGCACGCGTGCGCGTGTGCACAAGTGTGAGTTTTATTGACAAAAAATGAGGCAAATAGGTGAAGGTTGTTTTTTAAGAATGGGTGTGCAAAATGTATATTGAAAAAATTATTCTTTTGCTAAAAGCAAAAGATCCATAGGGGAGGGGTAGAGAATAAAATCCAAAATATCTTTTATTTTTGGTTGTTTTGATTGCATTTTTTTTCCTTTAGAAGTTCTCTCATTTGTGAAAGCAGATTTGTACATATCCAAAAAGCAGTGTTAAAAATGAATCATTTGGTACTGGTTTCTTGATACTGGCTAATTTGGAATATATGTGATAATGTAGGCTGCTGGAACGATGGAAATATCTTGCCTTGTATTGTTAATTGTTCAGCTGCTGTGATATTTGGAGTGATTGTTTTTTGAGCTCCTTGTCCTTGGTTGGGAATCACTTTTAGGCTTAAATGCACTCTCATAGTAGGGGTGCTTAATCAAAGCCTAAATGGCTTCTGAGACAATGACTAGAGTTTGGGAGGCCATGTTGGTTTCGTGAATGTGGTATGAAGATTGGTTGGTTCCTTCATTTGAGGACTATTTATTGAGCACCTACAGTCACTACACTGCTAGCAATGTCCTCCTGTACCTGCTTTTTTTTTTTCTTTTTTCATGTCAATGGTAGGTAGCTAAGTTAAGTATTTCACCCAACTGGGTTCTAACCAGATCTCCCTGAAACTTCAAAAGGACCTCTTACTTAAACGGTGACACTATAACTCTCTACTTTTCTTTCATACACTGACTCAGACTATAGCCGACCCAACTCTTCTTCTCTCTCTCCCTCTCCTCCCTCCTTCCTCTCTCCCTCTATTCCTTCCTTCCTTCCTTCCTTCCTTCCTTCCTTCCTTCCTTCCTTCCTTCCTTCCTTCCTTTCTTTTCCCTTTCCCTTTCCCTTTCCCTTTTCCCTCTCTTCTTTCTGTTTCTCTTTTCCTTAGGATGGTCCACCCAGGATCAGGAAGTATCCTGCCAGCCTTCCCCCTGCCCACTCCACCCCCCCCCCAAAAAAAAAGAAAGCTCAGAAAGACTCTGAGGCTCTGGGCCATAATGGCAGACTGACTTAATGCTTCTTCCAGGAACCACTTGGGGGGAAGTCTGTGCCTCTGCAGAAGGTATAGACACTCCTCAGGCCAGGGGCCTCCTCAGGTTCTGAGGTTCTGAGTCACACAGGGAATAGAGAGGAAAGCACTCAATCCCTTCCTCACACCCAGTTTTCTTCCCTTTAAAATCCCTTTTCCATTGTGTGACAGCACCCAGGCTCCCACCCTTAGGCTGAACCTGTGCTGAGTGCTGGACCCAAACCCAAGTTTTACTTTTATGAAGAAGACAACCCACTCCCAGTTTCTTATCTGTTGATTAGGAGAAAGAATAATGAGAGAGAGAGAGAGAGAGAGAGAGAGAGAGAGAGAGAGAGAGAGAGAGAGAGAGAGAGAGAGAGAGAGAGAGGAGAGAGACAGACAGACAGACAGATAGGCAGACAGACAGGGAGACAGAAAGAGAGAGGGAGGAAGAAGAAAAAAGATGAAAAGCTAGGTGGGACGGAGTGTTAAATCATTCATTTATTTATCTTTAAATCTATAAAAGTGTTTCTCCCCAAAGGCAGACAGTGAATATTTTAATCATGTAGTTTCCATTGAGACAGACCTTTTAACCATTCATTCTCTGGCTCAGCCCAAGTCTCCCGCGCCAGCCAGGCGATCCTCACACTAAGGCTGGGACTGTATTAAGTCTCTCTCTTCGAGCTGTTTGTTGACCACATTCACGTTCAGAGCCCTGGAGCTAAAAGCACTTTACACCATAAAATAAAAGCACTGTCTTTTTTTCTAAAAGGTTACGTCTGGAGGCCACGCGGCTCATACTTCATACCGAAAACTACTGAAAGGACTATGAAATCCTCTATGATTTACACTCTCTCACTGCATTAGGGTATAGATCTACCCGGCTCTAAAAATACGGTGAGTTCCTAACCGACGTGAATATATGTGCATTATTTCAGAAAGTCTGTTAGAAAACTTGTCAACACATTATAAAGCATAAACCAGGACTTGGCTATTAAGTACGGAGATCAGAGGCAGAATACATACAGCAGGAAGTACTGGGGAGTCTCCTCTGTGGGCAAGATAAAAAGGAGGAGGAGGGGAGAGGAGGGAGGGTCCCTGTCTGTTGGCCTGTGTGGTCACCCGGGTTTGGGGAAGAGCCCACGGAGTGTAATTACCTTTTCAGTGCAAGCAGCCAAAGGTTCCACAGCCCCAAACGAAGTTAACTGAATTGGCAGAAAATAATTTTAACGTTGTCATAATTTATTACTTTCTAAAAGCCACTTCTGGAAAGGTAAATATACTTATTGTGTATCCAAGTGTGTGCGTTTCAAGTGACCTTTCACCTCCCCTCTGCCAAACCACCTGCATCATTAATCAATACTTAAGTAATATTTTAACATCTCTTAGAATA
This sequence comes from Megascapheus bottae, assembly GCF_031878675.1. Taxonomy (NCBI): domain Eukaryota; kingdom Metazoa; phylum Chordata; class Mammalia; order Rodentia; family Geomyidae; genus Megascapheus; species Megascapheus bottae. The sequence continues at coordinate 42,372,415 of NC_143515.1, forward strand.
ACACATTTTCTTCGACTTCTTTAAACACACTGACGATCCTGCCCCTCCCCCACTTTTGGGCGCCATTGAGTGCGTCCAGCAGTGTCGAGAGAGGGGGCGTCACCCGCCTGGAGAGCAGAAGGGACTCGGGGATGGGAGGGGGGGGTCGGCGTCGAGGAGAGATCAAATGCCGACGCACTGCCTGGGTTTCTGGACTGGGTGAAATCTGGTTGGGGGAGGGGCGGGAGCGGAGGGCAGTTGCCATTCTCACCCTGGGCATTTTATGATGGTGAAATTAAATCTATGTTAATGGTGGAAACGTCGCTGCTTACCTCTCCGTGGGCACCCAGGAAAGGCAGCTGCAAAAGCTGGCTCTTTAATGTGTGTTTTAAGATGTGGTTTAGGAAGGAGCCCCCCCCCCCCCGAATCTGGAACTAGTGCCATAACACAGCAGACCTACTTGTAACTAAGTGCTTAATTTCCTATGATTTTTTTTTAAAAAAGAAAATCGATAAAATGTTGCCAGTTATTTATTGGAAATAACCACAGATAGCAGTCCTGATAGGGTGCTGGTTTTAGAGAACACACAATTGTGTAATGAATTGTAATTCAAAAGACTGTTAAATGTGAACCACAGAACCTTTCAGAGGTAATAAAGTCATTACTTTTTACGCTACACCCAACCCTGAAAAGCTTTATACATACCATTCTGTATAAATCTCACACCATCTACACCATATATTTCGTCAATATAATTTGTCCATTTATATATCTTCTCACTATATGGGACTTGTGTGGATGAATGAGAACAAGATTCAAATCTGAACAGCTCGGTTCTGCCAGAGTCTGGCTCCCAGGGTTACCTGAAGGCGATTTTATTTATTGATTTTTCGCAGGCCTCCCAGTCTGACTTTTTTCCCTCTTCCCTCTCCTCACCTTCCCGGTGGCCGTCTTCCTGGAGTCCCGCCTCCCCTCCGCCCTGGGTTCGGACTTTCTCTGGGAGGCAGGCTGGGAGGCTGGTTTAGCAAGACAAAAAAACAAAAACAAAAGCAAAAACAAAAAGCCCAAACCAAACAGACATGAGAGGAAGAAGAGAGGCTGGTCCTGCTGTTTAGAACTCAGAGAAAAGGGGAAATGGTGTCACTCACAGGAGCTTTTCTGCTAGTGAATCTTCTTACTTAAAAGAATGGGAGGACCCTCCCCCCCACCCCCCAAAAGCTGAGGAGGAAAAACAATAAACCTCATTTACGCACACCTAGTCCAGTGTACACCTCTCCTAATGCTGGCCACCGAAACTTTCTTTTCTTCCTTAGAGGGGCCCGAAGCTTCGCGGCGCCAGACAAGCCAGTCATTTTCTAATAGGTTTGAAACTTTCCTAAGAAGACCTAGGAATAAAACAGCCGCTTGCTGGTGAGGCTGGGAGGTGGGTGAACGCCTGCAAGCCCGAGGCCCACACTTTAAACAATAAAGCCCCCCGCCGGGTGGGGTGAATTTACGGAAAAGACCCCCTCTCCTCTTGGACTGAACCAGGGTGGGGTGAGGGGGGGTCTGAGAAGACACGAGGGGACGTGGAGGCGCTTGGAGAAGGGAAAGCAGGCTCTTCGCTTGGCAGACACCCACGTCCACCTGCAGCTGGCTGGGGTGGGGGTGGGGGCTGAGGCCCACCGTCTCCGCCCCGGACTTTCGGCACCTTCCAGCTCTCGGGTCCCCCGCCTCCCCTCCCCCACTCCTCCCGGTGGAGGAACCGCAGCTCGATCTCCGGTGCAGCGGCGGCTGGGTGGTGCAAGCAGGCAGGCAGGCAGGCAGGGAGCCTGGGAGGCGGGAGACGCCGGGGGACTTTGCAGGCACGTTTCTGAATAAACTTTCCAATCGCAGGGGGTGCTGTTGCTGTACATTTTACGTAAAACTGAAAGTATCCCACGCCAGAGTGAAGCCCGCTTTTTGACAGCGGCAGCGCGCGCGTGTGTGCATTAAAGAGACAGGGGTTTATTTCCAACAGGTCTTCCCTAATTTCCCGGGAGGGACTGCCGAGGGGCGAGCGGGTGCTGCGGGCGCCGGGGTGTGCGCCATGGCCGCTGGCTCCTGGGGAGCGCGGCGCTGACCCCTGGGCGGTCACCTCACCACCGTGGCCTCCCCGCTGCTTACTCCTTTCCCCAATCCTCCATTTCCTCGGGCAACAGATTAGGAACAGTTGTGCTCTGTCCGTAAGAAAGCATTTTATTTTCCATCCCTTTATACGTTTGGCAGTGGATCTGAAGTGGGAAGGGGGTGTGTCCCCTCCTGGAGACCCGGCGGGGAGACCGCCGGCAGCGCCGAGAACAGGTTCCCAGGGACCCGGGCTCCCGGGACTGCCCGCGCTTTGTCCTGGCCGCCCCGGGAGAGGTGGACGCCTCGGCATCTCCCGCGCTCCGGGCCCCCGGTGCTCCCAGGCCGGGACTCGGGCTCCACGGCTTTTTTTTTTTTTTAAAATCTCTCGGCCACTATCTCTTTCCTGCGGTTCTCGGGAGCTGGGCACTCGGTGCTTCCAGCTCCATTTCGAGCCAGTCGTTTGTTGGGGGCGCCCGGTCCTCCCGGGTCTGGCCGAAGCCGACGCCGCCGGTGCGCCCCAACCCCCAACCCCGTGGGCCACCGAGGCTGCACGAGGCCCCGGCGGTGCCCTTCCGGATCCGCCACCCTCCAAACTTGGGCTGCATTCCGCTTGGCCACGCGCTCCCGCCCAGCGCCCCGTGCCCACCGCCGAGCTCTTAACTTAGAGGCTCAGCTCTCAACTTCGGGTGATTTTTTTTTCCTTCTCTCTCTCCCCGTTCCTGTCCTTTCCTTGGGCAAAGTTTCCCGAGCGCTACCGCGGGCTCGGGTCTTTGACTTGGGCCCGGAGAGGCGGCCGGCGGGGAGCGCGAGCGCGGCGGCGACGGCGGGGAGGGGAAGTGGGTGTGCGCACGGAAGAGGGTGTCCGGGCGCAACTCTACCTGGCTTCCCTCCGCCCGCGCTGCCCCAGTCCGGGGCCGCAGCCACCCGCGGCACCGTGGCTCCCCCCCACCCTTAAATAATCTTCCATTTTAGGGACCGCGCGCGCGTGTGTGTGTTGGGGGGGAGCGGGGCGCAAGTCTTGCACCCCGCTCTCCCCCTCCCTCCTCCCTCCCTCCCCCACCCCCACGGCCGCCCCTTTCTTCTCCCCGGGCCACGCCATCGCCGCGGCGCTCGCTGCGGCCACTGGTGAGCCGGCGGCCCCGGAGCCCCCTCCCCTCCCGCCGCCCCTCCCCCCGGGGCCGCGTCTGGCGTCTGCGGAGCCCCCCGCCCCGCACCTCCCCCGCCCCGCACTGGCCATTGGCTTGTCCTGGTCTCTTTTTCATGTCCAGCCCCTGATGTGTGTCCATTGGTGTGAGCTTCCCCTTCCCTCCTCCCCTTCTCTCCTGCTCGCCCTGCCCATGTTTTGTGTGTCTCTGTCCATCCAGACTCCTGACGTTCAAGTTCGCAGGGACGTCACGTCCGCACTTGAACTTGCAGCTCAGGGGGGCTTTTGCCATTTTTTTCATCTCTCTCTCTCTCTCTCCCTCCTCTCTCTCCCTCTCTCTCTCCCTCTATTTCTCTCTCTTCCCTCTCTCTCTCTCTCTCTCTCTCTTTTTTTTTGCTTAAAAAAAAAAAAGCCATGACGGCTCTCCCACAATTCATCTTCCCTGCGCCATCTTTGTATTATTTCTAATTTATTTTGGATGTCAAAAGGCACTGATGAAGATATTTTCTCTGGAGTCTCCTTCTTTCTAACCCGGCTCTCCCGATGTGAACCGAGCCGTCGTCCGCCCGCCGCCGCCGCCGCCGCCGCCGCTGCCGCCGCCGCCGCCGCCGCCGCCGCCGCCCGCCCCGCAGCCCACCATGTCTCGCCGCAAGCAAGGCAAACCCCAGCACTTAAGCAAACGGGAATTCTCGCGTAAGTAACCCAATAATAGTAATAATAATTATTAATAATCACGGGAGCGCGCAGGATGAGAGAGAAACAAGAGCGAGGGGGGAGAGGGGTGTGTGCACGCATTAAAATTTTTTTTTCACGTGAAAAAGCCTGAGAGTCGAGGTAAAAGAGACTAAGAGGGAGGGAAAAAAAAAAGCCCCGTATCCCCTCTCCAACCGTAGCCCTGTGTGCACTTTTGAGACAGCACGCACCTTTTAATTTTATTTAATTCTACAAAAAATTGACTCCTCCTTCTTTCCTCCTTTCCGCCGCTTTATTTCTCCTTTCAGAAGGCAATGCAATGATTCCCCCCCCCCCCCCCCAGTTTTGCAAAAATAATGAACAATGCTAAGGATGCGAACAACTCACATGCAAACCTGGGGGTGGGACTGGGAGGGAAGGGGGGTTGTTCCCACTCACCGTAGGAAAATGGAAGTTGGGGGGGGAGCGAGACCAAGACTAAAAAAAAAACAACACCAAAAAACCCACAAACAAACAATTTCTGGGGAGAAAGAGGTGAGACTGGCCCCTACGACACCAACGTGCGCGCGATCAAGTGTGCAGCGACTGAAAGTAGCCATCCCCACAATAGTGCGAAAGAGCACGGTGAAAGGGGCTCCCCGGCGCTCCGGGGTCTGCTGAGTGGGGAGAGGGTCTGAGATGACCGGGGAGAACCGGGTGACAGGCAAGGAGCGGAGACGCGGCGGGCGCTGCGGCCTTTTGTTCCGGCCGAGGTGGGTGTTTGTCCCGCCGCCTTTTGTGCCGGCTCCAGGCGCTGGCCCTCCCGCGCCGCCGCCGCCGCCGCCGCCGCCGCAGTGGGGCTGGAGCTCGGACCCGGGGAGGAGGCGGCCGGGAGCACGCGGGAGAAGGGAGGGAGGGAACTCGAGCAGCCGCCGCCGCCGCGTTTGCAGCTGCCCTCCCCTCCCTGGCCAAAAATTCTTAGAGGCGACGAAAAGAAGACGTGCAAAATAAAAGGAAAAAAAAATTAAAACAATTCAACAAGGCAAGAGAATGTACAATTTTTTCCCCCCTGCCCCTAAACTGTAGCCAAACGCTCCGCCAGCCTTCCTCCCCCCTCTTCCCCAGCGCGTTCCTTCTTTGACCCCCCCCCACGCAAAAAAAAATCTCACCGTCTCTGATCGAGAAAAAAAAATGACAAACACCCTCTTTCCCCCAAACCTCTTCAGTGGCAAACTTCAGAGCGCCCGCGGCGCGGAGAGGGAGTGAGGAACTCCCTCCTCTTACTATTTTTTGGAAGATTTTCAAAAAAAGTGGAAGTGGATTTTGATTGGGAAAAATCTCGTGTCTGAATGTTTACAAGCACCGCGTGTGCGGGAGCCTCCTGCCAACAAACAGAGCGAGGACCTAGCGCGGCGCGGCGGTCCTGGAGCGGGGCGGTAGCCGCGGCCTGGCCTCTCCCGGGCCTCGCCGCGCCCGGGTCTAGCCCGGGATCGCCCACCCCGCGCCCGCCGCCCACCCGCGGGGGGCACCGCGGCCGGCCGGCTCGTTTGCCACTCCGAGACAGCCCGGCCTGCGGGTGTGTGTTTGCCCCGGTACAATGCCCAGATCTCTTCCCCGACCTCCCCAGGCTGCGAAATCGGCCGCAGGAAACTCGGTTTTGCAAAGCATTTTTCTTTTTTTCTTTGCAAATGGTGCAAAGCAACAGTAAAAGCACGTTCCGCGCGCCCCCCTCCACGCTGCCCCAGCTCCTTTCTCCGACTTCTCTAGTCCAGAGCTGGTGGAAGGGGGGGACGGCGGGGAGGTCACCACGTGCTTTCCCTGCCCCCTCTCTCACTCAGCCGGGTCACTCCACCTCTTGAACTCCAGCCCGGCCAGGCCAGGTGTGTGTGTGAGTGTGTGTGTCTGTGTGTGTGTGTGTGTGTGTGTGTGTGTGTGTGTGTGTGTGTGTGTGTGCCTGTGTGTTGAGGGGGGGAGCAGGGTAGAAGTAAGCATTTTGGGGGTGTTAGTTCCTCGGACTGTCTGCTCCCCACTCTTGGGTTCCCCTTACTATCGTGGGCCTGGCTGGGTCAGGGGTCTTGGCGAGTCCATATAAAGGGAGGTGGTGGCTAGGTGGTTCTCTCCAGATGAGGCGCGCCTGGGGAAGGCGGGTGTTGGACACTTCAGAAACTTTGAGAGTCGGGAGAGAAGAGGCGGGGAAGGACCCCCTTCAAACCCTCCTCCCTCGTCTTATTTTAATTATTTTGGGTGCAAGTTTCAAGGACCACCTATACTCTTCTGTTTTTTTTAAGTGGGGGGGGTGTGTGTGGGAGCACCGAGAACTGAATTTTTCACTGGGCTCTGGAACTTGTCACACACTTGGGGGAGCTCCCCCCGCCCCAGCACGTTGCGGGGCCCTCCCTCTCCCCACCCCCGCGCGTCCCTCCCTCGCCGCTCTCCCCCGCCCCCCACTCCCCGGGCCGTGCCGGATGCGGAGCAGACGCGGCGCGCACGGCGGTGTGAAGTTACAGCCCGGCCAGGTACCGGCGGGAAGGAAGGGCAGTTGTTCTTCGCAGGACTCGGGAAAGCCAGGCTCTTCGGAAGGATGCCTTGGGGGTTCAAAGGACTGACTGGGGCGCGCAAGGGGAGCTGCGCTCCTTTTCTCTTCCCTCTCTGGTCCATTTCAGGTTACTCCAAGGCGGGAGGGTTAGTCTTTCCCAGCGTGTCCCGGGGCGGACCCTTGATTAGGGGGCATCTTTTTTTTTTTTGAGTGTGTGTGTGTGTGTGTGTGTCACAGGGGTTGCTCCTTTCATTTTTCTAGGTGTGTAGAGAGGGGGCGGGAACGTTCCCAGTTTACAGGATTACCCCCCCCCCCCAGCCCGCTACGTGGGCTGAATGAGCCATTCGGTCGCTAGGAGGCAGAACAAGATCAAGAAAGCTCAGCGAACTTGAACCTGTACCAGAGCTTCCCCCCCCCCCCCGGCGTTTCTCGTCTTGGGAGGGACCAGCGTTGCGAGGGTGGGGGAGGTGGGGGGGAACGAACGGTTAGGCAGAATTCCTCCCCCCCCCCCAGCACCCCTATGTCTTTGTTCTTTCATTTTGACTTTAAAAAAGCGTTTGGCCAGGGCGACGGAGAAGCGCCTGGGCGCGCGGCCGACACTCCCTGTGCGCGAGCCGTGGAGCCTAGGGCGCGCCGGGAGCAGAGCGGGGTGCAGTTTTTTGTTTTGGGGCAGGCTTTTTTATTTTTTGGTAGGAAAGTAAGGAGAGTGCGAGCTCTTAGGCTTTGGTCAAGGTCGAAGAGAGGAACGTGGCAAGTTAGCACTTGGTCACCAGGTTCACTTCTACCCGGTCACCCCCCCCCCCCATCTCCGCGGCCACCGCAGGCTTTCCAGGCGCCTCGGCAATCCAAAGCTCCCGGTCCCCGCCTCCTGCCGCTCTCGCCTTGGAGCCCGAAATCACAACAATAGTAATAGTTATCATCATAATGATGCGGGCAAGCAGCGTCATTAATAATGAATAACCGTGGTCGCCGCCTGGCGCACACCCGGTGTCCAGAATTGCGGAGTGAAAAGCATTGAACAGATCCTCCAAAGTGTAAAAAAAAAAAAAAAAGTGTTTGCATGTGGACCACAAGAATGGATTTCAGACTCGAGCTTGGGGTGTATGGGATAAAACTAAGACTGCACCAGGTTAAAACCCGCCGACTTTTTCCAAACCTCATTTTCCTGGGCCTGATAGCCCAGGAAACCTTCAGCAGCACGCTGGGGCTGGACTGGATGGGTGTGGAGGCAGCAGTTGGAGGCCCCTGGGTACCCGCCGCCTCAGGCCCGGAGTCCCAGTCCCTAGGCCGCCGCTGCACGTGTTTGCAGCAAGCACCCGCCAGACCCTGCAGTCAGGAGGCTGCTTGCTTTGTGCCTTCTCGCCCTGGCGCCCAACTTCACTTTCTACCAGGCACACCCCTGCAAGGGCCCCCAACCCTGGGGCCTGTAGCCCTGGGCATTGCTTTTGTTTCTTTGCTTTTCCCCTCTGTATATTGGCCTCCCCTTGCGTTACCCTGCTAAGAAAAATTCAGAAGGACTTGGAAAGCAAACTTGAAGACACATTTTCTTATACCCCTCCCCCCCCCACTCCCTCATCCCCTCGTTTCCTTGTGTCTTCCCATTGCTTCTAAGGATTTAAAAATTTTTTTAAATTGATTCTTTTGCAACTGTTTACAGAAAGAGGAAAGAGATCTCAGTCTGCCGCTGGGACACTGAGACATTTCAGTCTGTTTTTCTGAATTCAGAAGCATTTTATTTTTTTTATTTCTTCCTCCCTTGTAGAGAGAATTCGCGGCTAATTATTATCATTATTTGTCCACTCCCTTCCACTTCAATCGAGGACTCCCCGCTTTGTAGCCAGAGTTAGGCCCGAGCTTAGAAAGGATGGTTTTGTGGGGGCAAATTAGGATGGTGTTGAATTGAGGGAGGGGATGAAATGGCTGAGGTTAGGAATGTTTTTAGAGAAAGAGGAATTTGCATTAAAATACAGAGAAATTATCTTATGCCCAGAAAGGAAATGTTGATTGCCACTGAGAAAAGATGTCAATGCAAATCAGTAGACTGCTACTAGAGAATTGTATTTTCATATTTTCTTTGTGCCCCACTTCGTCTGATTTTCAATAAGACAGCAGCAATAATAAAAACACGTTTTGATATTTCTCTGCACATTAGTAGCCAAATGTTTTTCAAGGAGCCGCATGTTAAGCTTATTTCATACATTAGGATATAATTCTTGTTAATTAGCAATAATTTACGTTAAGAGCATAGAAAATGTTGAGGTTACAGGTTTTATATCTGTACATTTGATCATCTTGTTATTTTCAAGAACTTTGCCTCCTATAAAATTAATTAGGTGAAATGTGGAGGTGTAATCAGCAACCTGTGAATTACCACTTCATTTCCTGGTTTTGATTGTAAATCAGTTCAGTCACTACATTTAAAAGACTTTAACCAAGTCTGTTTGGTACGGAATTACCTTTAACTGTTTGATACCTAGGAGAATATTTCCTTTTTCTCCTAAATAATGTTCCTACAGTCAGAAAGATATCAGACCTCCAGAGTTAAAAAAACAAAAACAGATAAACTCAAACGAATCTTAACGGAATTTTCAAACATGTTTTAACTTTAATAAAATAAAGAATGCTTCCTCCCTTGCTTCCTTCAGTCTGCAAACCGTAGGGCTTGTAGTTAAAACTACAATCAAAAAAGCTCCATTTGTCTGTGTATTTAAGATCCTTAATTCAAATAGTAGGGATCTTGGAGAATGACTTCCCTAATTCCATTTTTCACTTGGTCAAAATGAAAGCAAGTGTGTGTGTGTGTGGGGGGGGGGGGGGGAGGTGACATAAAGGCACAATGCAGAAGCCCTAACGTTCGTCTCTCATTATTTGAAAAGTATGCTTGTGCAGTCTGAATTTATCTTTTACTCAGGACGTTGGGCAAAGCAACGTTTAAGTGCTTACTTTGCTGTCTTTATTAGTAGAGAGATAACCTTCATATTCCTGTGGTGACCTTATGTTAAATTAGGAGGCGTACCAAAGGCTAGAAATTATGACATGTCCTACTTGAGCACAGGTGCAGCTAGGCAGGGCTCTCTCAACATTATTTCACCCAGCACATCTGGGAGTTACTCCAGATCTTCCCCCTCAATATTCAGCCTGGGAAGGGTTGAAATAAATTTAACCTGAGTTCACTGGATTTTTGCACTTTATCAAAATCTGTTCCAATATTCTACACTCAAATTAAAATCTATTTTTTGATTCTCTGTGGCTTTAAGTTCATTAAATGTGAAATTGGCAGCTTGCTAAAGAAGGTCAGACTGATTAACTGTTTAAGACTTGTACATTTTTTGCTTCACTTTTTTATTAACTGGCAACATCCTGATGTGTTTTGTATTTTGTGATTTTTTTTTTTTTTGATAGAGAAAGTATAAGGTTTCCTGTGAGAGACTTCCTAGATTTCCTTTCCTCATTTGAAAGGTCAAAAAAATGATAAAAGCTGCTCAAATAAATGTTAGAGTATTTTGGCACAAAAGTTAAAAATAAAAAAAACGAAGAGGAGAGACACAGCTACCGTGTTATACCATTCGTTGGTGATTATGTGTTCAAAAATAGTCCCATAATGAAGCATTTAGAGCTCATTCAGAAAATTAGTCAACTTTGACAACATTAGGTGAAGTATTTCAAATCTAAAGAAAGGAATTCTCAGCCTCGTTTTGAATTGTGGCATTTGCTTGACCATTCTGATTTTTTCTGTCATGGATGCCACCAAGTGCAAACATGTTTAGAATATTTTAGGCATTCCTTTCTTCAGAAAAAAATGACTAATTGGCTTATTTTCTTAAGTACTCAAAAGTATCCCATTTAGTTAATGTGTCTGAGAAGAATTGCCAGTGAAATTGATATTTCTTTCATTTTTTGTGGCTCTGCTGAGTGTCAGATCAGAAAGGCTTTTGGCAGAGTGAATTCTACTGCATTATGATTATTTAGGCCGGTTTTTACAGGTGAATGCAGTCCTTTCCTTAGTATGGCAGGGTGTGTGAGGGTGGTACATTTTTGTGTGATATAGTATCCTTCTGATTTATGAAGCTGTGTCTGTATCCTTATGAATATACACATCACGCACAAAGGGAGTGTGTGCTTATTCACCTCTTACATTCTTTGGCACAATAGGCAACTTAGTGTCCAGGAAAGAAACAAATTTGGATTCAACCCTTCTTTTTGCCAGTTTTTTTCTTATGACTAATCTTGAGGTACCTTTATGTTCTCGGTGTTAGCTATTTGTCCCATTCTTTCTAGGGGAAGGATGTGTGTGTGTGTGTGTGTGTGTGTGTGTGTGTGTGTGTGTGTGTGTGGTGTATTCACACATGATCTGGAGTTAAGCAAGTCAGATAGATTTCTTTAAACATGTGATGACATGCCTCATTGATAAATTTACTTTCTTGCTGATAACCCCCACATTCTTATACATTTTGTATGTCTCCTTTTCTGGAGAAGGCTACAGATACTTTCCCTAATGTGGGGAGGTGGGGTGGGGTTCAAAATGTATTTCCCTCCTTTTTTCTCCCTTTTGGCATCCTAATAATTGTGCTTTTGTTTCTCTCGTCACAGCCGAACCTCTTGAAGCCATTCTTACAGATGATGAACCTGACCACGGTCCGCTGGGAGCTCCAGAAGGAGACCATGACCTCCTCACCTGTGGGCAGTGCCAGATGAACTTCCCATTGGGGGACATTCTTATTTTTATCGAGCACAAACGGAAACAATGCAATGGCAGTCTCTGCTTAGAAAAAGCTGTGGATAAGCCACCTTCCCCTTCACCAATCGAGATGAAAAAAGCATCCAATCCTGTGGAGGTTGGCATCCAGGTCACACCAGAGGATGACGATTGTTTATCAACGTCATCTAGAGGAATTTGCCCCAAACAGGAACACATAGCAGGTAAATGAGAAGCAAGGACAAAAGCTGTTTGCATGTTTTCTTTTCATTTTCAGAGGTGCTGTAAGGAGTGGTGAAGTGCTTTCTATATTTCTCCACGTGACTGTCCATAACAGCCTGTAATGTTCAAATAATCATTCCTATTGCTTTATGCCCAGAACACAGAAAATAAATACTTTCCATTTCATGGAGTCAGATGCTGGTGAATAGGTACACACACCTGACACCCTCTCTCTCGATCTGCTGATTCTGAATTTCTTTTCTTCCCTCTGCCTGCCTTCTCCTTGGAAAGTGTTGGACCTTTTTATACCTCATCCAGTTGCCAATGTCCATTCCTGGCCTTGGGGACATTATCAGAGGCAAAGTGGTCACATAGGCATTTGTAGTTCAGCCAATAATGATCTGTCTTACTAAAGATGTCTGGTTGGGTCTCCCTTGAGGTATAGTGAGTTCTCCAGTCTTCCCTGAAGTGGGATGGGCTGCAATGGTGGCTTGGAAGGGGTGGAAAGAGTTAACTGAGCTTCAGGGCTAGCCTTGGATCCATATTGGCTGTCAGCCCATATGGGGCTGTAATTAAACACAGCCCCGTGGTGGGATGACACTGTGACCTTGACTTTAAGATGCCATTTTCGACTGGCCAGGCCAGAGTAGAGAGGGCAGTTGCTGAAGCGCACAGACATGCTTACTCGAAAAGTTTAAGGGCATGTTGGAAATTTCAAAAGGTTGGTTTGACAGGAACGGCTGCTCCCTGCAGCCTGCCTCCTCAGCTCAATGATAAATGCTTCTCGGTGCTCTCTCTTGTCTCTGATGTGGTTTTGACAGATGTATCTTGATTTTGTTTGTGGTTTACACAACCACATGTCACCCTTACAAATGTCCAGTCCAGATTCCACTGTTTCTGCTATAATGCAACGTAAAAAATTCTTACAAAAATAACGTTCACAGGTTCAACAGCTCATTCCCCTTCAGTTCATTTTTACCAGAAAGGCAGCTAGGTGTGTGTGGATTCCTCAACAACTCAAGGGAGAGGAATTAAAGATGACAGAGGGATTTAAATTTCCTACTCCGAATCATAAACAGCAACACTATATAGTGATCCTTGAAAGGATTTTTGATTTGGCACTTTAGACAAAATGACCGATGATTCTGTGGTGGTGGAAACTCTCTACCTGTCAAAGATAGGATCATTTTTTCCAGTCCTTCTTCCCATTCTGCTAAAGGTAGACTGTTTGTTATTCAGTGTTAGGAAAGGTAGTTCATATAATCAATGGTGGTGGGGGGCAGGATCCACTGGAACTTTTCTCTCCCACCTAGTTTAACCATAAAGTTGCACCATAATAAGTCAGTGGTCCAGAGGGAATTAAATATCATATTATTTCTCCTTTTGCTCTCTAGAATTTGATCATTACATTGCCCCTCCCCTCTTTACAAACATGTTTTCTGCAGCCAACATTCATACTTCTCCTTTAGTGAAAGGAGAAGTATGCTACCAAAGAAGCTAGGCTGCCTGTGTAGTCTTTCTTGAATCCACCATGAGACATGTAGTTTTTTTTTTTTTTAATCTTCCCCCCACCCCCAGTAGGATATGGCAATGACCATTTCCATGTGCTGTCTTGTGTCTGGAAGGAAAATGAACAGAAGTGTAAGGCATGATTAATGAAGCAAGAGCAGGCGGAAGGGGATTTGTCGTCTTTGGAGATCCAAAGCCTTGCTCAATCACCAAATATGGAGTAACGCTTGTGTGATGTAACGTCATATTTACATATAGAGCTGCTCGTTTAAAAGACAAAACACAGTGTCTGTCAAGCAAGAATTAAAACCACACTTCTCTTTGAGGTCCCAAATAGGTTATTCAGTTTCAGGTTAACCAGATCCAAAATCTGGGCTTTTGTATTTAAGGGAGGAATCTGAAGGCTGAGGAGAGCCTTATAAATAGTTAAGGCTTTTTTACTCTTATGTTTGTGAATCCTCTTAAGATAGACAGGGGAGGAAATTGGCTTTAAATCCCTGGTTGTCATAATGATTCCATTGTTATTTCTTTTCTTTTCTTTCTTTTTTTCTTTCTTTTTCTTTTTTTTTTAAAAGAACTAATACAACAGCAGACTGTAAAGAAGCCAGAAAAAACGTGGAATGGGGAGCAAATATGACATATTGTATTGGGCTATACTACATTAGTTTACTGAGATGGAAAGCTATCTAAGGTGTTTAGATACTCAAGGGGTACACAAGTGTTGCAATCTAGGTGAGGTAAAACTTTCATATGCGAATAATGGCAGTCTTGATTCCTTTCATTGTGTTTAATCACCCTGGATTTGTCTGTACATACATAGTTAGCATGGTCACATCTCAAAGTGAATGTCAGTAACGAGACTCATGACTTCTCATTATCAACAGTAATGAATTAAGAGTTTCCTATGGTGAAATTAACATTCTACCATTGTGCATAAATTATGAAGCTGTGGCTCTCAGGTGCTCCTGAAGTAAAGTTTGGGAAAGAGAGCTGTACACTGTCCACCCATTTCTCTAAGCATATTGCCACAATTCTAAGCCTGCTTGTCTTTTTTTATGATGAGGAAGGAAACAATAACAGTAATCATTCAGTAGATAATTTGGATTGTGTGGCACAAAAAGAAAGGTGAAGCAATGCTCTATATTAAGAAGGAGATGTATTGATAAATGTCTAGAAGAATATGTTTAGTAACTACATAAAAGATAGCCATTTTCACATGCTGGGTAGGAAAGGCTTTATTAAAGTGATGTGAATTGGATTTGAGTTCACTGTGTGCTCTATGCTCTATTTTATAGTTAGGAAGCAGGAATAAAACAGTGACAGATCTAAGAAACATAATGCTTGGAATTCAGGGTTTTCAAATAGGAGAATCAGGTAGAGTTCTTAAGATCTGCAGAAAAAATGGCATGCATTTTGACTCCCAAACCTGTATGTTTTTAAGACGATGCATTTTTTAGCTGGTGATGAATGTGTGTGTGTGTGTGTGTGTGTGTGTGTGTGTGTGTGTGTGTGTGTTACCATACTCTAGCTACAGATATCAATTAGATTGCCTTTTCTATTTTATTCAGTTATTTAAAGTATTGTATGATTGTGATCCCTGGAAACCATTGATATAGTATTAATTGAACTAGATATTAGTAGCTTATATTGTATGGGCCGGTTCATCAACATGTGTGTCAAATACCCACAATCAGATAAGAGCAGCTTTTGACTGGCAGGTAGAGCTTATAATATGGATTTTGTTTTGTTTGTCTTATTTTTGAGGCTCCTGTTTTATGTTGGGGGAAATAATCATAGAAGGTTAGTGAATGTAAAACTGTTCTTCTCTTATAGAAAAGGCAAAAAAATTATATCCTACAGATTTTAAGTTTGGCTTATTGTACATAAACATCTCTATATTAGGGCTGGCCCATCATAGAATTTGGGGAGATTGGAGGAAAATACCATACATCCTGTGGAATGCACTGAACTTGGTTGCTACTGGTATATTCTACTGTTTTCTCCTTAAAATCATGAACTTAGTCACTCATATCAGGGTTTTTGACTACACAGTATAGCTGATATCTAGATAATGATATGTAAGACAGATCCTTTAAAGAAGGGAGAAGTACTCATTCAAAATGGAAATATATTAGCATGCTACTTACAGGTAAATCAAGTATAACATCTTTAATGGTTACCAGAATTTAGGAAATCAATTTGCCATTTCTTTTTGTACCCCTTCTAATTCTTTCCTGGCTTATTCAGAACTGGAGGATGTATCAATACATTTTATGGTATAATTGTGGCTGATACTAAATTATAGTATCCTGTTATTAATGACTACTTATTTTTCATTTTTCTTTGTCTGTGATTCAGAATAAAAACTACTGATCTCTCTGAAGTGAATTTTCAGGCTGGCAGCAAAATCAGAAAACATCACCATCAAAAAAAATCAAACAACGAAACAATAAAAACAAAAGCACCTCCAATATTTGGCAAACATTTTGTTTACCTTCAGGAGGTACAGAGAGTAGAGAGTATTGTTTCCTGGTAAATACCTAAGGATTTTCCTAGGGATCCTAGGTTTGTGAGGCCACTGCCCAAAGACTCATGTGCATGAAACTGGGAGTCCTATATACAAGCTGTATTTGTAAATAAGACAGAGAAAGGTTGTGAACTGGCAGCTTGGATGTTTTGTCAAAGTACAATGTCAGAGAAACTCTTTCTAAGACAAATTGTAAATAGAACTGTCACAGTGATTGCATGATTGAGCCGCAGAAGTGCCCTACAATTGTTGGCATTGTCAGAGGACTTTTGAAAGCTTAATTAAACACAGTGGCCCGCATGGCTGCTAAATTTACTTGGGGAAGCCAAAAAAAAAAAAACCAAAACCTAAAATGTGGACGATCCCAAAGATCCCCAAATTCTTCAGATGTTACTCTTTCGGTGACACAGAAAAGGTGCATTGTGCGTTTTTCCTGGCAGTCTTTTATAAATAATAGTTTGAGAATAGGTCCACGTGATATGAAGATCATCCTGTGTGTGATGTGAAGATTGTGTTAGTTTTTCTGTCTCCTGCTGTTACAGACAGTTAATGTAAAAATGGCCTTTTATTGGAAACACAAATATGTATTCACTTCAAGAACAGGAGCAGAGGGGGACAAAGTTTGCCTCCCATTCTCTTGTGTTTATTCTGTGAAAGCTTAAAAAAAACAGTGCTGTAATTTCTCAAATCACTCCACTCCTTGTTGTGGTGCAGGTTTGTGCCTTTTCCTTTGAAGGATCTGAAATATGTTTTGCACACCTTTCTCTCAGTGAATGTGGCATTTAATTGTGGAGCTGCCCATGGGCTGGAAAACGCAACTGGGTGTAGAAACATCAGGCAGGGTCAGGATAGACACCTTCAGCTCAGGGAAGAGGCGACTTGGATGCATATTAATGGCACATTTGAGAGTCCTGGAAAATCATTAATTTCATACTGTAGCCTCCATGTAGTTTCGCTAATGTGGGAGGACTAAATTGGGGTACATCACCACCAGGCAGATTCTGAGAAAGCGTTCTTTAGATTTTTCATGATTTCTTGGTGGTGGTATTTAATAAAGGAACAGAGGTGAATGGTGGCTTCATACACTAGTCATTGAGCGAAGGAAGAAAAGTTTGCCTCTCCTGTGAGGGAAAAATATTAGATTTAAGTGAAGCAGAAAGCTCAACCAGGGAGACGCACTGAGATTGCGTCACTGGATGTTAACTTAATCTACTTTCGTTGGTCTGTTCAAATCTTTTACTGCACAAAGAAATCATTTGACAGAATTTACCCCAAGCCCAGGTCTGTTTTTACACACAGTAGTGTGAGCTTTGTGCAATAAAAAACACTTAGCATCAAGCTGGACCCAGTCTGGCATCTTGCCACTTTTTCTTTTTCTTTTCTTTTCTTCTTTTTTTTTTAAAGCATGAGATTTAATCACCAAGGATCTTTAGTACCTTTCTGCTTGTTCAGATTTCTTTTGGGTCATGGCTATGCCAGCACTGTTGTTATTGCAAGGATTTTTTTTTTTTAAGATTTAAACTTAAGATTTAATATAATTTCAAATCAAGCAGGTTTTTATTTTGTGCCATTATGGAGGACATGAATAAAGTTCATGAAATATGTTCAGATGGAGACTGACTTAATGGAGAATGGCTAATATTTTTGTTGGTAATACAAATAGAATATCAACTCTCATACCTTATCCCCTCTGTTCTTTTCTCCTGCCCAGGTAAATAAGCACCCTTAAACTACTTCTTTCCCTGCCAGGGTATAGAGCACTGGCCAATACCAGTAAATTTACCTTTGTAATTTGCTATGTAGTTTTTATAACAATGACCTAATTAATTTGAGCATGAACCATATTATTGCTACTGGAGTCATTTTCTGTCACAGACTTAATTTCCAGGAAATGTAACCTGATGAATAACAATTCTTTACGTCTCCATATGTGCTCCTAGAGACAAAAGGCAGATTTAAAATAATGATAATGATAATGATAATAATAATAATATGCAAGAATTATTAAAGCCAGTATGCTTGATGCCAAACTCAATCTGAAGCCAGTGAACATCAGACTGTATTTCTAATCAGTTTTAGAATGTAACATTCCATATTGGGTTCACTGGAATTTGTCTTCCTGTTTTTTACTGGCCAGCTGCAACTCCCTATGCATTTTTAAAACATTTCAGCAAAGGGTTTTGCTGTTCTTAGCAGGGCTAGTAACTTGGGGTCTATTTCTGAGCTCATTCGTCATTCTGCTATGGCACTGAGTTAGGTTGGCAAGGGAAGGATTTGAGGCATGGGGGGTGGTGAGGTCACTTCTGATCCCAGCAGGGAATAGGTGGGCTTCATTTGCCTTTACAATAGAAGCACGGTTACTGTACCTTGGAGGGGCTCTCAGGTGCTGCTCAGATGGGCGCATGTAAATGCCCTGTCAGATGCGGAGCTAGAATATTAATGCTTCTTCCACCACCGCACCATAATAAAGCTGTACACAGCAAGCTTAATATGCAGCTAGTCTGGGGAATTGTATAAACTTAGATAGCCCAGTGTGAAAGACAGCGATGGAAGAATGCTCACTATGCCACAGTTCCCGTCTTGTTCTCCTCTGATAGATAGTAAAACGAAAACAGCATCTTTTCCTTCTCTCTGACTTCTCTCCCCAACTCTGCCACCTCCCTATCTACCACCAGGATTTTTTTTCTTTTCTGTTCTGTTGTTCTTTTTTTTTTGCATGTGCTGGTATGGAGAAATGCGCCATAATTTGTTTCATATGGTTAATTACAGGCATTTGAATATTTAAAAATTTAAATAGCCACAGTTCTAGCTTCTTCTGTTAAAAGTATGTGATTTGAACAAAGGGATTACAGTGTAAATATTTGTGGTGATTTGCAACACCCCCTTTTCCCCATTAAACACACATACACACAGTTTAAATGTAGTGCTGACTTAAAGGACTTCTGTACCTTCATTTGTACTTCTTTTTTTTTTTTAAACTAACTCTCAACTGGAACTCCATTAAAATATTTTACCATTGTATTTTTGAATCTGCTGTTGCTTGAGGTCTTAAAGAGGATTTTTATAATGTGTTCATTTAACAGAATCAACAGCTGTCAGAACCAGTTGTGGTAAATCCACAAAACGTACAAAGAAAAATACACACATTTCCTGAAACAAAACACTTGGAAAAATAAGCTGCCAGGAACTGGCAAATTAGAAGTTTGCAGACAGGCAACTGAAGTGTCTCATCTCTCAGTTTGCCCTAGAGACTGATCTGGGCAGATCTGATGCAATGCTGCTGGAAGGTTTACCTGGGCAGGTTGTTCCTCTAAGGCAAGGAGCTGTGTGCATTCAACGTGTGCACCAGAGGTAGGCCCCGCCTCAGCTGGCTCACTTTGCTTCCTTTCCTCTTTGCATGTTGATCTCTTTAGATAGCTGAAATATGAAGTTCTTGGAGTGCTAAACAACAAATTATACTCACCTAACGGTGAGATGATAAGGTTTAAACTTCCCAAGAAAGCAGCACCCTGCACACCTCTCCAGGTGGAGTTGGCAGAACATTATTCAGCTCTGTAAATGTTCTCTGCCAGGCAATTCCCAGTGGAAACGTGGAGCGAGTATGTTGATGAAGGGGACACCTGGGGACCTTCGGTCACTCACAATGAGTTTTTGTTTGTATCCTCACTGTTGTTAGCATTGGTGCCGAACAATTACACCTACAGTTCGATCTCAGTTTTAGATAGAGGCAAACCCACTGATCAAAAACTCCCATTAATATGAAGAATAGAATTACTGTGAAACAAGCAAAGGTGCTTTCACAAAGAACACAGGTGCCGGCTGGCGCTCACTCCTCCCACCACCCTTTTTCTATCTTCTTTTTTGAACTTTCCTGAAATATATAAGGAAGCTTCCTGCTAAGCATCAGGGCATCTAAATTTATACTTGTCAGTTGTTCATTTTCTTGATATGTAATGATGCATTAAAAAAAAAGCTGCTGAAAAAAGCACATCTGTTAATTTTTAGGGAAATAAGATGTAACTTGGATTCTTACCTTCCCAGTGCAGTGTGTGCCAAGTCCGATCTTTTATGTTTCAAATAAGGAGTTTCTCTTTGGGCAAAAGAGGGCCTCCCCCCTTCCATTCTCAAATAAAATCTGAAGCATTTTCCTTCACCAACTCAAGTCATACCATTATTTCATAAATATATTTATACTTAAGGAGAATCTCACAGTGAACCATTTACTACCTATTTTAATCCCTACCCCCTTCCCCAAATCCTTTGAGTTTAAAGTTAAAACATTGTATTAACCAATATTAAAATTTAAGTCTCAAGTTTCTCCTCCTACTGCATCCTACTTTAAGAATTAAAAAACTATACATTCCTTTTTACATTTAAAAGTGAACATTGGCCACTGAAGAGTGATTTAAAGATGGAAAATAATTTTTAATATTAAATGGTCACCTTCTCATGTAATGTTTTTGTTATGTTAAGGGGAAAAATCAATAAGGAAAAATTTAATTCTGATAAAGATACTCTTGGATCTTTGAAAACAACTGCTGTCCTTTTAACTAAAACATTTGAGCAGCTTCAAAGACTATGTATTTCTTCTGATCTTGGAACTGTGTGACTGGTAGCAAGCAGGAAAAAAAATCTTATTCTACATACAAGTGGATTGCTTAACAAGTCAGCACAGACACGTACTTGTTTGTACAATAGAGATAAAAATTCCTGTATAAAAATAATTCAGCTGCTGACAGCAGGCATTGTTGTTGGACCTGTCTTTTGTGCTTGTCCCGGCTCTGGGCCCTCCTCCCCTCCTATCTGCTCGGGGCAGCCTGCTGCCTGCAGACACCTGACCACAAGTTAATTGCTATATATTAAGTATATAGGTATTGTATTTAAAGAGGAATATCCATATGCATCCTCTAACATGCATTCCACTCTCCTCTCCTGTGGCTGTGGCAGTGCCAGCAGGGGGATGGTAGGCCACTGCTCCAATAGGAAAAATGACTTGCAGGCAGTTAGGGGAAATTTGGCGTTCATGTCCTATTTGCTCTGCAGTGTAGTATCGGTTTCCAAACTTTTGTGTTTAATCTAATTCTGATTTACCCTGTCACATCCCATATCAACCCTCATTGAACTCTACTCAGGTAGAGTAACATTAGTGTCAAATGGAATTGGTCAGGACTGTGGACCTGTGGCCGGTACAGATGGTTGTAGATGGAGGTTCCATGTGGCACTGCATCCCATCCTTCCTAATAAATGTTACAAAATGGACAGGTCCGAGTGGGGAGAAGGGTGGCAGAAGATATTTTTCAGTAGGAGTTCAAACAGTGGAGAGCCTTTTGGGTTGTAGCAGTGGAGCACTCAGCATGGCCCTTTCAAAGCTCTGATTCTCAGTCTGACTTGTATACCAGCTGGGGCAGGTCTTCCATATACTTTTCATACTTTCAGCTGGGGTGGAAGAAAAGAAGGGGTTCATTGGGAATTCTGTCACTCGACTCTTCAAAATGTCAGTAGGTGAGTAAGGTGTCAGCATGCAAGCAAAGGATTCTTTTCCAGACTGGTAATTGGGAAGCATGGAAATCCAAAGTCCCGTGATGCTGTCTAATAACTGGGGTGGGCTGCTGGTGGTAGGTGGACACCACAACTTTCTGAATGTCAGCTGATGTCTGTCTGACCCCCATCCTCTTGGATTCAGTGCTGCTGGTGCAGGTGGGGAAATTGGGATGACATCCTGGAAGGACAGGATTTTCATTCCTTAGAATTAAACCCCACCACACCTCTGCCTCCTCTGCCATTCCTCCCCTTTCTTAACTCTTTTCCCTTTGGAAGCAGAAACTTCTACTAACAGCAATGACACTCCAAGCCAATGAAAAAGCCGTTTTCCTACCACAGTGGATGTTTACACAGGAGAGGCAACATGGGCGGGGGAGGGAGCCTTTCTGAGAGGATGGAGGGACTCCTGTTAATCTGTGCTGTTGGAGGGTTGTGTGGTGTTGCCTATGAGCAACTCTGTGCTGTTTTTGATAAATTACCGTGTTTAGAGATAGGTTTGGCTCTTAAGGGTTTCGCTTTATGAACAAAGTCCATGACGATGTTTGCAGCCTCTGTCTGTCTCTCAGCCCCTTTGGCTTGACTGGAAGCTCCATGTTTAGTTTAAGCTCAGTCTGGAAGATATAACAATTTTGCATTAAAAAAATGAGGAAATCATAGGAAGAAAAACCCTTTGCTTTTTGGATGAATCTTACTGATAATTTGCTAAAGCTCATTTGAATTTTAAGCACTTCTTTAATCTTCAAAGGCTAAATTGCTTTATGAATATGCATGGTGTGGGCAGACTTCAGTTCATTACCTAGTTGTAAATTCTAATGACCATTAGGTCCTTCCAGTAATTGCGAATTGTTTTGCATTTTTGATTGGCCTATTAACATGTACATTCGGTGCACATCAGGCTGGCCTGTCAGCCAGCTGAAGGAGAAAAAAAAGGTGAAAATTGTTTATAGCACCAAGATTCTTAGATTTTTCAATCTTGCAAAATTGATGATGTAAAAAAAATTAAAGCAGTGTTTTTTCTTCTCAAGATTGAAAGTTCACCCAGAGATTTGACATATTTAATTTACATGATGACTTTGCACTCCTTCATTAATGCAATTTGCATATGAAGCTGTTGTTAATCACTTTTGATCATGTTTTGTGTATTAGCTGCCTCAGTGGCTCTCCTCCTCATATGCCCCAATAGAAAGGAGTAAAATGATGCAGCTCCTTGCCAAGTTTCCTTTAGTGAATTGAGGAATGAGAAGTCTAACCTTGAGTAATTACATATGTTTTATCCGTTTTTCTTTTAACGTTAAGTACAGTTTGTGGACGTGTTGGCTGGAAATTGTTCTCATTTGGGGAGAAGACTGTAAAATTTAAGTGGATGATTGAGGCACATCCAGAGACACACAGAAATATGGATTGCTTGTCTCTTTTTTTGCCCACTGACACTGATGGGCAGCTTCATTGTTCACTGTTGGATGTTCCAGTATGAAGACATCTTCCTTTTGGAAGACAGAAAGCTATAAAGCTTTCTAACAGTGCATTGGGTTTTGTTAAATAAATGACCAGCACCTCAACAGTGTCTTGGCCTTGGGTTTAAGTGATTCTTTCACCTTCTAGATCCAGTAAGTCTTCTGCTCTGAGCTGCGGTGTGTCCTTTTCTAGTTGCCAAAGTAAATTGTGGTCTCCAGGCTCCTCCATCCCTCCCTGAAGGTAGAGAAGTTGCCTTGCTTGTGAAAACAAGGTGCTAACTAACGGTTTCCGATTTTGGAGAGCCTGTGATTTTGACATTTGTCTTTGCTGTGGAAGAGCCTGTGCTGTATTATTGATGTTCATCTCCGGTTTATGCGTTTGTCACTGGTTAACACGCAGAATCAGAACAGTGAAATTGATATTCTGATTAAAAAGAATGTTTAATGAAAGAAAATAAAATTGTGATGGAAAATGAACAGTGTGTAAGCAACATAACTATAATTTTAACCTCTGAGGGACCTAGCCTTGCCCTACTGTGACTTCCATCCATACCATGCTAAAAGCATGCTTCAGTTCAAAGTTGTTAATATTCAGCTGGGAAACAGTATCCAGAACACAAATAAATTATTAAGTGCATGAACTTTTTAGGCAGTAAGATGAACTGATGGGGTCCATCTGTGAGATCCAGGGGCTTTTTATTTGTGTGTGTCGAGCGATTCTGCCCTCTCTGACTTCACAGCCTTTGGTCTCCGGCCAACTGCATGCATAATTGATTCCACACGCACTATCATTTTCTTGATGTAATTGCTTTACTAAGATATGATGAAATCTAATGGATAATTTGCTATTTGAAAATGGGCAAAAAAAATCTTCATACTTTAAGTTGGGGGATGGATAAGGAGTGGAGAAAGGGGTGTCCATTCAGGTGAGGAAACAAAACTGAGCAGGCAAGAGTAGCTTAACCCACACACTCGGCTTCAGTGGTATTGGATATGGATAGGAATGCCTTTGTGACATATGGAAGCCAATGTAAAAATCTCTCTCAGCCCCCCTTCATTCCTTCTCTTGGTCTCTCCCCTAAACTTTACAAGAAAGGGAACCTAACAAGGTAAAAAGTAAACAATTTAGTCATCACAGGCGTTATTATTCAGTCTATCCAGGAGTTTTGCCATGTCGGTTTATTTAACTTTCCAGGAATGTAAACACTGACACAGCCCTAGAAGCAGCAAGAAAGATTACAGTATTAGAGTTAAAAACGTGAGCATGGAGTAGCTGTGCTTTATACTCAGCTATAATAACACTTTAACACTGAAACCTAATGGTGAGTCAAAACCCACTGGAAACTTCTGCTTATATGGAGTACAAATTTTATTCTAATAGATTGGCATAATCTAGTATACCCAAGGTGGATTGTTATATAATGCAGAAACTGTGTAAATGTCAAGTACACAAATACTTCCACAGGAAGTAAATGAAAAGTATTAGAATTTCTTAAATCACCATTAAATTTTGTTGGTGGGACAATCTCATTAGCTCCCTCCAAATCATGTGTGGCTTTTGCCATTGGAAAATGTATTTTGAGGGGATTTACAGATGTTGAAACATTGTTTTAATCCAAACCAGTTCATGCTCTAAATGTACCCTAAAAAATTGTACTGTTTTTCATAGTGCTTAAAGGGACGGGAGTGGTAGAGGCATAAAAAGTAAATGCATCTCACTGGGGCAAACTGTTTTTCAAGTACAGTCATAATAATGAACAACACATGATCTGAAATTTGATCAGCAAACATATACTTATGCCAAGGAATTTTCTTTCTTTTTTCTTTTTGCCATTCACATACCAAGGCTCTGTAAATCAATAAACCAGGCAGGCAGAGTAACTATTGTAGGGGGAACCAAATTCTGCTATGCAGAATGGTGCAGAAACTGACATTTGAAGAAACATTAATACTACCACCATCAGACATACTAAAAAAAAACCCATACAAACCATTCTTATAAAACTGGAAATGACAGAATAGTTTCAAAAGGAAAAAAAAAACCCTACCTTCTGACACCCCAAACTTCCAACTATTAATAGACCACTAGTGAGATAGACTGTCTTTGTGCCTTGAAATGCAAAACGAGAGAAATAATTAGCAGAGGAACAAAATTCTCAAAATTTGAAGAACTTCTGTGATTACTGGGGGTACAGTGAAAGGAAAATGCAAATTTCATCCTGATCTTAATTAGATTCAATTGTGTAGTGGGTGTGTTGGATTTGGGGGGAGGGGCGGTGGCAGGGAGTTCTGGGGGTGAGTCTGGGGAGGGAGTCAGGTTAGCAGGGCCTGTCGGAGTGGCAGGAACAAAGACGCCTGGAAGCTGCTGGTGCAGTATTGGGTGCCTTAATCCAGATGCTGATGTTGCTGGGATTCCACAGCCTTTAAGTTAGCTAGCTCTTTTGGGGCTCTGGGGATTTCATTTGTCGGTTATGGAGAGCGTGGACAGAGCTGGGGCTGCCTTAGGAAGAGGAAGCAGTCTGTCTGTAACTTTTCCAGACCACATGGTTTGGAACCCTACCTTGGGTCCTCAGCCCCATCAGCTTCTCATAATGGCACTGCCCAAACCCAGGGCACCATCAAAATGCTTTATAGAGTTTAATAGTGGCGATTGGTCAGAGTTCTGCCAAAGTGTGTGGAGCAAGTTTCCTTGGCTGCATTTCCCCTTGTGTGAAATAATAAAAGCTCTGGCCAAGGCTTATGAATCTATTTTTGTTTCATTAATATTATTTATTGTGTATTTTATTAATATTTTTAGGAGGGACTGTGCTCTCATTTGACCATTTGTAGTTATAATTAATACATTCCGTACTGGTTATAAAAAGTGTACTTGCATTTAATTGCAAGTCAGGATAAATTAATGGATATGATTTAAAACAAAACTCACTTAAAATATTCTTGCAGGGAGAAAGGGAGGGGGCAGTCCCTGAATTTAATTTATTTTCTGTGTGAAGGTCAGTGGGGGGAGGATGGAAAGGATGTGTGGGTCTGTAGCAGGATCCCTGGTGTGTGTGTGTGTGTGTGTATGTGCGTGTGTGTGTGTCTGTGTCTGTGTGTGCACGTGCATGTGCAGAACTTTGGGGGTACTAGGGGGGTTACAGAAACTTGGTTTTCTTTTCTTTAATTTCTGAGGTTGCCAGGAGGGGCTTTAGCAAAGTAGTCAAGTCCATCTGCTTTGGAGAAGATGGCAAAGAAAAGAGGTTACTGGAAAGAGGGAAGGAGCACAAAGGGAAAATTGTACATTGGGAGTGTTGCTCTCCCTGGCCGTGGAGGCCAGTGGTGTAGCCAGACTGGTTTAGCAGACAGAATGATAGATTGTTTTGTCAAGGGTCCCAGGGTGCGCCCTGAACTTGAAGCACTTTGTTTATCTTGAATAGAAAGGGAAAAGCGCAGACATAATCGATGTCTAGTTTTTAGGAGCTCCAAAGAGGTAAGAGAACAGAGAAGACTCAGGGAGGGGCAGAGGGGGTGGGGGAGGGGCAGGCCTTGGTTGTGGCTGTCCATTAACAGATGAACTTGGCCGTGGGCCAGGCTTTGGATGAGAGCATGTCAGGGCCCCAGTGCAGCCAAGCCTTTTCAGTATTTTCCTACCTCCTTCTCCCTTTTTTCTTTCATATATATATCCATATATATGTGTATACACACACACACACACACACACACACACACACAGGATACCTGATGAGTGTATATCAAATGCTCTTAGGTCTTTTGGCTAAAAGAAAAAAAATAAGTAAATAAATGAATAGGTAAGATAGAAAAAAATAAGTGAATAAAGGAACACATAGCTTAGTATTTTTCCTTCTCTGGACCAGTTGAGGTAGTCTTTTGGCTGCATCTGCTATCATCTTTCCTGGCTTGCTATTGGGGAAAAAAGATCTGTGATAACGCCAGTATGCAGAGGGCCCAGATGGCAGGATTGCTTGTGTTCAGGGGGCCAAAGTGTGCAAGCTTGTAGGTGCAATAGTGGGCACAACATGGCTAGTTGACTTGTGTACACAGGCAGAAAACTGGTGGAAATGGAAACTTTTTTTTTTTTAATGGCTGAAGTTGAATTTGTTGGAAAGCACCTGTGAATTAATCTTTTGGTGGCTGCAAAAGATAATCTGCAAGAAAGGACTAGGAAAGGCCAAGGAAGGGGAAAATTGCCCTTGTTGGCAGTGCAGCATTTCCTGTGTATGTGTCTGATGGCAAACCTATGTGTTTGGGCTGGTTTTGTTTTCGATTAGCTTATCTTTTTCCGTCTGTTTCTGTGTTTTTTAGTTTATTGTGACATTATGCATTCCACATATGAGTGTTGGCAAGCACGAGCCATCAGCCCAATAACTTCCTGACATTTTTAGCTCTTTTAATGTGCAGTCTTGGCCCTCCTGCCTCCAGTGGCAGAGGCAATTGAATTTCCCTGTTATATACTGGAAAGGGTTGCTGGGGCTAAAGCCAGGTTCATAGAATTCCAGCTACGGGACACCAGGGCTTCCCAGTGGTTTGGGGACTTGTCCAATTTGCTGTTTACACAGTCATGTATTCCTCCCCACCTTAGCCTTGAAAAGACACTATTGTGAATATCCCTATAAAATGGGATGAAATCCTGTATTTGTGTGCAGGCTGAAGCCTTTTAAGGGAGATAGATTTTTTTTTTTAATCCTTATTTAGTAGCAAATAAAAATCAGGTAAACCTGGAAGCCTCTGGGCTAATCCTAAAGATATCCCACAAAACTTAGTTTTCAATACAGTCTTTTTTTTTTAACCTCAATATCGTTCTAACCTGAATTAATAAGAAAGGGAAGCGGAGGTGGGCACACCTTTAATCCTAGTTAGTCAGAAGGCTGAGATCTGAGGATTGTGGTTCGAAGCCAGCCTGGACAGGAAAATCTGTGAGAATTTTATCTCTAATTAATCACCAAAACAGTTGGAAGTAGAGTTGTGGTTCAAGTGGCAAAGCATTAATCTTGAGCTATGAAGTTCAGAAATAACCTGAGTTCAAGCCCTAGGACCCTAAAAAAAAAACACCAAAAACAGAAAGAGGGACCAAAAGGGGAAATAAGCCCTTAAAATGTGTTTCATCTCTTTTCTTTTCCTCTTTAGCTTCTGATTACATGAAATATAACGGTTTGAAGGTGAAAAGGTACTGTCATCTATAATTGTATGAACTTTAGCAGATTATATTTCTCTAACTCTCATTTTCCTCATTCGTAAAGTGGGAGAAATCATAGGACACATCTCTTGGGCTCATGTGAGTATTCTGTGAGAACCTGGTGAACATGGGCTCAGGGCTGGGCACAGGGTAAGCTCTTAACAAAGGCCAGTTACTGTTTTCACAACTCATAGTTTACAGCTTTTTCCTTCCACAAGAATTGGGGCCTTCCTTTTGTGTTGGGTGAAGGAGAAGAGAAGAATGGAGCGGGTGGGTCCTAAAGGAGTTTATAGTCTTGTGATGATCAAGGAGGGCTTCTTCCTGTCTGAGTCTTGGGAGAGGCCCTTGGATGTGATATTCAGTAGTTATTGCAGATATGCTGAGGTGTGGTTGATGGTGGAGGGCTTCTGCCATTGACCATTGGCTACCGGCAGCTCCCACAGTGTCTGAGATTCCACTCCTCACAGACACAGATAGCCTTTCAAGGACTAGGTCCCTGGGGATGTGGATCCAAGACTCTGGATCCACATTTCTGATTCACCCTCAATTGGTTGGGGGAGTTTGGGCAAATTATTTAATTTTTCTGTGAGTTAGACACAACCCAAAGTCCCTTCCTTATAGGGTCAGTGAGATAG
This sequence comes from Megascapheus bottae, assembly GCF_031878675.1. Classification (NCBI taxonomy): domain Eukaryota; kingdom Metazoa; phylum Chordata; class Mammalia; order Rodentia; family Geomyidae; genus Megascapheus; species Megascapheus bottae. The sequence continues at coordinate 42,400,591 of NC_143515.1, forward strand.
GTACATGAGGGAAAGCTCATGAGTCACTTGTTATATAGGGTACATAAGAGTTGCTGTTGCCATCTCTTTTCTTCAAGAAATGCTAGTCTCCCCACCCCACAGCCCCAGAAGGATGCTACTCCCACCAGACTCATTGGGTAAAAGGAGGAGACTGAGGCTCATCAAGGACTGGACACTTTCCTGAGAAGCCTGTTGGCTTCTGGTTAGCATCCTGTACCAACTTCAATAGGACTGAGCAAACAATGGGTAGGGCTTCGCAGCTCTGATGCAGCACCCTGACTTGGTGGGCAAGCTTTTCAGCCTTGTGGAAAAGAGAAGCCTGTTTCTATCTAGGCCCTGGGCACATGTCCTGGGCATATTGGAGGAGCCTTGAGACAGTGGGATCAATTGCAATGTAAGGAATCCTGTTTTGCAAGTTGTTATTTCTCCATCTGTCTAGAATGAGCCAGGGTCTTGTGAAGGAGAGGGAGCACAATTTACTATTTGTCTGTGACTAGATTTGGAGACAGCAGAGGGCTGATCAAGAAACTATGCTTGCTTGAATTATGAAGGGCTGGCAAAGTCTGTTATTCAGCAGCCCTGAATATTATTGTTTTGTCAGTCTTTCCTCTGGCTATACCTTTAAAGTATGTGGAGAGTCAGAATTGTACTGTGAGGGAGAGAGTGACTGAATGTGAGAGAATCTGTGTGTGTGTGTGTGTGTGTGTGTGTGTGTGTTGGGGAATATGAGTGCCAGGCATAATAACCTGCTTCAAAGAGGATTTTGGGTCTAGTAGAAGAAGTTCTGTGCTAAGGCAAATGAGGAAGACAAGGCTAGGAGACTTGAAAGAAGTTTTGAATGAGAAGGACAGCCAACAAACAGCTCTACAGGATGCACATGTGGCTTTCCCCAAAGCAAGTTTTCAGTTGCTTGGTGTCCTCTCCCAGTTCACTCTGCAGGCTGCCCTGCCACCATTAACATTTGCTGAAGCAAGACCTGAGGATACTTGTAGAGCAATTGCATAATATGTTATAAAACCAAATTGTGTTTTCCTCCCATTTCCCATCTGTGTATATCTTTGTTGAGGTGTCTACTATGTGTGGCAGGGAGAAGAGGGTAAAAGAGAATAGGAGGTTGTCCAAAGGAAGTGATGCATGCTTGGAAAATTTCTGTTCTTCCCAAGTGAAGCTGAGAGGTTGTCATTGGCATGGACCCAAGGGATATTAGACTTTGGGCAGGGGTAAAAGTGATTGTTAAGAATACAGGTGGGTTAAGAACCCCTAAAACTTTAGATATAGTTTTTACTCTGCCTAGAGGTGGCATTTGTACCCTAATGGATGGTTTATGTACACTTTCCCGCCTTCTTCTTCACCCTTTAACTCAGCTGTCTACTTTGTGTATATGTTCCAGAGTGTAATGGGGGCTTCCTAAATCACCCCAGAAGAGAAGCTTTTGGTTTTGTTTCCTGGGACTCTAGACTGGAAAGCTGAAAGGTTAAAAGGAATACCATTCTCCTTCCCAATCCCCTGCTTTTTCTCTTATTCCCTTAAAAACCAGGGAAGATCTCTGATGGTGGCCTTTTGTTTCTTTTTCTTTTTCTTTTGGTTCTGCCTTCGTTAAGGTAAGCACAAATTTAATGTCCCAAGAGACAGGCCAGTGACCCTTCAGGCCAAGTGGCTGGATGTGGCAAAGCTACAATAAATATCGAATGGTGAGAGCAATGGAAATTTAACAAAGCCATAACGGAGAGACCTCAGAGGGGCAGCGGGCTGGTTAAGAGGCTGTTGGATGAACTGGATAGTATTTCTACTTCAACCTGATTGAAATGTCGACTAAAAATCAATGCTGTTGACTAGTGATAATTTACAATGTTCCTGGCGCTAAGTAGTTCGCTGCTTAAGAATGCGTTGGCTGGGCAGAGATTAGTGCAGGGAGTTGTGTGTGTCACGATGAATCAGACGCATTATAGGTCAGCCCTTTATTTGTCTCATCATGACTTTTACACAGTTGTCATGTAATTTATGGCTGCTTTCACGTTGTCAAACATTTTCATTGCATCTTCTTCTTTAACACACTCCTGACACAGACCCACTGCATTTGAAGGCTTGGTATTGTTTCATAATCCAAGAGGAGGCCTATAAACCATCAAATTACACTATCTGCAGGCTAATCTAAATGCAATGCAGATTAAAATCAGAGCTCATTTGTCCCTGATGCAAATTATTAAGTTCTAATTATAAAAATGCATTTAATTACCCCATACATTTTTATTTTGCGGACCCTTTTGAGTACGGATGTCTGCCACAGTGGGGAGGAGGCATAGGAGACAATCTGTGATAATTAATGTACACTTCCCAAATGGTAAAGGATAAACATATGCTGCTTTGTTTGTCTTATTTATTGATTGATTAGATGTATAGAGACTTTGGCATTGACACAATCCAAAGTCGAAATCCTTTTAAAAATGAAAACTATTTAAAACTCTTTTGGGGAAGAAAGAGCAAAATATAGCCAGCCAATAGCTTTCTGCTAGGACACAGCTTCCTAAAATATGGGATTCTGCTTTGATCAAATCACTGGTTTCTGAATTAATCTAGATTTTGCAGAAGTGAGGACTATGAGAAACCATGCCTATTTTATACTTTTAATGTGAAACCACTGTTAGAAAAGAAACCAATCGTGTTTCAAAAAGCTTGCTAGTTGGGTACTGGTGGTTCATACCTATAATGCTATCTACTCAAGAGGCTGAGACCTGAGGATTATAGTTCAAAGCCAGCTCAGGCAGGAAAGTCTGAAGACTCTTATTTCCAAGTAAATAATTTCTGGAAAAAGCCAGAAGTAGCACTGTGGTAAAGTGTTGACCTTGAACAAAAAAGCTCAGACAATGTCTAGGTCCTGAGTTCAAGCCCCAGTACTGGCAAATACACATACCCACCACCACCACCACCACCACCACCACCACAATAATGAAAAAAACCTCTAAAATCTGTCTTCTGCTTTTCAATCTCAATATGATCCTCTACTGGGAAGTAACGGTATCTGCCTGCCATACGAAGATATTTCCATTGAAAGTATTATGATAAATTATGTTTTTGATTATCAAACAATAAAGCAAAAAGAAGATCATATAAAAAACAGGCAAAGTTCTTACAACTAAACATTTTCCTTCCCATTACACCACTGGAAAAATTACTAAGACTGATTGGGGATGATGGTGAATTGAGGTCTTTGACTTTAGATTTTTCTAAAATGAAATATTGATTTTTAATGATATTGGAAAGAAGACATTGATCTGAGAACCAGGATCTCTAAGTTCTGACCCTGTCATGCTGGAGGACTCAGAGTTTCACCACCTTTACCCATCTTGGTTTTCTCACCTGTAAAATGGATTGTTTGAATGGAGGGCTGGGGGGAAGGGATATCGCTAAACTCTTGCTGCGTGCTAGCATGCTGTGAATACTACTGGTCAACTTCTTCACTCTTCCTCCTGAAACCGAGCTGTAGAATGGGGTGTACTCGTAAAGAGGCCTGCATATTTTCTTGATTTGTCTCAAAGAAAGGACCTACAGTGGAGACAGAGCCTTGGACTTATGAGCCCCTAGCAAAAAGCTTAATGGGATCTTTTAAATTGCTGGAAGCAAAACTGAAGCGTGGTATAATAGAATGGTGATAATTCACAGAAGTTCCCAGCTTACAAGATTTCTCCATCTTTTAATTGTTGCAAGCTGTCTTTTTTTTTTTTTATAAACTCCAAAGAATGTAATGTGTATTTTGTCCAAGTTTTGCTTTTTTTTTTTTAAAGGCAACTAAACTACATGGAAATTAAATTCAAATTCTTTTTTTTTAAATGTAATTCTAACAACCAGGTATTTTAAATTCAATTAGCTGTCGAATTCAGTGATATTTTGCTCCTTCCTTGCCCTAAAAGCTGGTTTCTCTGTATGGACATAGCCTGCATATGCTGAGTTCTTGGAGTTTCAAATTCTTGCTCATTAAAGGCATCCAATGCAACATGTTTAAAAGACTTCTCCCTCTGTTAGTGTTGGAAGACAGCATGAATTGAGGAAAAAATGTTCTTTTTTTCCTTTTTAAAAAAAATTTTAGTTCATCCTGTAGGTAAAAACATATGGCCTCTTGAAGGACATGTGATCTTTACAATCCGTTCCCTAAGCTTAGTGTTTACCACTGATTTTGAGTGTGCATGTTTCCGTTTTCCGCACCATCTAGAAAAATACCATTTATATATGACATTCAACTAAATAGAAGATGATGTTTTCAGAAGCATGCTGAAAAGGAACACTCCAAATTATCCTTTACGTAATGATTATCTAAAACTTTCTTTTAAGATCCCATAGATTTGGAATAAGGGGAAAATGAACTGGTTGTGAAATACATGTTCCTTGTAGGACATGGATACTCCTGAGATCTCTAGCTTCAATGAGAAAGTAATTTGTTTAATTTATGTTTGGGGGATTTTTATGATGAGTGAATTATATGGGGACTAATAATCAGTTATTTCAGATTTTACATGTTCTTATGTCTCTGTCAAGAAAAAAAAAAAGCAAAACAAAAACCTAAACCTACCAACCCATAAAACAAGAATAACAACAATTTGAAGGAAGATAGCAGACCAAATGATTGGCACCTACCGGAGGCTCTACTTTCCTCTTCAGTTATTGCCTGAAAAAGAAGCATAATATTCATGCTCAAGAGATGGGTGACTTAAAAATGTATTCAGACATCAGCTTTAGCATTTCATAGCCTGATAGTCTGCTTTTCCTCCATCCCTTACTGTATTGTGCAAATGTATCAGCTGTGGTCTTGTTAATGTATGATAGGAAGCTGCTGCTAGGACAGTCCCAGCTCACTAATGGGGTCAGCTGTGTCACAATGTGATATATGGATTATGTTTACCATGGCATATTTTGTTTGTGAGCTGGACTATGAGATGGGAGCTAATGATAAATGAAGAGATCCAACTGTTTTCACACTAGTTCTTGTGGTCCTGAGACTCCAAAACAGTAAAACCACCCCTGATAATAGAGAGGTATTTATGGGGGCAAAACTGATTTCCAAGTTTTAGATCTCTGAAAAAGGTGTGCTAGTCTATCACATTGATATCTTAGCTCAGCGCTTCTATTTGGCTTAAATCATTTAGGGTTTGTTGCTAAAACCTTGGTAAACTAGTTGAATTCCTTTCTGTGGTGATCTATGCATTGGTAATTCATTTACTTGGGCTCCTATGTGTCTGTACAATTTCTAAATTTATCTTTCAAATTCACCTGGCAAGGAATGAGATTTTGTTCATTGAAATCTAGGTGAAGATGTAACTCAGAAACACTTATTGTCTCTTCTTGGTAAGAAAAATCTCCAGACACACACATTAATACTCTGTGTGTGTGTGTGTGTGTTCGTATACATACAGGGTTAATGCGTTTAATAAATTGCTATATATTATATGTGTATACATGTATCTCTAGCTGTCTTTTTATGAGGAGAGTGTATGTGTAGGGAGGTCTTTAGAATTTACCAGGATTTCATTAAGTCAGAATAGTCATTTGTGAAGATACCACTTAGCAAGCCCATCTTCATGCTTATTTGTTATTCACATAGACCTGGATTAAAGGTCATGCTTGTAAATTTAGGGAAACAGCTACAGACAGAAGTTTTATGTGGCAGCCTCCACAAGTTCAGAAGGCTCATACTTTCAACATGGCGTCTTCCTCCTTGAGACACTGCCATGAGTATTATTTCCTGTGATGGGCCTCTGCATCTGGTTAAATGGACTTCAGTACTCTGTACCCAGTTACTTCTTACTTATTTCATATCCTGAAAGATATTAAGTCCAACAAGCTTTTACCCACCGAGTCTACAGAGAAAACGGCCAGGCAATTTTTGTTTCAATCTCTATGTCTCTCTGGAGCACTAGTTCCAGAGACTGATCAATAGGTTTTATTGTAGACCTCACTGTCTCTAAAAGCATTGTGACCTTATCCTGTCTAAAAATAGTATTTGCTCTTGCCTGCACAACCTTGACCTATGAAAACCCATTTGGAATATAACTGACATATCTAGTCAGCTGTAGATCCAAGACATGCTCTGTGAATGAATTCTGTGCTGAACTGTCCAGGAGAAAACATTCTTACATTCTTGGAAGAAAAATACAATACCAGTTCTGAACACTGGGAGTGCACCTGTTTGTCTAATGAGATCATGGGTGAGGAATGATGGAGACTTGAGCCCCACCCCCCTCCTTGGGGGTGGGGGGCGTAGAGTGGAAAGCAGTGGGGATTGGTGCTGAGGACAGCTATAGGGTTGGTTCAGTCTTAACTAGAACAAAGGCCTGAAAGGGAAGGGGTTAAGGCTGTTGGGCAAAGTGGCTTTTCCCAACATGCCACAGTCCTCTTAGATAATTTGACTCTGAATGATGTCCTTGACAACTTCATCTTGAGCATCTGTGGAAGGGATCCCTCAAAGCATAACCCAGGTGGGAAATGTTTCTGAGTGTAAAGTCAGCCCTGTTTGGTAATAAGGAATTATCACTTTGTTTCTTTTTGTTGTAATAATGGTTTTGTGGTTGTGCTTGAAAGGGGAAAAAAAGAATCCTTATCATATAAAAATACATATTGAAGTATTTACTGATGAAATGATATGACCGCAGGGATCAACTTTAATAATCCATTGGGCAAGGGAGGTGGTGGAGTTAGAGATAAGACAAATTACAGCTGTGAGTTGAAGATGGATGGTGTGTACCTGGGAGACTGATTCATGCCGTTGTCTTTACATTTGTATATATTAGAGATTTTCCCCCAAAGTAAAGATAACTGAATGCCAGGGAGAAGCAAAATAGCCTTGCTCAGGGAGTCTTATTTCTAAACCAAGGTTTGGGTTCAGAGAAAGAGGGACGGGGCAGGTGTCTCACGGGAAGAAAGTACCTTTGAGCTCAATATTGTGTCTGTAAAGTTCATAGTTAAGATAGATGGGGATAGGACAGGATATCTCTTGGGGTCTGCACTGTGTACATTGTTTCAGTCTGGAAAGCATGGAGAGACTCAGGCCTTCTGTAGTGAGTAAGGAAGTACTAGAGATGGAGTTGGACTGTCGGTGTGGGCTTCTCTTCTCATTTTGCTGTATTGGGAAGAAGCAGTTAAGAAATATCCACTTACGTAGTGGTTGATAAAAGCAAGGTGGTGGAGCCCTAGCCTTAAAGACTGAGCCTAAGATGTAGCAGGAGGGGACAGTGTTCTACAGCATCCCCTTCCAGGGAGGGCTAGGGCACTGCCTTGGGAAGGGGAGGGGAGCAATATAGTGACTGCAGAGCTATTAAAAAAGGGGGCTATTTGGTGCCCCTTTGGTGCTGCCAAGCTTGAAAGCTGAGACACTTATGGGTCTTGGGCAGCCATTCACAAAGGAACAAGGTGGGCTTGGTCTCAGAAGTTATCCGCTGCCTGGAAGCTGAGACCAGCCTCCTGAGTCTTTCCCAGGCCCAGCTCCTTCTGGTTTTGCAAAATGCCTGCTTCACGCAGTGGTTATTATTGGCAAGTGTCACTCAGTTATCTGAGAGTAGCGCTTTTAGCTGCCATCTAAGTGCCTGACACTTGGGTTTACGGCAGATTAAATTAAACTTAAGGCTGGTTTGACTTCACTGGCAGTAGACAATAGGAGCAGCTGTTGTGGAAATGTAACCTGGCACCCTCAAGTGTGTATGTGTGTATGTGTGTGTGGGGGAGTTTGTATGTACTCTCATGTTGGTGTTTGAGACTTATGAGCATGCAGGTTACTCTTGGGGGAGATTTAAGGGCTTCCAAAGAATCACCTGTGCCTCCTGGTATTTTGGGGAGACGAACTTGTCAGTACCTGGGCCTGACCACTAGGTTACAACGTCTTTTTCCTCTCTCTCTCTCCCCCTCCCTTTTCTTTCTCCAGTCCTGGGGCTTGAACTCAGGGCCTGGGCACTGTCCCTGAGCTTCTTTTGTTCAAAGCTAGCACTCTACAACTTGAGCCATAGTTTCCCTTCTGGCTTTTTCTGTGTATGTGGTACTGAGGAATTGAACCCAGGGCTTCGTGCATGCTAGGCAAGCACTCTATCACTAAGCCATATTCCCAGCCCACATTTCCGTTTGCTTTCTATTCATTCCTTCTCCCAAAGGTGTTGGTTGAGACATACAGTTTTTCAAACTCATAGTTTTCAAACATATAGTTTTATCCTGCCTGGTGACAAAGGGAATATACAGAGCAGGTGTAATTTTTTCTTCTCTCTAATCTTCTCCAGAGGGCCTAAACTTCCATGTGAAGTCCAGCGGAAATTAATGGGAGAGCAGTGTAGATGGTTTCTGGCTCCTTGAGACCTGCCGACTACTTTGGTCTGAGGGGTAGTGCAGGTAGCAGAGTCCTCTAGGGTCAGCAGGTAACCAACACAGGGAATGGACCAGACATAGCTGCTCCTGTAGATGCAAATATCTTGATTCTCCTTGGTGTTCTGTGAATTTAGGACCTTTCTGCCCCATAATGTTGAGTCATAGCAAAGCAGTGCACATCAAAGGCCACTTACTTAAAATTCTTCAGAAAACTCTGTAGGAATAATTTCTCCTTCTCATAAACGGAATGCAAATGTGTACATTATTCCATCAAAGGGCGATGCTCTTTACTTTTATGACCTAGATTAAAAAAATCCGTGGCACTTGATTTCAGTGCTTCATAGTCCAGAATTTATACTCACTGATTAGTAATACATTATGCAAATAATTCAGTTTACATATCCAAATACTATTTTGCATCATTCACACCTCATGTCTTGAAAAAAAAAAAGAAGTGAAATGTTTCCTCAAAATAAACAAAACCTGCAGAAGAGTTTATTGTAAGGGTGAAAATTAAAGAGGCACCCATTTGCCTGGGAACTTTTGAGGAAAATGTTAATACCCTTACACAAAAAAGTTTGAAACTTTTCCCCACTCAGCTCCTACCTATACAGTGTACCTATCTGAACTTTTGGCTTTCTGAATTTTTTCAGGTTTGGGGAAAAAATAAGTCATTATTATGTTATATACACATCAATGCATAGAGAGCTACAGCCACAAGTGAAGATTTAGGCTCTTTTGAGAAGGTACAATATGTGCTTAGCCATGATCCCTAGAGAAGAGAGGGGAGAGAGGGGCCAAATAAGTAGGTGTAAACTTTTAATGCTTTGTTCCAAAAGAGAGTTAGTCAGGCATAGCCAATAATTCTTAAGTTAGGGCCTGGCAAATGGCCAATCCATATGAAAAGTCTCTTTTTGCTTTTATTGTCATTGGAGTAATTCAGGAGAATACAGGATATGACCTGGAGCCCCTGTCTGAATAGGCACATCCCTGTTCCCATGTGATTGCCTACACGAGTGGTTCCCACCCTCACATGTCAAAACAGAAATCCACATAGGATTTACTCTGAGCAGCAGAGTGCTATTGCAAAGCATGTCAGATTTCAGTAGCAATTTCCCTCTCAAGGAAGCAAGGAGGAAAGAAGGGTGGAAAGTAAGCGAGAACCTTAGTTTTTCTCTGTAGCGTAGGTTCAGTCATCTTTTTTTCTCCAGTATCCCACACCCATCTCTCCTTACAGGTTATAGACACATTTTTGGCACTGCATAAAGTAAGTGTTCCAACATGTTTTTAATCTTTAACTTTCACGTCGTTAAAAGTCTGATGTACTGACTTTCAGCTGCCTGGAGATAGTTCAGTGCCCAGCACCTGACAGGTGTAATGTTTTGTGTTTTATGTTTTTCAGTAAGGAGGTTAGAGAATCAAAAAGACCGCAGAATGCCTTAAAGATGTTGAGGCCCATTGATGGAGTATGCACAGTTCTCAGGTTTTCTTGCTTGCTTGACTTTCACCTTTCATATCACTATGTGCCTCCTCCTTTTCCTTTTTTTCCCCTTAATTTTAATTTTTTAAACCCTTACATTTAAAGGGAGCTTTTACTTCATTTGGTTATAAAGAAGTTTCTTGACTGAGTACAGCCCACCAAAGACTCCTTGTTTCCTGTGAGTGTCGGGATTGAAAAATCCTATTTCCCTTCAATTTTCTCTCAAGCATGGAGAAATGTGGGCCCTTGCTCTTTTAAAGACTGAATGTTCCTGTTCCTTTGGAGTCTAGGGAGATGGAATATGTGCCGACTGTGACTTCAGGGCTCATCTCAAATTATGTCAGAATGTCAGTAACAAGTAGCCCCAGAATATGGGGGTGAATGGCTACACTTGGATCTTTGAACAGTACCAGGTTGATGGGGCTGTCCAGCTCACCCTGAACTTTGAACTTCCTCTTATTCCCCAGAATACCAATGGCATGCCCTCTTACATTCTGATTCTGAATGGGCTTCTACAGGAACTCCACAATGATAAGCTGTCACTTCCTTGACAATCTCTGTTAGGATCTTGCTTTACGCTTCTCACCTGTTCTCCATGGTCCTGTATGGGAGGAAGTGACATTTGCATGTGATGCAAGTGTGGTTTTTACTAGGTCCCTCACTCTCCCTTTGAGCAAGCTTATTGTGAGTTGGAATGTCATTTTACAGATACAATCTTGAATATGCTCTAGCACTGATCTTTATGAAGTAAATAATTTTTATTTTTAAATTTTTTGCCAGTGCTGGGGCTTGAACTTAGGGCTTGAGCACTATCCCTTGGCTTTCTCAAGGCTAGCACTCTACCACTTGAGCCACAGCACCACTTCTGGCTTTTTCTGTGTATGTGTTACCAAGGAATCTGATTTGGATATTCATGCATGTTAGGCAAGCACTCGACCACTCAGCCAAACTCCTGGCCCCAGATTTTTAAGTTATAGTACTGAGTAGCAGCAAAATCCTCTAAGTCTATTTCATGACAGCCTGTGCCAGAACTATTAGTCTAGTTTGGTGCATCCTATATCCAGGACATTTTATTCAGTATAAGAGCTCAGAAGAGGAAGGAAGGAATGAAATGATATAATTTCAGGTGCAGATTTTTGGGAGAGAATCTGGTTAGGGAAAAATTGAGCCTAATTTGAGAATAAGTTAACAAATTAGAGATAGTGGTGCATGCCTGAAATTCCAGATACTCCAGAGGCAGAAATATAAGGATCCCAGTTTGAGAACAGTTTAGGGTGTCACTCTTTGTCCCTGAGTGAGTAAGAACCTAGTTCAATAAACAAGCTAGGTATAATAATTCACAGCTGTAATCATGGTTACTTTGGAGTTTGGAGGCTTACAGTCCAAGGTAATCCTTGGCAAAATCATGAGACCCTATCTGAAAAATAAACTAATGCAGAAAAGGGCTCAAGTGTTAGAAAATCTACCTAGCAAGCACAGGCCCTGAGTACTGAACAAAAACTATAGATAAATCTTAGTAATTATTTTTTATAGTATTAAAAAATCTGTCTTCCTGTAAAATTGACTTTTAGGTCATGATTGTAATTGACAAGCGTGTCTGAGGAATGATGGTATATGTATAGGTCTTTGTGCATAGACATTGGTTAACCTACTTTCCTTTCCTCCCTCCTTCCCTTCCTTCCTCCCTCCCTCCCTCCCTCCCTCCCTTCCTTCTTCCTTTCCTTTCCTTGCATCTTTCATGTAGATGTGGAATCATAAAGTCATATCATTTTGCAGATGAGAAATGTTCAAGCTGAACAATATACCTAAAGGCTTCTTGCTAGGTAATGAGAGAATATGGCCCAGAGCCGGTGGTTTCATTCTTGCCTGGCTGAACCAATGCATACACTTTTCTATGTCCAGCTGGAATCAGGGCTGTTGCTTTGCCTAAGAACTTGGGCCAGAGATTTGTGTGAGAAGTCAACAACTCTTCTGGGCTGTAGCTTTACTGATATAAACCGTGGCACTCTCTGGCAGTTCTAAACTATAGCTCCCATGGTAAAACTCTAAACAAGACACTCAATGACCTGTGCCTGTTCCACGTGATTCCATCTCACACCTCCTCCATTCTTCTTCCAGCCTTCACACCACTTTTGCCAGCAAAGTTTCTCCTGGCAGGGCAGTCCTGAGGTTTGCACACTGCCCCCCTGTAAGAACTCTCCCTCCTCATTAAGATCATTGATTATAAGTGCTAGACGGGAGTTGGAGTCAGGTGATAGAGGAACTGTACCCTTTCAGAAACAGACATGTCTTGAGAAGCAGCTAGCTCAATCTCTTCCTTATCTCATGATTCTATTTTTAAAGACATCTCTCAATAGCAGGAAATCCTTCCTTTTGTCTACCTTCAATCTCTTATGCTTCAATTTAAGCCAATTTCCTCTCTACTCCAGAGAGGAGAAAGTATTTCATCACCAGCATTGAGCCAAAATATCTCACATTTTAGAATTCTTATTGCACTTTTGCTACTCCGACTTCCTGAATGATCTCTCTTCTCTGAACATGAACGGACAGATTTATTCCCTTTTAACCCATTTATTTTTGTACCCTTCTTTAGAACCTGCTGGCTTCCTAGATCTTTTGCTCAGACACTAGTCTGATTACTGCAGAGAACAATGGCAAGATCCCCAAATGTCTACATTCTTAGATCTTTCTTGCTTTTTCAAAAAATGGAGAGCTTTTCTGGTAATCTATGCTCAGCTTCTCCTAGGAAGCCCAAATCTTCATCAACCATCTCAGATTAAGGTTAAACTTTTCCTTTCAATTGGATTGGTGCCACATTTCTCCCTTCCCACATTCTCTTTTGTGTCCTTGTCCTTATTGACCTTAGCTCTTTTCTCCTGGCACAAGTTCTCTGACTACCCCTCTCTGCTTTATGGGATGATGGAGGGTCAGGCTGTGTCTTCAGTGGGGATTCCTCCCGCTAGCTTGCTCTCCCACTGAGACAGTCTCACTTATTGCAGCCCAGGTAACTTAGCTTGGCGGGGGGTGGGGGCACGGAAGGGTGGGGGAGAGTTGTTCTTAACTATTCACTGACATCTGGAGAACAAAGGTTTTAGAAGAGCAGAGCTCAGATTCCCTGTGAGCCAGCCACAGCCAAATCCTCCTGAGTTTCCAGCAAAACCTGTGTTAAAATAATAGGAGTTGGCCTTTGTGTTTAATAGTACAACAGAACCCAAGTAAACATAATAAGCACATCTTTTCTATGTGTTGGGGTGAGGAGAGGTGACAATGAATGTGTAGGATGATACGAAAAGCATTACAGACATGGGAAAGCATTTTAGAGTACACAAATGTATGAGTAATACCAGGCTGATAGCCATAAGGCTAACTTTTCAACCCTGTCTCCCTTGTTCATATCCCAGTTCAATGAAGAGGTAACTGAAGTGCTGCATTTCTAACTCCAAGCTGTCTGTACCCCATGATCCTTTCATGAATGTTGCCCCAGTGGAGCCAAGAGAATATCCTCTGATGGACTCTTTCTCAGGTTGACTTGTTCACTTCCTACCCTTCTTGGCCCCGTTGTGACTTGGTAATCTCCACAGGATGAGCTCACAGTACACTGGGCTGGGTGGCCTGGGAACTTCTGCCTCAAGTTTCAAGTTAGGAGCAGAAATGGGGAAGTTGGGATGCTGGGTGATCAGAGTTCTTAGAATTCTACTTTATTTGTATCCAAATCCGGTCAGGTCTACTCCTCTGGGTACCACCACTTTCATCTCTTCGTCTAATACACTGGGCTGTGTTTCAAAGAGTAAGTCTTGTCCCATATCTATTTGTCGAGTGTGTCTCCATAGGCTATTTTTCTAGGAAACCAGGAATCTCTGAGTTGGGCTTGTCCAAGCCCCTGACTCCAGGTCCCTAAGGAGGTCTTGTTCTGGAGTTAATGAAAAGGGGTCAGTAGTGTTCACATGGTCTTATGGGGTTTGTGTTGTCGTCAAAAAATTATTCTGTTTTTTTTGAGCATAGGCTCCTCAGACAGCTGGCTCTTTTATAGAGTGGACTTTGTTCTTCGTAAGTTGATGAATTAGAACCCTGACTTTGCATTGGATTCACTGACTCTCTGTTGCTGAAGGATGTGAAGCTGGGCTTGTTTATTTTTCTACTTTGTCCTATGGAAAAAATTAAGAGATGGCTTTCACTTCATGGCCAACCAATGAGCTAGCCTTGTAGCTCTACCACTGCCCACCTAGAGTGTTGGGAGGGCTCCTCCAGGAAGCAGGGGATTGCCCTGGGGAATGGGAAGCTGGACCTACATCCTGTGTACAGCCCAGAAGCCACCTCATTGGAAGAAGGTGCAGAAAAGACTGAGTACTGTTTCCCTTGAAGTAGCCCTAATTAGCTCTGAGCTCCGGCTAAAGGCTGAGTCTTTTATCCTCTCAACCCTCCACTTTCTGGTGTATGTGTATGCAAGACCTTTGATATTTAAGTAGGGAAATCCTCTCTTATCAATGGAATGCACAGCCTCTTGCAGTGTGTTACACTATTCAGTGTGGTGAAGAGTCAGCCCGACTGATTAGATATATTTGTACAACTCTGATCTGTTTCCTAAAGAAAAAGCTTCCATGTTTAATTCTATTTTTAAATGGATTGTTCTCTAAGGTACAAGATTATCCATAAATGAGCTGCCCAGCTGGGCAGCTGAAGGTCCAGTAGTAAGTAGCTGAGCTGTGGTCCGTCTTTCTATTTCCATGTGTGTGCTGGAGATGGGCCAGTGTGAAAGACTTCTTAGAGATCTATAGGAAGAAACAGATCACTGTTGCCCAAAAATGTCCTTGGGGAAGTCTGGGAGAAAGTTCCTGTGCATACTTAGCTCAGCCCCAGCCGAGGCAGCTACTTGCCTTCTCTTGAGCGTGTCTTCTTTGGGGAATGTTGAGCCATAGACTTACAGAATTCAAGATGGTAGAATGCCTGGGACATTTTTCCAACACAAGCCAGGGGACAGAGTGTCTATGGGAGGTGACAATCATGGCCTTGAACAGTGAGTCTACCTGCCCTTCTGACTCCAGGCTAGAGTCAGGACCCCTTTGAAGTCCTGCCCCAGAGTGCTCAGTTCTAGAGCTGGGTCTCAGTTCTTGTTCCCAGCTAGTGGCATGCAGGGAGTGTTAGTTGTGGTGGAGGCATTTTTCTTGTTTCTTTGCTTCTGTTCAGTCATCTGTTCTGTTGTGGGTGTGAGTGGGGAGACTGTGTAGGCAGCCTGCCCTTGGTGGGGTGGGAGGATCCAGAAGGGAGAGGGAAAATTCTGACAGGATATGCAGATCTGCTCCCAAAAGAGAAGCAGCAGGAGTTCTGGCATGAGGCTGCTCTAGGGCCCACACCTGGTGAAGGTGCTCTCATAGAGTGGGTGGCTACAGGGCTTCTATGGGGAAGGAAGGGTATGGAGATATCGTCCTTTGATCACCCGGCTCCTGAGGCAGAGGACTCATGGAAGTGGGGACTCTATCTCTACTGCTACTCCTAGGATGAAATTCTCCCCTCCCAGGATACCATCTTGGCAAATGCATAGATAGGAATAGGACATTGCAGGAGTGTACCCGGAACCTAATTAGCATGTAAGTCTCTCAGTGTTGGCATCTTTTCTCAGGGCTAACCAGACACAGCATTGGGGTCCATTGTGTCTTGTCAGTTGCTGCCCTGGGTGAGATTAATCTCTGAGCTCTCTGTGAGGTAAAACTCTTTCCTTTGTAGCTCCAAGTGGATGCCAGGTGGGTGGACGATACAGTCAGGTTTATTCATTCCCTTTAGGTGTGTGTTGTAGTAAAACCTGCTGTTCTCCTACCCTCTTGTTAAAGATGACTCATAAATGAGAAAGTAAAAGAGAATAAACTGTCTTTACCAGACTGTGAACATTGCCAGACTGTGAACCAACCTCTAGCAACACACTGAAGGCCCAACCATTACTGAAGACTTTTTTTTTTAATTAAAAAAGTTGTTGAGATAATGTCTAGAAGGGTTACAGTGACATTGATCAGGTCATAACCTCACACACTGATACCTTTTCTTATGTTTTTGTCCCTGTTTCCCTCCCCCCATCCCCTCAATCATCTTGTTTTTCCCCCTTGCCTTTCCTATTTCAAATAAACAAATAAATGTATCTACAATATACCAGGTAACAAAGTCAGATATTGAAGACTTCTTAAAATCAAATAAGCAACCTGGAGCTACTGGGGCTTTCAATTTTTTAGGTCTAAGATTTTATTTTAGTTTTGCTCAAGTTGGGATTGTTGAGTACCTGGGCTTTGGCAAGCCCAATAATGGATACTTGGCTGCTGGGGGTGGGGAAGGGTGGGGTGGGGGGGAGCAGGTAGGTGTGCCAGGCAAGACAGGTGACCTCTGGGAAGGAAACTGACTGTGTCATTTGAGAGATGGGCCTGAGTGGGGTCAGTGGTGGGATGGGGACAAATTCTTTCTACCCAAATGCAAGACATACTGCCAGAAAAGCTAAAGTATGTAGGCAAAGGGCTGGGAAGTAACTTCTCAGGCCACCCGAATTCCTAAACTAAGTTCAGTCACAAACCAAAAAAAAAACCCTCCTATACTGAATTCCAAATCCATGCTTTTCCTGGCACATCAGACTATCACCATCAGAATACCAACAGAGTTGTATCTGGGACTCTGGGTGCACTCTGAATTGTCTTCTCTAAAACATCCTAGGTAAGCAGTTTCCTCTTCTGACAACACTCCAGGGATGGTGAGCGGTGAGCACAATGTTTTCTTTCTGGTTCTCTAGCTTTAGTGGTTTTTTTTTTTTCCTTTCACTTTCCAAGTTCTTAGACTTGGGCTGCATGCTCAGGTGGCTGCACACATACCCATTCGGGAATTCCTGTGACATGGAAAGGAGTCATTCTAAGCTGTATGTATGGCCCACTTAGTCCTAAGACCTGAACCTTTTGTTCCCTCTAGTTTGCTTTTGAACACCTCTCTAGCCCAGTAGTTGGAAGGATGCTTTGGACAGTAGACCCAGGTCTCTCACTGTGGTACATGAAGCACCTTTACAATCTTATTGATCTGTGGGCTTTATTTGACAGAAGTATTTTTTTATTCTTATTTTTTTTTGCCAGTCCTGGGGCTTGAACTCTGGGCCTGGACATTGCCCCTGAGCCTCTCTGTGCTCAAGGCTAGTGTTGTACCACTTGAACCATAGCACCACTTCTAGCTTTTTCTGTATATGTGGTACCAAGGAATTGAACCCAGGGCTTCATGCATGCTAGACAAGCACTTTACCTCTAGGCTAAACTTCTGACCCTTTACAGAAATTTTATACCTATTTTTTTCCTGACCATTCATTCCTCTTCTTACCTTCATGAAAACAGAGTACACAAAACTTGGAGAAGAGTGAATGTCACTTTGCTACACACACACTCTCCCTGCCCCCCAGCTCTCCTCTGTCTTACATTACAAGCTGCTTCATTTTGCCTAGTGCATTTTCAACATATTATAGCTTTTCTGTGGCTTGAAAAATACGTTGACTGAGTGATGATTGTTTTCATGAAATGTGCAACATGTAAAGCAATGGTTGTCATTAATAGTGCAGTTATGTAGAGCTCTTTAAGTCTTCAGATTTGAATCTGATTAGTGCTCAGTTAACTTAAAATAGCCCCCAAAAAAAGAAGAAGGAAAGAAAGAAAAAAGAACTGTCAGAAATCAGAGGGAAATATTAGCATTATGAAACATGTTAACAAGTGGCCATTAGCACTTTATGTCTGCATGAATAGCATCTTTAAGTGTTTTATTGGTAAGAGAATAGAATGGAGTCACATAGAATGGCATTACTTTCCAAATTGGCAAGTTCTTTTAATTCAGACTTCTCCTTGTTATTGCCTACCGGGGAGCATTTATTCATCTGTCAAAATGTATGCCAGGGTGGGAAAGGGCACTGGAGTATTTCTGGCTTCATCCAGGGCTCTCAGGTATAAGGAATTTGTCCCTTTACTTTGTTTCTTGTCCCTACCCCAGTCTCAAGAGGAGGGAGGGTCGGAAAGCACTAATGGAGATAGAGTGATTCCACAGTGGCCAGCACGGCAGGGGCCAGGGCCTGAGCAGCGCTGAGTATAAGCCTGTGCTCCCCAGGTACCTGACCACATGGTGGCTGTGGAAGTGGGGACTAGGACTTCAAGTGGTGCTTGAGCTTCAGCTCTTCCCTAGGTTTTTACTCCCTTTTTCTAACAGCTCCTTAAAAGCCTTAGGGGGAAAAAGGACTCTAATTTGTGTTTATTGGTCTCTGTCAAGGGTTTCTCACATGTTTCCTTTCCCCAAACCAGATGAACCCCTCCATTTATATTACAGTGCAAAATACTCTTTCCTGTGGGCCTCAGGGCCTATGGGGAAAAAATGGAACTTGGCTCCAAACCAAACTCCAAAGCCAAGTGCCCCAGGTTGGGCTTCCTGACAGTTTTATAGATATAGTATTGAGCAGCTTCCTGGCAGTTTGTAATGGTGAAGGTTCACTCATTCATTTTCAACAAATACTTTGAACACCTGCCATGTGCTGGGAATTGCTTCTGGAGTTGGGCATACAGCAGTGGTCAGAGCATTACAAAATCCCTGCTCTTGGGTCACCCTCACTCTAAATAGAAGAGACAGACAATACAGACATCAATATGTGAATTAGTCAGTATAGCAAGTCAAACTGCCTTAGAGAAAATTTGGAAGAGGGTAGGAGGATAGGGGTGGTGTGTTGGCACACATTGAAAAGCATGGTTAAAGAAGACCCCACTGAGAAGCAAGGGCTCCATGAAGGTGAGGAGATGGGCCCTGTGAATTCTGGGGAGCCATTCCAGGCCTCCTAGTAAGTAGCAGATGTCCTAAAGACCTTGTGCTTAGGCTGTGTCTGGTTGTTGGAGGATGGATGGCTTCTAGTGAGAGTGAAGGAGAGATGGGTGGGAGCTGAAATCAGAGAGGTAGGAGCTACTGGAGGAGTGACTTCCTGTGACGAGGGTGTCCAGAAGATCACTTTGGTGGGGCTTTGAGACTTGAACATGGGGAATGGAGGCAGGTGGATTCAGGAGGCAAAATCCAGGCTTAATGATGATGGCTTAGGCCAGGGTGATGAAGAAGTGAACAGAGATTGAATCCTGGACATTCTCTGAAGGTAAAGCCGGCAGGATTTGCTGAGAGGTTATAAGGGAGAAGGAACAATCAAGGTGAGCATAAACTGTTTGGTTTGGTGACTAGAAGGGTAGAATTGGGCTTCACTAGGATGGGCTAGGAGAGTGGTGGGAGGTGTTCAAGAAAATGGACCTGGGTTTGGAAACCTACCAAGTACCTGTTGACTGCTCACAGCTGAGATGACTTTAGTCAAACTAAGTAGAATCTTTAGGGAAGGCTTGTTCTCTCTCCCTAATCTTTTTTTTTTTTTTTACTCATATTTCTTCTCTATCAATCAAAGACAACTTAATCTTTTGACTCAGAAATGCCTGCTTGTTTCTTAACCCTTCTCTTCCTTAGCTTGTCTTCTCAGGGCTCAGGTGAACTATCAGACAGCTGGCAAGCCATGGGTTTGGAAATTAGTATGTAAGCACACTGTATTGTCTCATACCTCTGAAGACCCCTTCCTGAAGAGTCTGGCTGTGCTGTTACAGGTCTGTTGGTTAGCCCAGGGGCTGGAATGTAATATGGAAATGCCTTGTCCTCCTCTCCATCGATCCCTCCCCTCTTCCCTCATTCCTGGAAAGATGTAGGCTGGCAGCTAGAACATTTTTCCTTGAAAGGGTTGTGGAGAGCCCTCTAATGGAAAAGTGAAATAATTCTTGGAATCCTTGCAACATCCCAGCTAGCACATCCCACCCAGCCAAAGCTGAGATCAAGAAACTTATTTGGGGGTAATTTGCAAGGACCTTAGTCAACCAGATTGCCAAAAGGAGTCTTACAGGGCTTAGAGGGCTTAGAGTTCTATCCACAGTGGTTATGTACTCATAACACCTCTCTTTGTCTCAGGAAAGACCTTCCATAGCAATGTTTAGGGAAGAACTGTAGCATTCCTCAAGGTAGGCCTTGGTTTTCTCTCTGTCCCCTTGTGGCATCCAGGGTCCAGCCTTGTATCCAAGGAGACTTTCAGGGAACTAAGAATCTCAGCTCATCCCAGGATGCAGCGTAGGTAAGTGTTGTCATCTTCCTGAGTTGTGCTGATGGTTTCATGCTGTCTTCACTCTCATAGCTATATTGTGTCTAGTCTTCTGTGACACTTAGTTTTTCATCCCTTGCCCACCAGTCCTACCCAAAATCCTCTTGAGAAAGAGCAAAGTCCAATGCAGTGCCATGCTGTGGCAAACCTCACAGTCACATTCCTTCAGAAGCGTGCATTGGGGATGCTTGTTTCACAGCAGCAGCTGGCAGACAATCTCCCTCTATGTGTAAGAATTCGATGCCCTGACTAACAGGGGTTGGGGAGTGGGCAGAGAGGGGGCTACTGCTGACCCTGCAAGGAGCCTGGGTTGGCCATAAGCCCTTGTATCAAAGAATTTTTTCTCTGGCTCCTTTTTAGCATCCAGCCTTGAACCAATGCTTGGTTCAAAATATGAGGAATTTGAGTTTGTGTTTCCTCATAATTTTCATTTGTGTAATTCATTGTTTTGGGGAGGGGTAGACAAGGCTCTGTCAGCATTTTAGGCTGGTTCTTTGAGAGGAATAGCTACTTAGCTGTTGCTCAACTACTTTTGTTAGTGAAATAAAGGCCAGTGAACACTATGACATGAGAGCATTTTAGGTTTATTGTGGTTTCTTTGTTGTATTTGCATCTGTCTTGCTCAGTTAGGGCATTATCTGTAACCCATAGACACCAACACTGAAGACCATAGGATTTTAAAGCTTTGGAAAACCATGTGTGTAATATGTCTTTTGTGGAACTTCTTTTTAAAAATCTTTTTTTTTTGCTCCTGAAACTAATAATAATACACAGTAATTATCCCAGAGTATGCTGTCCTTTGTTACAGAGAGCTGGATTAGTGTGAAAACGTGTCCTGTGTACAGTTTGCTCCCCCCCTTTCACTTTTCTGTCTTGTGCTATTTGGAAGACAATTTCCACATTTATGCCATATGTCTTCAGAAAGCTCAGGACTTCCAGGCAGTCAGGGGCTTAGTTCAGGTGGGGAAGAGACAGAACATGACCGAGTCTCAGCTATACAGACAATAAGCTGAGGAAACATCTGCCTTTAGAAATACTGCTTTTCCGTTCCTGCCCTCTTTTCATGAAAGACTCCAAAACATTTGAAAATGCAAAAACACTTCACTAGGTTTTAACTTTGCTGGCTATAGCAGAGGCAGCTTCAGGTCAACAAGATCCAGCCGCTTTGTATAACTTTTTGCACACTTTCCCTGCATTTCAAGAGGTGCAAGTCCTTCCCTCCCCTCTCCTTCCTTCTTTCTTCCCTCCCACGTGTTCCTTTTTCCCTTCTCTACCTTCCTCTACTTCCTCCCTCCCTCTTTCCCTCCTTTCCTAGTTCTTCTTTTCTCCCTTTTTCTCTCCATCTTACCTTCCCTCCTTCTCTTTACTTTTGGTGTCTTATTTTGCATTCTGCTGAACTGGAAGAGCGTTTAATCCTTGGCCTCCTGTCTGTGGGGTATTATGTTTTTTTAATAGTGCTTGTTTATGACTAAGGTCAAGACAGTATTTCGGAACAAAAATTAGAGTTAGTTCATAATTGAGTACATATGTATGTTACTGTTTATTTTTATAGTTTGCTAATTTATTTTTAAACAGCTCAGTTACACCAACATGTTTATAGTTCTGTTCATCATGTGCCTTACCAGTCAGGGTGTTAAAAGGCACATGCTTCTCAATAGTTTGGATCCTAAGTTAAATTAGATAATGCCATCAGGTAGCAATTTAATTACATTAATTGAATGTTTAGGTGGAAAGGTAGTTTTTCAGAGACTATAATAAGATAACATTTGTAAGTACACAAGTATAAATCTTAGCATTGTAGACATTAGTTGAGGATGCTGACAGAAAAATGGATATATATCAGACATTTGGAAGGAAACATGGAGGGGGGTTTTCTTGGTGGTAATAAATGCTGCCTTTGCAGTTTAGGAGCCATTTTCTTAGTGTGCTGCCTCTGTCATTAGTCCTCTGAGAGGCAAATACACAAAGGCATTTTGAGCTGCGTTTGTATAGCCATGCTTTCCTGGGAGGCAGAATGCCAGCTTGGGCCAGCTCACTGAAAAGATGAGATACAGTCCAGAGACGGCTTTGTCACCTTGGAGGGTTTGAGTGTTGGCATCTTTGTGTTTACCCCAGAACATAGCCAGCTATGTTCTGAATCTGAAGAATGCCATCTCAAGATTCCGGGGGTTTTTACAGACCAGGATGGAAGCCTTATAGTATAAGAGACTTGCTTGTGAAGGTGATGTTTCCTTCAAAAGAAGGATTTAAAAACTGAGTGCGGTGGCTCACACCTGTAATCCTAGCAACTCAGGAGGCTGAGATCCGAGGATCAAGGTTCAAAGCCAATGGGGGCACAAAAGGACCTGAGACTCTTATCTCCAATTCACCTTTAGCCAAGTGGGGCTTGGCTCAAGGGTAGGGTGGTAACCTTGAGCTGAAGAGCTCAGGGACAATGCCCAGGCCCAGGGTAGGTGGTAGCCTTGAACTGAAGAGCTCAAGGACAGCGAGCACCCAGGCCGAGTTCAAGCCCCATGACCCACAGGAGGAAGAAGAAGGAGAAGGAGAAGGAGAAGAATTATTAAATCCCAGCCACTGGTCAGCACCTGTCCCCAGTGTCTTCAGACAGAGAAGTGCCAGCATTTGGTTAATGTGACAAGCTATTTGGGGCCTAGGAGTTCTTTCCTGTCTCTCTGTGATTTAATGGAGGGTAATGTGTGGTTGGAGAAAAGGATTCTTCAATATGCTAACAACAGATCCTTTGCCTCTGAGTAACTCATTGTCTTTTCATACCATCTGGTGTCACTTGAGCTGCAAAGCCCGGTCTGGTGTCCCCTACTCTGCACAGCTCTAGTTGGGTTATTTGCTAAGACTGCCACTCCAAGTCCCCCACCCCTCCCACCTCCACCCCTACCCCCGCCCGCTTCAGCTCTCCTCTCTCCCCTGTAGTGTCTGGCATATAATCAGGTGATTCTGCCATTGCTCCTGGGGATTTTACTGGGTGTAAATTTTTCTGCTTATCCTTTTTTTGGGGGGTGGGGTATGGGTAGTTGCCTTCTTCTTCAGGTAAAATTGGATCTTCCCATATAAGCACTAGCTATGGATGTCTTAGTCCAAAATTGTTGACTTATGTGGGGGATACCCACTCTCTTCAGAGAGTCACCAATGTGTGGCTTCTGCCCCTGGGAGGTGGGAGAGGGGTTACATTTCCTTTCTTTCCTTAGTGGTTAGAAGTGGGCTGTGTGTCCTCTGAATGATTGCTTAGGGAAGGGCGGGAGGTCTTCTGGAGAGAAGAGGGCTCCCAGGGTAGGATGAAAGGGTGACGGAGGATTGCTTTGGCCTCCGGGGAAGGACAGGGAAGCCATTGTCGCTGGTGCATACGTGGTGTTTGTCCAGCTGAATGCAGCCCCATTCGGCTGACTACCTGATGAGTGATTTTCCCCAAGCTGACAGCTGCTCCAGCATATTTCACCTACAAGTCCTGACAAAGTGCCTTTTTTTTTTGGCTGTTATTACTGTAGCAGGCATTTGGAAAAATCTGGAAGAATGGCATTCTTAAAGGACAACCTTGAAGCATTCATTTTCTGAGGTCCTGTTCCTTTCCTTTCTCCAACCCTTTCACATTTTTGGTTTCTGAAAAGCTGGGGTCATCCTTTTCAAATACCCATTGTGCTGTTAATAATGAAGTTTATGGATCTTGAGGAAACCTCATGATGAGCCTTGTCCTATTTGAGCCTTACCTTATGAGTTACCTTGTGAAGAGGAAGGAGAACGGGGTATCTAAAAGCCTAGAGAGGTTCAGTAGCATGTCTGGTCACATATAGCTATGGGGGTGGACTCGGATTCCAGCAGAAGGCTGGATTTGATGGAAGATCTGTTTTAACAGTTTGGAGTAGGAAGCTGGTGGGTTGCTCACTGGTAGGAGAGGCAGGTTGATGGGAATTGATTTGATCTCTTTAGAATTTGAGGAAACAGAAATGTGTCTGATGTTCAGCCTCTCCATAATTTTGAGACTGTACTTGCTGTAGCTCCTAAGCACCAGTGGAAAAATAACTTGTAAAAGCTTCTCAGGAAGTCCATCAACTACCTTTCCAGCTGAGCAGCAGTAACCTGCCTCTTGGCCCTTACTCCTGTCTTGCTGAAATGCAAAGGGAAGGCCCTGAAAAGGAGGGTGTGGCAAAGGCTGATCCAGAGAGAGTGAACATTTCAGTGGATGAATACTTCTCTTTGCTTTTGGCAGTGAATTTGACTTTTCCTGGGGGAGCACACTGGCAGGTCCAAGTGTATGGCAGTCAGGTCTGTGGCTTCCTCTGCCTTTGCAGTGGGTGGCTAGGCTGGGTGAGGGCCCACAGTGATGTAGAGAGGGAAAGGTGGGCCCAGAGAATACCTGGAAGATTGAGCCTCTTCATCCTTGCTCCTGTACACTTGCCAGAGGAAGAAGTTTGGGAGTTGCTGAGAAAACTACACTGTGTTATGTGAGCTGTGGGCCCTGTTTGCTTATTCCTCCCTCATTCACTCTTGGCTCTGCACCTCTGCTTTGTGGGGGCAAGTGTGAGACAGAAAGAAACCTGGGAGCCTGTGGCACAGTGACAGTATTAAATACTAGAATGCTTCCCAGAGTTTTCAGACTGTGTTGTTCAGAGTCAAGAATGCTTCGTCAGGCAGTCACAAAGTGTGGTGTTTTCTTACTCAATGTCTTTCTCTCTCTCCCTCCTTTCCTTTTCTTATTTTAGGACCAATAAAATAGCTAACAATCAGTTTTAAGGAGGCCTAAGTGAATTTAAATTACAATATTTACGTATATGTGTGGTCTGACAAACTAGAATATTGTCCCGGTTAATGGGTGTTACATTTGTGTCTTATCATCCAGATCTTTCAGACAGGTTACATTAGTCCTCACATGGTGTCACATTTTCCTGGCTGGAGCTACAGGTTTCCAAGGCCAAACAAGGGCCATCTGAGTATTTAATGAAGACTTTTCAGTCCTGAACAGGAACCGCTGGGTATGGAATTTACCAGGGCTTTGAAATCCCTAAAGTGGCCTGTTGGGAGTTTGGTATTCAAGCCTGAGCTCCATACCTTTTTATTCCAAAACTGGGAATTTCATGGGCAAGTGCAGCCGTCATTGCAAATGTATGTCTGTGCCCAGAATGACAGAGGAGAGGGTACAGAGGAAACTATTATGTTCAGAGGAAGCAAGCGCCAGCAGCCCCCAGGAAGAAGCCCCAGTGGTGTGAGTGCTTCAATAAGAAGTCAGCTTTCCTGGGGAGTGAGTCTCCTTTGCAACTGTCTTCCTGATTTGTCTTTGGCCTTTTGATGGGACTATGTGCTCCCAATTGTCCGCAGGCTACCAGAGCTTCAGAACAAACCCAACCTGGTGGTGGTGGTGTGGTGTACATGTCCAGGTTTGGGAAGAGGCCTCCTTTACCACCAAGGCAAATACAGTGAGCACAAATAACTTCACTACTGGCTTTGAGCCTTATGTTAAACATGTTCTGTATGTAGTAAGATGACAGATACAGGGTTTTGTTCCAAGCTAGTAGCCATCCATTCTACCTAGGCCTGAGCTCTAGGAAGTAGGGAGGTGTTGGGAAGGGTAAACCCCATTGTTAGGTCTTTCTGTCTCTTATCCCTTCCCTGGCTCATTTTACCCATGTGTACAACAAAATATAAAATTTAACTCCCTTAGAAGTCACATAGTTTTCTTCTGGTTCCATAGCTTCTTAAGGACAGGACTAGAATTTGTTAATCACAAGGGGAATACTTTCTTCTCTATTGTTCACATGCTCAGAGCTAAAAGGTGTTTTCCCTTCCTCTGATGATGACAACCGAAAACAAAGTTTTAATCTGTCAAGGCCATCAGAACACAAAGGACCTGAATTCAGAATGTAGCCCAGGTTAGCCTCCAACTTGTGATCCTTTAACCTCAGCTCAGTTTTTAACAGATGAATGCTACTACATCCAGTTTAAATACATATTTTTTACGTGAGGACTTGAGTTGTTGGAGAAAGGGAATCCATGGGCCAGTTGAGAAGGCTTGAGCTCCAGGAGCTGTGTGCAGAGTGTGATGGCACAGCTTGCATTCCCAGCTGCACTGCCAGGACCCTATGCATTACACCGCAACTTGTAGGAAGAAGTTACTCTGTCCGTGTAATCTTATCAGGCTGAAACTTTTTCTGATGGCCTCTTTTCCCATTCTCTTGCAGCCCATAGAAAAAGAGCCAAGCAGGATGCCCATGGGTGTGTGCTATTTACCTTCTCTCTCTAACTTAGAGCTCAGCAAATCTGCTGTGCACCATTCCATTCTAGTGGCTTTTACAAATCAGGACAATAAAATGTAAGCCCATCAGCCTATGTGGTGGCAGCCTTTCTGCCTGATCCTTGATTGTTGCTTGGATAAGTGTCTGCACAAATATTTATGATCCTGATAGTCTTGAGCTGTGTTGTTACAACATGTGAAGCTGTCAGGTTTCCAGGATTTCTGGTGGCCCAGCTTCTCTTCAGAGTGAACAATATTTTTGTTCTGGTCCGTCCTCCCTGAGGCTCAATTAGTCTGAGATTCCACCCAACCCAAGTTGTAGAAAAGAGCATAATATTACTTTGTTTCATCCTTCACTAGTAAAATAATTGGAATAAGAGGTAATTCTGGAAGGCACAGTGGAGGAATATGTCTCCCTACTCCCCTTCTTAAATTGTTATGTGCTTTGAGCTCTTGGCTATGAGAAAGCATGGCTGTAATTGTGAAACCTGTGTGTCTTGTCATTTAGGTGAGCACCTGAGGGATAACATATACAGCAGGTAAGTTGTTTGGCAGTTATTAGTCAAAAGACAGAGGTATCCTGTATTTCCCCAAAGGGTCTAGAGCACCTTGGGATGCTTGCCTAGGTATTTAGATCGCTGAAGGCAGAGCACCCCAGACTGGGAGCACCCCAAGGGCAAGCAGTGAGACTCAGGCTGCTTTGATCTCCCAGAGATGATCAACACAATGTGAAATAAATGAATGAGATGGCTCTCAAGCAGAATAAAGGTAGCATTTGGTAAATATTTACTGACAACTTTCCAGAAACAGAACTTGTTTTGAAGGTGCTGCAGAGCCATCCTATTTGGGAGGGGTTTCTTCGGCAGGTGGACCCTCAGTTTTGAATTAGTTAGCCCTGACTTGGGTCAAGCAGTTCATCAGTGTCTCCATATCACAGGTGAGGACAATAAACCCAGAACTGCCTGCATCCTTCCCGGCTTGGTCCTTTACCTACTCCCACCCCCACCACAGCGGGCTGGCAGTGTAATGCAGATTTTACTAATAAAGAAACAGGTCCTGGAAAGGTTAGAAAGCTGCTTAGAATCTACAGGAAGTGACACTAAGGGAAGTTTCCAGCTAGGTCTGCCTAAGTGGGAATCTTAATATTCTCTCTACTGACCTGCCAAAGCTTAAGGTCA
Organism: Megascapheus bottae; assembly: GCF_031878675.1. NCBI lineage: Eukaryota > Metazoa > Chordata > Mammalia > Rodentia > Geomyidae > Megascapheus > Megascapheus bottae. The sequence continues at coordinate 42,427,980 of NC_143515.1, forward strand.
ATGTGTCTTGACAATGAGCTCTGGCTTTGCTTTTCAAAGCCATTAGTCTTACACAACAACTGCCAGCAAGTTCTGTCTCTGTAGGTAGCAGCCTCCAGCCTGGCTCTGTACATCATCTCAAGGGGTTGGGAAGGCTGGAGTGCCTGGGTCACCCCCTAGTTCCTGCCTCTCTACCTCAGTTTTGCATAGGGTGCCTGCTCTGATATCCATTCTTGGGTAATTGCACTGACCAAGCCACCTGCCCCTCCTTGTTGAGATCTGAAGGTGTATCTGACAGCCCACAGAGGTGTGGTCCATGGTGGCAGAGACAGAGGCAAGGCAACCTGGTCTGGTAAAATAGTCTCAGGGACCTTCCCCTGTCCCCTGTCTCTCTCTGCCTGAGTTTGACTTAGGCCACCTCTCTAATAAGTAGCCCTTGTACTCCTAAGGTGCTGCCCCCAGACTGCTTCAGGACTCTGGGAGCTGCAGTCCTCAGTGCCAGGGGCATCCTGGCAAGCAGCCTCAGGCAGGCCTGGGCAGAGGACTGAAAGCAGAAGGAGGAGGGAAGGGAGCTGTGGCAGGGTGGACCAGCTAGAGTAAACAGCCTGGTGGTGAGGTGGGTGCCCTGGCTGGAGGGGCTTCCCGGGCTAGCCTGCCCTGGGACAGGCAGATTGACACCTGTTCTCTCAAGTCTTAGCCCTGCTTGATCCCTGTCAGCTGCTGGGGGCTGTGCATGGGGCCTGAAGCCTGCTACTTGTGAGAAGGAGGAGAAGAATGAGAACCTAGCAGTTTCAGAATGTCCCCTTTCCCCTGTACACTGTTGCCCTGGTGTTGCCCCTTAGCACCTTTGGGAGGGGATTTAGAGTCTCTGGGGCTGTTGGGGAGATCTTAATCTCCTGGTTTGATCTCTTGGCCAGCCCTGGCTTGTAACCAACTCTGTATTGAGAAAGCAGGACTCCTGACTTTTCACCTGCTACTGGTGACCTCAGACTGGGCCTTAGGCTTCTACCTGTAAAATAGGACTAACTTCCTCTATTTCTCCTGTGAAGAAACACATGCCACTAGACCCTCACTTAAGATGGTCCAGATTGGGCAGCTTCTCCCAGGTGATTACTCCCAAATGAACAAGGCATGAGGGGTGAGGGATCTTCTTTAGCTTGAAGCCCTGTGCAGGATATGTGTGGCAGGAAAACTGCCTGGGCCTGTATGGCTCACTGAAAGACACCATCTGCTCACTTCCCATGTGACTGGCTTGTGCTGTGCCCCACAGTGATGGTGCCTTCCCAGCCTTGGTGGGAAGTGTCCTCTAGCTTATTGGCTTGGACCCTAAAGATAGAAGATAATGTAACCCTAGAAACTGGAGTAGCAGAGGACACATCAGGAGAGGTAGACAGATGAGCCAGAACTGGAGCTTTTCCCTTTAGATGTCTGTATGAATAGGGTCCAAGGAAGCGAAATTGGGAAGAGATGCTGCCTCCGCCTCTCATTTCACCTTACCTGCCTTCTGTTCTAGTGGTTTCTGGGTAAGGTTTCTGTGAAGCACATCCATATTAGCATGTATACTCAAGGAGCTTTCCTAGGCAGCAAAGTCTCCAGGTTCCTGGAAGAAGGTGACTCCAAATGACCTGCAGATGACCTTCCTGGCTTCTGTTTTTTTTTTCTTTTTTTTTTCTGCTCCTCTGTCTTTAGTGATCTGTGCTGGTGAGTAGGTAGAGATCATTTCACTTTTGCTCTGCTTTGTGCAGCACTTGAAATCTGTTTGCTGTCAAAATTTTAGAAATCCCAGTGCCAAAAATGGCTAGACAGCCATTTCTGAGAGTGGATATGGGGCAGTCAACTACCTTTCTTGGGCATTAAGGTATGCAGTGCTTGAAGGCTATTAACAAGAAAGCTCTCCACCTTCTTAGGGAACACCCTGAAATCTTGCAGGGACCCCCTATGTCCAGCCCAACCTGGGTGTACATTTTGCCTGCTTGTTGGGCACTGATAGGGGTCATGGGTGGGGAGTAATTCTTGGATTCCACTGCAGCAGTTCCTAGGAGCTGTCCTTGAGGCCATGCCCAGCCTGAACTATCCAAGGCCTTTTGTGCCAGAGCCCTCTGGTTATCACTGTGGGCATTATCTATACTCAACACCTCTCTGCCCAGAGACTGTGGTATTCTCTCAAGAGGCCACACACCCATCTACCCAAAGGCCTATCTTGCTTGGAGTTTGACCCAATTCTCTTCCCTATCCTCTTGGGCTTGGATTCATGCCATTTCTCTTCAAAGAAATGTCCTCCAAAGCACCAGAGCCAAGTCTTAGGAGATTGCTCAAAAGAGTAGTTCGTTAATTTCTTACCTCCACTGGCTTCCAAATTTATTCTGTACATAGTAATCTATGACATGCAAACCTTTCCAGATTTTAGGTGCCCTGATGATGGGATGGTAAGTCCAGGTGCCCCTCTCCACAGCCTGAGCCATTGCTGTTCTACAGAAGAAACATAATTTCCTTTGGGACTATGAAGAGGAGCGTTCTGATCATTTCTGTTATCTCATTTTCCTATTATTTGTATAGTGAGAAATGGGAGACAAATCTATAGAGACTTTTTGCTGGAAAATGAGTGCTGATAGTAAGGTGATAGCCCAGAGAAAGGGGAGGTAGATTTGTTTCAAAGGGCTTCAAAGGAAGTAGAGGTTGTTAAGTTGCTTTGCAAGCTACAAGGTATCATCCAGTAGAAGCTATTATCATCATCATCATCGTCATTATAATGGTCATTATCTTCGCCCGTTACAGGAAGTATCAGTGAAGGAGAGTCCACTCCTCATGTTATGAGCTATGATTTTGTCTAGTTTGAGCATTCTAAATCAATTCAAGAGATGAGATTTGAGTCTAGGCTTCAAAGCTCTCTGATATATCCTAGAATGCTAACGTGAGGACTAGTTTTTGGGGACTGACTAGAAGACAACTTTTGTATCCTTCAATACTAGTTATTCATATTCTTAAGATGCTGAATGTATCAAACAACAGTGGGGAGGTTTTGTTTGATAAAAGGTTGCTTTTTACTTTAGGAAAGGATCCGCAGTGGTGTGTTTTTTCATGGACTGTTTCCCCAGCTCATTAAACGTTTACAGGGCGTTAACTTTTCTATGAAAGAACTTTTGGTAGAGAAAAAGAAGGCTGCAGGAAATAGACATTCAGCTCTAGATTTGGGGATGCTCCTGAAAGAGAATTAGAATGGGTGGCCAACAGGTGTCTGCTGAATCCTTGGGATGCACTTAGTGCTGGGATCAGAGAGAGCACTTCCTTCCACCTAGGAACCACAGCTCCTTAAAAATCCAGACTGTAAAGTCATTCTAGAGACAGACATCAGGTGTTCAGTTGTATTCACTCACACCTCACAATTATTGAAAGGAAAATGGGTCTTGCCGTATAGAAACTCAGTCTACATTACTGCTTTCAGGAGCCCTGCTGTTGCGGATAGGGAGTGCTTCTTTTGGTGAGCATTGTGTGAGTTCAGGATGATACTTGTACGATTGGTTTGGCTGTCCTGGAATGTAGATATGTGCTTAGTGCTCTAGCCATGGCTGTGTTATACAGGACAGGAGCAATATACTCACTGACTCTTCTAAAAGGGCTAACTGGCTCAATTCTGGGTCTCATGGAAGAGGTTGCTCTCTCCCTCTTTCCTGCTGTCTACCAAATGTATATTCAGAGGACAGTGGTGGACCTATTATCAGTACTAGCCTAGCATTGTACCTCTGTCCTCTACCTCTCACTCAGGCTAGGTTACTACCTCTGGATAGTCAGCTCTTGCCTTATCCTCTAAATCCACATTTTCCCAAATCTACTTTATTCTCCTAATCCATTCCCTTCTACAGCTTTTGCATTGCCCACATATAGCTTTCAGTCATCTCTGTTTGTTACCCTAAAAGCCTTCATAATCACAGAGCTCCTGCTACCTTCACTTTGGTTTGTTCCCTCCTTTCTGGCAATCTTTCCCAACCTTCCATATGTTTCTTAGGGATGTAAAAAAAATCTAAGAAGAGGAAAATATCTCTGAAATTTAGAGCTTCAGTTTAGAGCTGGCCAAAGCTGAATTAACACTTGGTTGCTGAGGGTGCCCTCTTCCCTGGGCTCTGGTGGTGCCAGGACTTTGGGTTTGGGAGGACATCAAACTGCCAGTGACTGAGCAGTAGGAAAATTAGACATCTATTATTTTAAATGCAGATTCAGGGTCTCTTTCAAACCCTTTCACCTTAGGAAGTCTCCAAAGGCAAACCATGCAAGACCACAATATAGTATACATCACAATAATGTCAGCATCCCAACCCCCAGAAACAACATGTCCAGTTGATGAGCCCACGTGCCATCCCTGTGATAAGGAAACTAGGCAGGGACCTGGAGATGAGTGATAGAGCTTCAGGGGGTCACAGGGCTAATCTCTGCCCAGGTGTGCAGGAGGAAGAACAATTAGTTGATTCAAGTGCAAACTCCTAGAGGTCCTGGTGATAATCTTGGCCAGAAAAGAACTCCTAGACTTCATGCATCAGGATCAATATAACCGAAGCTCCTGTATGCTGGCTAACAGTTGCTTTTATCACGGGCTCCAAGAAAGGGTTTGGCCTCTGGTTGGGGTGTTAAGAAGAATGTTTGTCTCTAAGTCTGTTGTCATTTACTTAGGGTGTCTTTTTCAGAAGACTCACTTCTTGGTGAAGAATTAGATTTTATTTCTCAATGGTAAAAAAAAAAAACAGTTTATATACCCAGTTGGTGGACTGCATCATTTCTTTCAAGATTGTAAAGAAGTTGTGTGTATCTAGTCACTATTCACTTTTCATCTGTCTGTCTGTGTGCTGGTTGGTTTGTTATACATATTTTTTTTTTTAATGGGGTACTAACTCATTTGCTAGAAGCTGTATTACTAGGGTTTCCTCCAAGCTTTCTATTTTTCTTTATCTCCTTCTTCCCTTTCATACCAACCCAAACTTATTTTTAGGAAAAGGGTGAATAACCTCATTTCTTCTAAGGTGCGACTAATAAATACCCAGAAGCATACATTTTTATCATATAAGCACAAATCACTTACTTTGCTTTAAGTACTTTACAAATATGCATTCATTTTATTTTTTGTAGCAATCCTATGAAGGAGATAATTGTTATTATTCTTACTTTACAGATGATTTCCCCCCCTTAAATTCCAGCTGAAGAAATCAAGTTTGGTCCAGGAGTGAGCCTGGAATCATCTGTCATCACAGAACCAGTCTGTATTTCCCCAAGTCTGGCTTTGCCAATTGGAAATGCTTTTCTTCCCCTTCCATGGCAGAGTTCCTCTGGGCCGAGTCCTTTTTCCTTTCTCTGTTTTCCCACATCTGTAAAGTTATAAAGTCTTGAAGTGTTATAAAGCACAAACTTTATAAGACCTTAAGATATTAGACATAATTCCTTCCAGCCTTCTTGTTTGCAGAGGGCTGAGGTCCTGAGCAGTAAGAGGCCCACTTGACTGTTCAGAGACCGAGATACAAAGCTCCTCGCTCCATAGTTTCAGTGCTCCCAGAGTGTTATCAGCACCGTAGTCTCCTTTCCTCTTGCCTCCTCATTCTATTTAGCTAGATTGTCTTTTTGCTCTATGTGTCTTAAGTCATATAGGTTTGTCTCACCCCTGGGGCTTTCACATCTCTGTCCTGCAGGTAGGAATCTTCATTTTGTTTTCTTCAGCGTCTTCCCCTTGAGTTGTTCCTCCTCTTTATCACATTCCCTCTATTTTCCTTGCATTTCCTTAATCTGTTTCTGCCACTGCTAGTCCTCAGGCCCTTCGTGACCCTGCTGTGTCCTGGCTGATGCAGGAAGGGTGTCAAGTTCCTGGATGGTTCTCTGCTCGTCATTGCACTGGGCAGCAGCTGGCACCCCTAGGATGTTGTCTGACACCTTGAGGATATCTTTTGCTGTAAGATCTTTTGGCGAGGTAGAAGTCATCTCCAGGACTCTCTGATACCATTCAATGCTCCTACTAATAGTGAAGTCAGCCTGATCTCATCTCTGGTCTGGTGGGGGCTCTTAGGGCTCTCAATACCATGTTATATAGTTATCTCTGACCCAGAAGGGATCTCAGGCTAAGTAGAGTCCATCATAACATGTTTTTGGGTCTCTTCCTATCATTTCCTTTGTGTATTAGAGACGTTTCTATAGGGAAGAAGGTGACATTTGATGGTTGAGATAAACAGATGGCAAGAGCACAGAACTCCTTAGAGAATGGAGTGGAAGAAGGAAAGGCACAGGATGACAAAATGGGTCTCCCTGACTCACAGGCTTAACACTTTTGCTGTGTTCTCAACACACCTTCAGTATCTACCTAATAAAAACGAAGAGGTACTTACCTGTAAACTTCATTCTAGCATTGTTTGCTGTCAAAAAATAACAACCCAAATGTTAATCAGTAAATAGTTGAATAAATAACCCTACAATGAAGTATATCTCAATACTTAGAAAATGAAATAGTAGCACTCAACAACATGGATGAACCTTAAAGTATGTCTGTTAGTGAAAAAGAAATTGATCAGCTAGGATGACACTCTCTATGATTCCACTTATACAAAATTCTAGAAGACTCAGAATTGTATTGTCAGAAAGTAGCTGAGTGACTGTAATAAGTGAGGAGACTCAGGGAAGGGAATCTACAATGGGGTCATAAAAAAACACTTGAGAGTGATGGAAATTTTTTGTATCTTGGATTTGTGTGTTGGTTTCATGACTGTATAGCAAAATTCATCAGGCCGTACACTTAAATTTCTTATATGTAAATTATGACTCAATAAAGCTAAAAGGACAAAACACAACGTTGTTTGAGTTGGGTCAACATGGAAGACCATTGGTATTTAGCCACTCTTTATTTTGGTCTTCTTATGACTCAGTCTGTCTCTGAGGGATCCTAAAGTACATTTCAGGGAAAAAAGAATGCTCTTTGAATTCTGAGTAGGCTTCTTGGAAATTAGTTACTACATAGGAGAATAATAGAGGTAAGCTTGGGATGAGCTTATTACCAGGGGTAGAGCGCATGTATTTGTGAAATGTGAGTATGTATTTGTGAGGGTATGTGAGAAGGACAGAAGAGCAAATTCATGTAATTTCAGTGGGCTTCAAAACATTAAGAAGAGGAACCAGTACTCATTCACTGATGATGCATTCTTGATATGTATTGTCTCTTTGAGTAAAAATCCCAACTCTTGTTTGTTTTTAACACCTATTTTCCTTCCTGAATTGTCTTTTGTAGAGTTTCTAAGGTAGTCAGTGTAAATATGGAATCTGAGCTTTAGTTCATTTGTTTGGCAGATTTGTATGGAGTACATTTTCTGAATCTGGTGGTGTGCTAACCACTGTGGCATGGGTAATATTGAGTCCTATCTGCCCACCTTCCTGATTCCAGATCATTCTCACAAAGTGGAATGAGGATGTCCACAGTGTTTGTGGATATGGACTGCTAGCCTAATCTGGGGTATTTCAGTTATATAACATTTCAAATAATAGCTATATTATTAACTATTGCCTAAGCTTTAGTAGCTTTAGTAGCCAATGAGACCTAAGAATGTCTAAGTTTGCTGCTCTTTGGTGGCAACATGCCATCCCTTTCAGTGATGCCAGGTTCAAAAGAGTATTACCAGCAGATTTTTAGAATTTAGCTTTTTGCGTTCAGGGTATGCTCCTGTTGAGCCTGATTTCTTTGCACCTATGGTCAAAATACAGCTATGGAGTTGTACAACCCTGAGGCTGGGCTTCACATTTAGAAGGTGTTGCCTTTAGTTTACTCTAACAGTCAGACTTCATTGACCTGGTATAGGGTCTGGTTGGCCCTTGAACTTCATGCCTGTTCTTTAGGGTGTGGGGTGGCTGTTTAAAGAGGGTGGGTATGAATGCTAATCTTTGTGTAGCATAACATGCTTCAGCTACTTGCCTTTTTTATCTGAAATTCAAGCAGACATCAGAAGGGAACTGTTGGTGAATAGTGAGAAGGTTCAAATGGCCATTTTGGACAGATATTTGTAAAAGTAACTTTTGGGAAGGCAAATCAGTTTTGCTGAGTTTGTGAAATATATGATATTATATGTTGTAGGCTCTCTTGCAATGTATTTTCGTTTACTGGAAATAAAATAAAAACAAGGAGAGGATAGAACGCCTACACATAAAAAGCACATTGAGAAGATACAGAATTAATCAGAGACAGAGAGGTCACCACAATAGAAGGCCAGGTTGGCCTTGCTGTGAGTGGAGTGAAACACAGCTTGAGTGCTCTGGCTGGGAGGTTCAGGAGTGGGTGTGGAGAAGGACAAGGTTGATTCTTCTTGCTAGGGTCATTGGATAGGTCTTCAAGTGGGCTTGTATAAACAACAGTCTAGGAAGTTAGAGCAAAAGAAGAAAAACCAGAAAGGAAGTGGGGATGGAATGGATTTTTACTTGAGCAGAACATTGTCACTGGTGGGTAGAGGGATTGAAGACCAGAATGGAGATTTGGAGATGGGTTACAGACCTCAGGATTGGAGCTTCAGGAGTTGGTCCACATGCAGTAGATAGATCATGGGAGTTTGCTGAAATGTTCTGAACAAGGAACCAAGGCAGCATTCCAGGAGACACACACAGAGGACTCTGTATAGGGTGTTGGGTGGGTTGTTGAAATCCTCTGTTCTCATACTGAGTTCTCTCCTGTTGACTTGTATGCTCTAGACGATGGAGTTGGTTGACTGCAGGGTTTCCTTTCCCAAGTGGAATGGAGCCAAGCACTGTAGGAGACTAGCACTTTTCAATCTGAGAAAGTTTTCACTTCGCCCCTACTGTGGATGGATGGGGAGTGGGCAGGAATGAAATTTAGAAGCATAAACCCATCAAGCTTCTTATTGGCTCCTTGTCCTTCTCTGCCAGTCCATTATGTTGGGGAGTTGTTTAGGGCCTGGGTAGTTTTCTACGGTGGTGATTATTCCTCAGATGATGGGTTATGAAACAAGGCAAGCTTCAAAATCTGTATGCTTATGAACACTGTTTGGTAGTAGCACCCTCCTACTTGGGAGGTTATGAGGGTCACTTAAATTTGAACAAGCTTTTTAGAATGGGGTTAAGAAAAGGCTTAAGAAAGGAAAGGGGTGGGTATTCTGAGAACTCAGGTGATTAGCCAGTGAGTGATAAGGAAAGCAGAAAACTTAATGACCCAGGATGTTTTAGAGGATAAATTCTTTTTAGCCTCCTTCATGTAGTTCTTCTAGCCAGAATTTTCTTTTGAGACAGGTGTTGAGCAAATAAGCTTTGTTTGTGCTTGGTCACTTGGTGTGAAACATGGCCTTTATCCTAGACAATGAGGAAGTTGTTTCAATGTCAAGCAAGATAGCTGTGTATTCACTACAAGGCAACGGTGGCTTCTAGAAAACTTAGTGGCTTGGAGAAAAACTCTGAGTGGCAGAAATTAGATAACAGAGGAGAACTGGGTTCCAAAGGTTGGTAGTCTATGGATTTGGATGTACTGTGGGTAAAATGACGTTGAGAAAATGGGATGAGAAATAGTGTGGCTGGCAAGATGGCAGTTAGGGTGGGTAGGCCACTCCCTCAACTTAAATTTAGATGGGTGTCTTTACATTGTCTGCTGAAAACTCTTTAAGCAGCTGTTTCACTGAGGGCTAAGATACCTGTAGGAACTCTTAGTCACCTATTGTTGATGACTGATAGGAATATTTTTCTTCTGTTTTGAAAATAAATTTATTTAGAGTGATTGTGATTAAGTCCATTAAGAAGTATTTAACAATTGATTTGAGATTTTTCTGTTATTATTTTCCCATCAATGAAAGCTAGAAACTTTCACTAAATCCCACTGCAGTGTAATAAGAGTTTCTTTTCATGAGGGAAACAAACTATTTACAACCCTAACAGGGTTTTCAATGAATTGTATAAGTGATACTGACTTTTGTGTCAGCAAAAAATGAAACAAAAACTGATCATAAATGACATTACCTAAATGACAGTACCTGCGTGTGTCCTTTCTTTCACATTTGCTGTAATCCTGTTATGGCATTGTCCTATTACCTCAAGTACTGTCATTTTTAAATGCTGTCAACTCATAAGTGGATTTCCAAGGACAGAGGAGAAGAACAATAGAGAATGCAATGTTATTTCCCAACACACCACAGAGATGGTCTTTCTTTCCCATCTCAGGCTAAATTCCTGGATAAATTCTCCAATTAAAATCATGACTCAACTATCTTTTACACACATTGATAAAATGGCCAGGTGAATTCCTCATGTTCCTTGAAGAAAAGAAACATTCTCTTAACACAACCAATAATATAACTTCCTGAATAAGTTTAATGGTTCTCCATATATAACAAATTACAACTATTATTGTGTTCTTAAAACCAAGGACAAAAGTAATAGCAAAAAAACCTGGGAACTACATGGCTCATGTCTGCAATCAGAACTAATCAGGAGGCTGAGACATGAGGATCGAGGTTCAAAGCTAGCCCAGGCAGAAGTCTAAGAGACTCTTTTAACTAGCAAAGAGCTGAAAGTGGAGGTATGGCCAAGTGGTAGAGTGCTAGCCTGAGCAAAAAAGTTAAACAAGAGTCTGAGACCCTGAGATCAAGCCCTAGTACTGGCACACACACACACTAGCTAAAAGAAGGATCTAAGATTTTAATACCTGGTTGCTTTACATAGTATTTTCACAGACTTGGTTGGGAGACTCCATTCTATAGATGGGGAGTAACTGAATCAGACAGTGATCTTGATAGGCAGATACACAGTAGCTGGAGTTGTTCCACATGACCCTCCTCCTCCTCCTCCTCCTCGTCCTCCTCCTCCTCATCGTCCTCCTCCTCCTCCTGTTCCTCATATGTGTAGACCAGCTTCTTCTTCAGCTCTCTATGAAAGCTTTCTAAGTTCCCAGCTTCCTTAGACAGAATGGCTGCTGGAAATATCATTGTATTAACATTAAACCTCTTGCTTTTTACATTCCACTGCTCAGAAATAAGGGAGTGAGAAACCGCTAGTTTAAAAGACTTCCTTAAAGGCTGGTTTGGTTGCCAAACAGTAAGACCAATTTTTTTTGGCATGCCCTTTTACCATTTGATTTTGTTTACAAAGAGATCATCTAATTTTTCTAATTCCATGTTCATTTTCATAGTATCTAATGTTGATTCATATATTCTATTATGTATGGCCTCCCAGAAGGATCTCAAGGGAAGATAATCTCCATTTGAGCTTTTTATACAGATGACAAAAAGGTAGCTGCCCACTGTACCATTGCTTCCCCCACCCTGGAGTTTTCATCTTCCACTCCTGGTGTGAGGGCACAGATATCCCAAAGCCTGGCTGGAGGAACAGTATTACTGTGCTAACATTCACATGAGGAACTTGACTAATTGACTTGCAAAGTGTAGGTTAGAGAGTTTTATGGGATATCGAATTATCTTACACTTCCTCTGATTAATGACAAAATATTATATTAGGTAGATTATTACGTGGGTAAAAGGTTAGAAATTTGAGTACTTAGGAGTTGACACTATCTCTCCCGTTCCTACCTTGTGGCAAATAACGGTTTGAAGGCAGGCTAACTGTCCATCCTAGCTTTCAATGTCTGAATCGTTAGGTTGCTAGGAGGGCTGTTTGTCTTAGCCTTGATTTCCTGAGTCTTTTTTCATTCTGATAGACTATTCATCTTGAAATTGAATATTAATTGGCTGTGCTTCCATATGTATTAGAGAAAGAAGCTAACTCTGATAGGAGGCAGAATGGGGGCAGGTTTGAGAGACATAGTGATGCATCTTAGACTGCTACTGGTAAGTAGTATTCACAGGGTGTCATTTGAGAAAGGAAGGATCTGATCATTTATACTGGGCTACTTCCTTGTTACACTCTCATGCTTTGGTCAATGTCTACCACTACTAAGGTCTTCCTGAAAGAATTTCCAAGCTCTATCCTGATGTTGGATTGTAGTTTTTATGTGTCATGGTTAATCTACCAGCTAATCTAGCATGCTGCCAATTTCTTTGTATATGTCAAAGTCTGAGGCTCTCATGTCTACCACTGGGCTGTACTTTGGAGACAGTGATAATATCAAAAATTTTTGAACCCAGTCCTCTCTCCATCTGTCCTTCCCTCCCCTCCCTCTCCTCTGTCCCCTCTGCTCCCCTTCCCTCCCTCCCTCCCTTCTTTCCTTTCTTCCTTCCTTGGCTTGAAAAGGGTTTAAAATCTGGGCCTCATGCTTTTTCAACCTATTTGCTTTAGCTGGTGCCCTATTGCTTCAGCCACACCTCCAGCCAGGCCTTTTACTGATTATTCTGGAGATTAAATCTCCCAGGGCTGGTCTTGAATCATGATTCATTGGGTCTCAGTCTTCTGAGTAGCTAGGATTATAGGTGTGAGATATTACTGGTCAGTTCCCATTTTCTTTAGCATGTTAATGGATAAATCTTTAGAAGTTAGCTCTTAAATATGTGTGTGGGTTTGTATGTCTCTAATCATAGTTTCTTGCTTCAGTGCTTGACTTATGAATAAAATGGTCTCTAGACTTAAGTCTCTCCTTTTCCCTTGTATGAAAAGGAACAGTTGCCAACTGCAGGTGGGGAAAGGTGGAGTAGTGGAACTGTGATACGTTTCAGTATGATGTTTTGGAGAGAGAATAAATCACAAGCCAGTATCAGAAGTATACCAGGTCCAACCAACAGAGCAAGGACCCAGAGAACCCCCATACCAGCTCCTGCCAGACTTTTTGCCTTCAACACTCATTCAGCCCAAATCCATCTCAGAATATGGATGAGCTTGTCTCATTTCTCTCTTCTTGGCTTGCTGATAAAACAAAGGTCTTTAAGGAGATATAGAAATACCTGAATATACTAAACATGTCTACTTCTCTTGTTCATGAGAGGAGAACCAGAGCAGAAAGTTGGAGGGAAAAAAAGCTGGGAAGAGAAACACTCAAATGAGCAATCTCATTCCTTACCTTCGAGTTGAAAATGAGAATCAAATGTAAGTCAGAAGTATTTCCAAGAGGAGAAAAGGATATCTCTGGTAAGGGGGTATTTCCGGAGGATGTGTAATTGCTGTGTGACTTTAGGGAGACACTTGCCGTCTCTAGGTTGAGCTCAGCCCATTGTTCTTAAGGGGCACCACTGGTATTTATAGACTATGTGTGACAGTCCCCAGTGAGAGGCAACTTCACTTCTCACCTCAGAATAGCAAGAGTTGTTTCTCATATCTAGGTTGCTGGGACAGCTTCCGAGGAACCTAATATTCATCAGCTCTGTGACGTTGGATGGACAGGTTTTTTTTTTAATGAATTGATGAGGGTTTGCTAGTGGATCAAGGTTCATTTTTCTCTCATAGTCAGGATCTAAAAGGTGAGTGATCTGCCCTGACATACCATCATGCATGTTGGTTTGTTTTTTCATTAGCATAAAGCCATCCAGGGCTTTTCTGGGACTGAAGCCTCTTAAGTAGATGGCCAAGCTGACAGCACACGATGTCCAAGGAGTCATAGCTGTGCTGGGGCTAGAGGACCACAGCGGCAGCTCCCGTGGTGTCTATTACATTCTTGCTTCACTTTGAGTACCCCTCTGTCACAGCAAATTCAGGGCTTACAGGAACCTCTGGAACTTCTAACTGTGCTTCCCCTGACCTACCAATGCTTATCCTAAACCAGCTTATTCAAGCCTATAGTCCTGTTGGTCTGCAGAGATCTCAAGAAAGAAGGACCTGGTGGAGGGAACTTGGCTTTCATGTGGTGACTCTACTTCAGAGCTCTGGCTGCGGGCATGGATTGGGTTTTCTAGAGTTGTGCCTTATTGTTGGTAGTGGTGGAATGGGCACATAAAAGACCCTGTTTGGTTTTTTGGTGGTTTTTTTGGTGGAGGAAGGGGTTTTGTACCAAGGCCATGTGTGTGTTGTCCCTTTGTGTTTCACTCAAGGCTGGTATTCTACAACTTGAGCCACAACTCATTTCTGGTTTAGTTTTTGGCAGTTAATTGGCAATGAATCTCATGAATGCTGCCCAGGCTGACTTTGAACTAGGATTCTCAGCACTCAGAGATATGAGTAGCCAGGATTATAGGTGTGAGCTATTGGCATCTGGCTTAAACCCCCATAATGAACCAGTGACATAGAGGATTTCTTCTGGACTTGACCTTGATAAATGAAGAAGTTCACACACATGTGGTTGTAGACATATTCCTCCTTTCCCTAGCACATCATCTAACACTGAAGCTACTACTAAGTGAGAATTTGTTAATTCGAGGTTGAATTGGTTATGAGAGCAAGAGACCTCAGGCTTTTTTGCTTTATTTGTTTATCTCGTCTTCCTCCTTTTCTTTTAATCTGTCCCTCCAAGGTTTTCTTTCCGTAAGATTTGCCAGCAGAACATACTCAACCTTAACCTCATCATGTGCAGCTCTGACCATGGCAAAAAAAACAAAAAAACTAAAAAGAAAGTAATATTTTAAAAGGATGTAGGGGGACAGTTTCTGTTCTACAATCACTGTTGCTTTAATCAAAATCAGCCTGGTTTATCTGTAAAGCTGACTTCCCTTTCTGATGACTGTGTTCATTTCTCATAGTAAACTACCCTGGATTTTTTTTTTCTTTTTTGTGGGGGGGGGATGGAGGTGAGGAGGTGAGGACAGGTTGATGGTAGGAAGAGAGTACAGGAAAAAGGAAAAGAGGGGAAAGTGATAAGGCAGAGGGAGGAGAGAGAGAGAGCATCGGAACTGGAGCTATTTTCAGCTGAATTGAGGGCTGACTTCATCAGGCTTCATGGCTGTGGGGAAACAGACTGTGGGACCTTCTTGTAACTTCCTGTGAAGCGGCCGTGGCAACTGAATTCTCTGACACTGTCAGAGTCTGGACAACCCTGCCAGCTCCTGGAAGGGCAGCCCAACAACTGTCACAGGCGAAGCATCAAAAGCATGAGCTGTCGATAGTGACCTGCATTTGCAGAAAATCTGAGGGCTTCCTAATTAACGGAGGAGCTCTAAATGAGAGTAACACGCTCGACAAGCCCCTTCACACACGGTAAGTGTCAGGATGCAGATAATCATTACATCTAACAAGCTTCTGATTTTCAGCAGAAGCTACCAGACCAACTCACTTACAATGCAGTTCAGTGGCAAGAGAGGAGGGGTGGGTGGGGGCAACCAAGACAGAAAAAGAAGGAAGGGGGGAAAAAAGAGAGAACAAAAAAAGAAAAGAAATAGGCAGGAAGAAAGAAAAGCAATTGCACTTTACTGCTTGACGTGAATGTTGAGAGCCCTTCCCTGAATTCTTCCTTTGTTGCTACCTGAAGCATTCTTATACCTCTTCTGTTTTAGATTTCCCTTACTGTAATCTACATCTTCTAATATGCCTCCTCATTCCTGGGATGTTTCCTGGAGATGAGCAATCCTCTGTGAGTTATTTCTGACCACTGTAACATTCCACAAGGTCTGAATGGCTGGATGTAGTGTGCTAACTTAAATAGTACAGTCAGAACACATGATATAGACAACGATTGATTTTGGTTTTACTTTGAATGGAGAAATAGACTGGGTCTCAAGTAAAGAGATGCCGTACCTCAGGACTTGCCAGAAATCATTCGGGGCTTGTCTGGACTCAAGCTTTGTCACCTTGGTTGAGGCTGTCTGCACTAAGCAGGGATATTTGAGTCCTGGTTTAACTAAGGCAGGGTTTTACTAGTTTCTGAAGGCCTGAATGGAGCTGATCAATTGCGTGTCTTTTTCTGGGCATTCCCTCCCATTTCTGCTGTGGGAGATACATTAGGGGGGTAAAAACTGACCCTGATTATTGGCCATCATTGGCAGGGAGTGTAGCATTTAAGAGCAATCCTCTGGTGTTGCATCTTCCCACAATCCCCACGCTGTCCTTATAATTATTCATGGAAAATAGAATAATATAAATCATGCTGCCTGATTCTTCTCAAGCATCTCACAAAGTAATCACAGCTGAAAGTGCAGGTTTTCTTGCAGTGCCTTTATCAGTAAATCAGATTTGGAGCATTTATCAGCAAAAGTTAGATTTAAGCATCATTCCTGTAAGGTTTGAAAGAAAGAAGATTTGTTTTGGTGGGGACTCTGCCAATCAATGATCTTCCAGCTTGACTCTGCTATCAATTATTGCTGCAATTATTTGTCTAGTTGGATATTTAAAATGTCATCAGAAAGAGATGATTACATATTCCAGAAAGCGAGGCACTGTATAATCAGATGAACTGAATCCAGTTAAATGTAGTGTGGGACCAACCTGTCCTTCAAAGTAGAATTCTTGAGCTACCACCGAAGCAGCAGCCTTCTGGCCTGCTTTCAGGAAGCTGATCTTAACCTTGGGATGCAGTGTGCTGTTGGGGTTGGGCGATACTCAATTATGGGAACTTTCCAAGTCTGAAAATGGAATTGCTCCTTCAGAGACATGAGAAGTGCATTTTGGTTATCTTGTTCAATTCATCTGCAAATCTATAAATAAGCTGTCCCTCTATTCTTCTTGCTTCCTGTGGATTTAAATGCCAAATCTTGATTTGTGGCAAACTTGTCACATGCCCCTTTCCCACTCTATGCCTGGTGCCCAGGAACTAAGCAGTGGCGTGGAAATTACAACTGTTTGGAAGCCAAGAAAAAGCTCCATTTCTCACTTTTCTCCAGTTCCGGATATTCTCGGCCCTGCTCCATCTCTCAGCCTCCTCCCCACACACCTCCTCCACTGCACACCCTCCTTCTGTCCGCTCCATGAACAGGAAACCAAAATGCAGATCCAACTTTTTATTTTCATTTTTTTTTAATGGAGGAAGAGAAACCACAGCCTGAATAAACAACAACAACAAGAACTCCAAACAAACTAAACTCCTCATATAACGAGGCCCTAATTGAGCATATAGAGATTTCCCTTTACTAAGCCTGTCTCTGTGAGTCCCAAGTGTCCCCTGAAGCTGGATGTCAGAAGGTGACAACCATACCCTCAGCTGGGGATCATCTGTTCATCCCCATCTTTCTGATCAAGGTTGGAACTGACCAGATGTTGTTGGGAAGGCCTATAGATTGCAATGATTTCCCTCAAGAATCTTCTGTGGGAGCTGTCCCTCTGTGGCGTGGCGTCTCTCAGTTCAGTATCCACAGAGCTCACTCTCCATACTGGTGACATTCTGGTGGTCCAAAGTCTCCCCCACTATTTTACAAAATGTACCAGGAGTCTGTTAATCTCATCTTGCAGGAGGAAGAGAAGAAGAGGAAGATGTTGAACATACTTGAGACCCAGGTTGTGGGAATATGATAGAGAAAAATATGTAGGGTGGAGCACCAAAAAGAACTGATTTAACAAAAGGATGAGCCCCCTCGGGGGCCAGACTTGTCACCTCTTTCCCTTTTCTTATTTTACTAGCTGGGCTTAGGGATATCTTTCATTCTCCAGCTTATGGCTTGGGTGGCCTCAGTTCCAGCCCCAGGAACCACTGGGCTAGCTTGATCTCATACCCTATTTGGGATGAAATTAAATTGACCCTTAAAAGTATGTTTGTATGATTGTGATGAGTGAGGTATCGTGTGTGGAAACCACAAGACAGAGGTGTGAAGGGCCTGGCTTAGCTCTTGGGAGACAGAGGTGAAGCATTTGATTCTGAATGTGTTTTTTTTTTTTTTTTTTTTTACTTTTCTTGGATTCTTGCTCTACTTTGGCTTTTACAAAAGTGGATGCATATGTTTCTCTGTTCATATGTTCCAGCATGTCCAGAGCATGGGTGTGGGCCTGGGGAGAAGGGAATCCTGGCCAAGGGGTCTCCTCTGGCAGAGCAGCATATTCCATTCCAGGGCTCTTGCCAGTCATTTAACTGGGAAGCTCCAGCCTCCCAGAGATTCCATGGCTTTGTATACTTTCTTCCCGAGGCCGACTATACTTTGCTACCACTCGGTTGTACCAGGATCTGGAGCAACTTGAGTGATGAGTGTAGGCTCTGCAGGTGTTCTACCTGCATCTGAGGTAGGGTGAGGGCATCCAGCTAGCTGTTAATGCACCTTCCATGGTCAGCTTCCTGCCCTTATTTTTAATAAAGCTCCTTTAGTGGAGTGAAATTATTTAGTCCTATTTAATCCAAATGGGGATGGTTTGAACCATAGACTGTCTGTGGGGGCAGGGAGGTGGGCGTGCAGGTGGGAGATAAGAATGGGGGGGGGAGTATGGAGGGTTGTTTTAAAAAATGAGAGGGGGAGAAAAAAAGTGACCCAGCCTCATAATTGGGAGGAATCTATCAAAGACTTAAGGAAATTTGACATCTATTGCGGCTCTTCTGTGTAATTATACAGCATTTGAAAAGTGAATTATTAACCTGATTGTCCATAACAACCACTGAGTAAATATACAATTACAGATTGCCAAAATCATACAGTGAACTGATGGGCCAGCAGCCACTTTCAAGGGGCTGTAATCATCTCCTGGTTCAAGGCTGACCCACAGGCTCCTTGCTGAGTGAATCATTGACTAAGAAGACCTCTGTGCTTTAAGGGAGGAAAGGTTTCCCCTCTGATTCTGTGCCTTTGTCTGTCTAGCTGCTAGTTTGGAATACTTTGCCAACAGGAGGAAAAGTCCACAGCATAGGGCTGGATTTCCAAGTGTTTACTGAAGAGTTCTTCTTTGCTTAAACAATATGGTGCCTGGCAGTCAGAGGTAGACAGTATAGTCTCGATTCTCAGAAAGCTTGAACTTTGGCTTGAGAACCGATAGTAGACATTGGCTGATGACACCTTGATCTAAGAGACCTGTGGGGCCAGGGTCAGAAGGACAAAGCAAATCCTTTATAGTTCTTTGAGTTGTCTAACCAGTGGGCTTTATGTCTCCAGCTCCTGGACTTTGGGGCACAGCCCGGTTTGGAGATGGGGGCAGGAGTGGGTGTGGTGAAGGTGGGGGCAGGAGTGGGAGTGGGGCCTCTCCTGGGGGAAGTCCACAGCCTGTTCCACGCTGGGGGAACTGCCAGAGTGAGCCAAGAGCCGCAGGCCATAAATGCAAAGTCTGGTTTAACAAAAGCGGCTTTTGAGTGAGAAAGCTGAGTGGAGTTGTCCCAACCTGTCAACTTCACATTTCTTTCCTCCTCTCCATAAATCAAAAAACGGTTGGTAGAAGGGAAGGGATAGAAGCATTTCATTTTCAGATTTTTTTTTTGTAAGAAAATAAAATCAAATCAAAAGAACCTGTCCCACGCTGATACCTTACATGCCAGGTTTGAGCCTCAGGCAAATTTTTGTGGCCATGTAATAAGCCTTTTTAAAATGGTGACAGACCCTTGACTCTTTGCCTTGAATTACATTGATAAAAGACATTTTATTGCGCTGGAGCTGGGGCTCGAGTACAGGATGGTTCTTGCCTGGTCGGCCTCTTTGAAACCACTTCACCCCGCTGTCCACACTCCCCACTGGCTGACAGGGTTTGAGTGTCATGGCGGCCAAGATCTGTGGACTGGTGACAGATCTAGGGCCTTTCTACCCAGCAGTTGAAGGCTGATGCTCTGGAAGCAAAAGGATTTCATCTCGAGGGGCTTGTTAAGGGAGGGTGGAGTCTTTGACATTCCTAGTAAACCTGAGAGATCTTGACATGGGTGGCCTCAAGTCAGACTCACAGTCAGGACTACATGGAATTTGAGGGTTTCTGGAATGCTAGACCTCTTAGGCCATATTCCTCATTCAGTTTCAGAGATGATTAAAAAGAAATGTTTGTTGAGTACGGCCCCATTACCCAAAGGGGTAGTAGGGTCCCCACGGCTGAACCCCAGAATGGCCCTATCTCAGGGACAGGAAAGACTTGCCCATGCTGCGTTCCTGGCTTGAGAGTTTGGAGTCACCCGGATGTTACTTCCCATTGTAATGGCGGAATGAATAAATCCCAGAATAGCCACAGCACCCACATGGGGACTGGCACCTCAAAGGCTTGCAGATTGTATCCATGGCCAAGGAATTATGTCCAGACTGGTGGGTGATAGAAATAAGGGATTTGACATTGGATAAAAAGCCAAGAAACGATGCCTGTCTGTTGTTGTGTTGGACGCTTGTCCCAGAATTAGGGGCTGCTGTGTATCTGAGAGGCGAGAAGGTGCTCAGGGACTGAGGAGATATAGTAGGTGCTGCCTGGCCCTGTCAAGAGGCCTGTTTTGGAAAGAAGGACTCTGTCAAGGGACAAGGTCTGGCCTCAAAGCACCAGAACCTCCTTGATTCAACCTCACCTCAGGCGAGAGGGCAGCCTACTTTTTTTCCTGAAGAAATGTCAGAGCCTGACCCGCTAGACCTTTTTTTTTTTTCTTCTTTGAGCTTCGAAGCCTTAAATTAGTTCTCATAATTCCCTAGTAGTTCTGTGTTAACCATAGAACATAATAGGTTTTTAATTCTGGAGAATGGCCAGTTCTAATTCTAAGAATCCCTTGGCCAAGAATGTCACTGAGTATTAAAATCATAACCTGTGCTTCCCCATTTTTTCTGAACTACACACACACACACACACACACACACACACACACACACACACACACACATATTATATTGTAGTCCCAGAAAGTAATTGCTTCTCAGCAGCCATCACAGCAATCTTCTGTGGCAGGACAATTCTAAAGACTACCATTCCCTCTCTGGAAAGGAGAGAGGACATAGAGCCTCTCATAAGGGATAAAGGCCTTGAGAAGGGCAAGGTTTGGAAGAAGAATCCTTTGGGCCTGTTGGCAGTGGAAGAGACCTGTCTGAGACTTCTTGAGGCTGCTCATTCTTCTGGCTCTCATTATCCATTGAAGGATTACCCAGATCTTTAATGGAAACTCCTCAGCTATCTGGGTTGCCTACCTGCTCATGCTCTTACTTTCTATCCATATTTTCCTCTGCTTTAGTAGCATCCAGGAAGGGTCTTCCTTCTTATAAGTTTAGTTTTTCTTTTAGCTTATTCTCACATTTTCCTCAAGGCTATTAAAAATGGTGATACAGAGGCATAAATAACTAAATAACATTTGTTATGAGTTAACACAGATAAAAAGGCTAGGGTTGGCCTCTTCAGAGTAACTTGGGAGTTGTGTGTTCTGCTGGCTTTGATAGACAAACTCTTCACTGCCCTGGCAGGTGTTATCAGAACACAACTGTTAAGCAAATGGTCATTCTTCTTGGATCCCTCTTCATAGCCCAGACTCCCCTTAGTCCCCTCTTCTGCAGTTGAAAATGCACATTCCACCTTCTGGCATCTACTACTTACCTGAGGGATTTCCCATCTTCCCCCCCCCCCGCCCCCCGACCCTGCCTTTTTGAGTAGAGTGTTTTCGAACTCATTTTTGTGAGACCAGATGGTGAAGGCTCAGTGAACATGTTCAAGACAACTTCTTTTACTGTTCACTTCTTTTTGTATACACAGAAGCACTACCTTTATTTGTACCCCACTTTCAGAAAGCCCAGTAAACACCAAAACTTCATCAATAGACACTGATAAATTAGGTGGTGATTACTTTTCCAAAGGTTGCACCATGGGGTTCCTTTAATAGTGAGTTCCCCCACTGAATTTAAAGTGTTTGTTTACAGATCATTAACTGCTTGACAGCAAGGATGTTGGGGGAGGGGGGGACATACTTAAAAGGTAAAATGTTAGAAGCCCTGCCAATTTTCCTTGGGAAGATGATGAAATCTCTCTGAAGTTATGTCAGTTAGTAAATGTGTTTCAGTTAACAGAAATTCATTTTACACACAGGCTTTTCAGGAAACCTTCAAACAGACTGAAGGCAGGGACCACAGTTTCTTGAGTTTTGCCACCTAGGTATGAGGATGTAGCTGGGGAGAAGACTCCAGTTTCTTAGAGTCCTGTGTGTGCTTTCGCAGGCAGTGGTGACAGTCTCTGGCATAATGCTGAGCCTTGCCACTGGCCTTCTGGCAAGGGCTGCAGAGACCTTTTCTCTTGACATTTAGCCTGGGTGTGTGGGAAGTTTCTTCCTGGTTCTCTGACCTTCAGTTTCATTGGCTTAGGACTTACCTGGATTTCCTTCTTGAAACTCAGGCAGGCAAACTTGATAAGCCTGGGTCCTAAGAGGCTGAAGTTCCACAGTGGGCTATTGTCACAGTCTGGAAATAGTATAGTGTCAAGCCTGGCCTGATTTTCCTGGGATCCCCAGCAGCTTCTAGTGAGGCCCAAGGAGGTTTGGCCTAGCCTAGGAATTGGATCCAGCATATTTTCTCTCTTTCTTGTGCTCGCGCTCTCTCTCTCTCTCTCTCCCTCCCTCCCCCCCCTCTCTTTCTCAAGTTAGAACAGATTTAAGGCCAGAAAGGGGATGAGATTTACTACACTGAGATATGGCTAGTGTGGCAGAGATGGTTGGGACTGAAAAACCAAAGTTTCTGTCTTCACGAAGAAAAGAATCTGAGGAGGGGCAGTGGTGAGATTTAATGCAACGATATCATTAAAACTGGTTTCCAGGTTTCCCCAAATAAGATGAAAAATACCTATGAAACACACACACACACACACACACACTTCAAATAAGGGTTCAAAACTAAATAAGGTTCCCCAACATTCCTACCATCTCCCTTGGCTTTGAAGAGAAGAAAGGGGACATTTGGAGGGAAGGTCAAACTGGTGATAGAAAAGACAAAGTAGTATAGGAAAAATCGCAACATTTCTTGCCCATCCATTTGTTGACAAAGTTTCAGCAAGTACAAGCCCATCTTAAACTGGCAGTGATACATCTGAAATAGATTATTTAAGTCAGGGAGGCAGAATTGCAAAGAAGAACATGGCTATCAACACTTGTTTGTCTGACTCAGAGGAATAAAACAGTGGATTTTGCCTTAGCAGACCACCCACCACTCAACAAGGAAAGGAAAATTCAGGGGCGGGGGACGGGGGGGAACAAAACAGGACAGATGATTTTTGCAATAGTCCACATGGCTGTGTTGCTTATTTTAAGAAATGTGGTATTTGAAATTATGAACTTGTAAAAGCTAAAGACTTCACAAAAATCCCCAGAGGACTTAAAGGATGACCACAGTCACTGCTCTCAACTGGCTAGCCGTACAATATTGGAATATAACTGTCAGTTGAGACCTCTTTACTCTGTATTCTTTGGGCTTTGCTTCTCTCTGAGCATCCATACTTTTTCTTCTGTCTAGAAAGTCCTTCTCTTAGCTCTCCAAGGCTAGTTCACTAATGACTTGTTTCCTGAGGCCTCTATCCTCCCTTTAAAAGGTGAGTGTGGTAACCATTCAGGATTTAACCAACCTTGAATTGAAAATAGTTTTCAAAAATTGTGTCAATTCCAAAACATGTATAGATATTTTCTTGTCATTGTTTCTTAATGTTTACTTACTTAAACATTTACATTGCTTTATACTATGAGTCATGAGGTAGAGATGATTCAAGAATATTCTACTGTGCATGAAGGACTTGAAGGCCTGCAGATTTGCATATCTGAGGGGGTCCTGAAACTCCCCACAGATACTGAGGGCCACTTATAATTGTTTAAGCTTGGATTCCCACAGTGCCTTTCTTACTATACATTATCTGTGCTGGAACAGAGTAATTTCTGTCTAGCTTGTCTGAATTTTCCTTATGCTATTACACATAGTGCCTGGCCCATTGTTTTGGGCACTATAGGTGCTTTGTAAATATTTGTTGAATGAATGCATGGAAAAAGGAATGAAGGGAATTTGTCCTGGAAACACACATTTTTGCATACAAGGTACATGGCTAAACAGACGACAACCACAAAAATTGTCCTAAGACAATTTATCTTGTTGTGCAGCTGCCATTCTAGTCTCTATGATAAGCCCCCACTATTCTAAGGCAAAAGCTTAAAGTGTAATAAAAATTTATCTAATTCACAATCAAGTAAAAATACTTTGGGCCTAGAGCCAAAGAATATTATTGGAGTGAACTTTTTTCAGCACCCTAAATTTAACCAGCTGGAATTCTTTTTTTAAGTACCATCCTATTCAACCTTTTGAAATGAAGGATTTGCCTTTTAGTGGGAAATCTGCATTTCAACACAAGATGGAACACAATGTCTCTGGCTTAGTTATTTTTCAGAAAAGCAAGCTTTTCTTTTTTTTCTTTTTTGAATTATATGCTTTGCTTATGTTAAAGACACAGATTGCACAAAATTTTGTTTAGTCCTGACAGATTGGTGGCTTGTAATTTTTGCATTCTTATAGATAAAGGGATATGAAAGATGTCATTTCTTCCTCTTCCCTTATCAAGAGAAGGCCTAGAGTAAGAACTCCTAAAAGGTAAACTTAGTTAGGATCCTGCTTGAATACTCACAGCTCTGAAATGTGTGTGCGAGCGCACACACACACACACACACACACACGACATGCACATGGGGAATCACTTAAATGAGTGACTGAAATAACTAAAGTCACTGATGAACTACCAAGAAATATAAAGATAATGAGCAAGTTTCAACACAGAAATTCTGGAGTATGGTGGTATGGTGTCCAAAATCTTTGCTTGCTTCTGTTTTTGAAACATATACTTTTCCTTGCTTTCTTGCACTTTTTCCTTTTTTTCTTTTCATTCATGGGGATCAAATATAGGGCTTTGGGCCTGCTAAGCAAGTTACCATGGAGTTATATCCTTAGCTTTTGTGTTTCCTGAGACAGGATCTTGTTGTCTAGCTCAAGTTGGTCTTGAACTTGAAATCCTTCCTATCCTTCCCTTCCTGAGTACTGAGATTTCAGGTATGTGCCATCACACAAGGCTAGAATATGCTTTTTTAAATAGCATTTCCATTTGATAAAACCTTAGACAGTTAAAAAGTAATAAAGGAAAAAATGCTCATTTCTAGAACAAAAGAGAATGTGATTTTTGACAATTATTAGAAGGTTAATTAGGAATTCTATTCTCATTGACAAAGCTGGCACATTTTCAGTCCAGATTGACACAACTCAAGACACAGGCATGGCTAATGTTTACTCTAGAATACTCCGAGATAAGTCAGAAGCTCTCAGAGAAGTGCTGGTGGCCGGGGTAAATGCAGGGTCAAGAGCTCAAGGGGACTGACCACAAAGGACATTTCAGAGGATTTGCTTTCCAGTTAGATAAAGAAGCTTCTAGACTAGACTAGCTGCACTGTTGTTATTTGGGTGGCTTGAATCCAGTGATTGGATTCAGAGCTGATATTGATTCCTTTAGGAAACTTCACACATGCAGGGAAGAGTTAATATGTAGCCTAGGAGGTGACTAATTGGCAGTAGGGATCAAATCCCAGGTCTCAAAAATATCAGGCAAGTACTTTACCACTGAGCCACATCCTCTGCCCGTTGCTCTAAGATTCAAAGCAGCCATGTAGCTGTATTACATGGCTAATGATTAGTTGGAGAAACAAATAGCAGATTAACTGTTAAGGAATCTTTGAGGTGTTCTTATAAAAACCAAAACCTTGATTTAATAACATTTACTTCTGGAATTTCCCACTGTGCCCAAAGTTTTGGTAACCAATGTTTATAGAAATGTAAAGTAATTGATGTTTAACATGAAATCAAAGCCCTTCCTTTTTCATGAGATCTGAAAATTAAGTCACTCTTTTATTATGCGGCCATAAGGAAACTTTGCAAGTTAATAACACATAAGGTTTTTTCTGACACCCCCACGTAGACTTACGTCTAGAGGGATCTTTCGGAAATAGAGCAGGTGGAAGTACCTTCGGTTGGGGAAGCATAGGCATTTGGGAAAGAACTGATTCAGATGATGGCAAATGTTACATTTGAGAGCCCAGTTTTCACTCTGTGCAGCATGCTACAGCTGCAAGCTTCAACCTTTTCCACTTGTAGGGAAGCAGTGAGTGTATGCCTGCCTGACATTAGCTAGTTTGGATGTAGTCTCATGTGAAGAGGGCTCCCTGTTTGATCATGAGTCTGGGCCTGTTTTGTCTGTGTCAGTGATGGGCAGATGGATGGTAGAACCTTGAACACAGAAGAGAGGGAGCTGAGTCTCCCTCTACTAGGAACTGAGGCCTGGCAGAGGGATGGCAGCCTTATCACCCCTGACTCTGCTCAGGGAACATCAGAGTTTTCCACTCTTACTTGAGAGTGTATCACCACCTAGAAAGCTTATTTAAGACAGATGCTGCAACCTGACCTACCTGCAGTTCTTCATCCCCATCTAAGATAGGCCTAAGATTTTGTGTTTCCAACCAATTCCCAGGTGATGCTGGTCTAGGCCTGGGTCTACCTTTTGGGAACCACTTCTCTAATAAAAGTAGCAACAAAGAAATAAAAGATTATATAGCTGTGTAGACCACCACTTCTCAGCCAGTGACTGAAACTCCCTCCCTCACATTCTGTGCCAGTGCTTAGGCTTGAACTTAGGGCCAGGGCATTGTCCCTGAGCTTTTATTTTTCTTTTTGCTTAAGGCTAGCCTTCTACCACTTGAGCCATAACTTCACTTCTGGCTTTTTGGGGGGTTAATAGGAGATAAGAATCACATAGACTTTCCTCCCCAGGCTTTGAACTGCAACCCTCAGATCCCAGCCTCCTCAGTAGCTAGAATTACAGAGTGAGCCACCAGCTCCTGGCTCTGAGCCTTTCTACAGAGAACAGCTCAGCTCAGAAAGGCAGAGCTGCTCATCGAGTTTAATGCTCAGAAGCATTAATTGTGATACTTTGCCTAAGCTGTGATGAAATAATTGAAGGCATCATAGCAAGAAGTTAAACCCTAGGGAGACTATTAACAATTTAGCATTTCTAGTTCTTGTGGGAATGTCGATTCTCCTTAGCATGGAGAATATTAGGGATGCGTTTAGTGGAAGAAGTGACAGAATCAGTTGGGTTCCCAATTGGCTAGGCTTTGACCCTTTTCCTGGAGGAAGAGAAAGGCACTGCTCTCTCCCCCTCCTCCTATCTCTGTCACAAAGATCAAGTATACTGTTTTTCTGAAGCAATTGATAGCATTTCTCCTCAACTCAGAAAGCAGAGAAAGAGGCTGAAACCATGAAGCTTAGGCCACGAGGCTCTGGATGCAGAGTAGGCACTGTTTTCCAGTAAAGAGTACAGAAGGGATAGCAGAGGAGTGGAGTCAGATGCCCCAGGAAAAACAGAGACTAAAAGTTGAGAAAGTAACTCTGATCTTCCTTTTGTGATTCATCATCTACTTGGCAGTGGACAAATCATTTAATTTCAAGGCCCCATTTTTCCTATCTTTCAAATGAAGATACAGACTTGATAATCCCTAGGAATTTTTTACAACTTAAAAAACAAAACCTCAAATCAACCATGATGCCAGATATGCAGTGTTCAGGCCAATGAGACTTCACTGTGGTCTGTGGTCTTGCAGATCTGGGCTGCTGCTCTGAGCTGTTTTGTGATGACAGGTTAGTAAACCAGTTTGCCAATAGGGCATAATGCAAGTGGCTAAGCCAGAATCTGGCTAATAGTCCCCTTATTTCTTGCTGGAGTCCTCTTTTATTTCTGAATGCACCCCAGGGTCTCTTCTCAGGGTAAGTGGCAAGGAGTTTGAAATTAGACTCACCCATGCAAGGGTCCAAGGGCCTTGTTGCTTGTGTGTGCGTGTGTGTGTGTGTGTGTGTGTGTGTGTGTGTGTGTGTGTGGTGTCATAGGAATAACTGGGTTGTATGGCTTCCTGAAGAAAAGAATTTCAGTCTCAGCAACAATAATCTTGCTGAGAAAGGAACAGGTATAGAAGTCAACTTTCAGGTTTTTCCTTAAAAACTAGGACTAAACCTGTAGTTGGTCTTTATCCCCAACCCTAAATTCATTTAACATAAACAATTCAAGGTAGAGATATTTGTTTTTTGAGGCCAATCTTCCTACTTTTGTTGGTTCACTAGGTGGTTTTATTATGCTCTAGAGTCAGAGAGAAGGAAATGCCTCCATAACTGGGCTCAGGCTGGGTTGTACCTCCTTTTTTCTCCTCCTCCTCCTCCTCCTCCTCCTCCTCCTCCTCCTCCTCCTCCTCCTCCTCCTCCTCCTCCTCCTCCTCCTCTTCCTCCTCCTCCTTTTTAATTCCCTGATTCCCCTGATCAACACAAACGCCAAACCTCCAGAACACATGGAATGTTTTCTACCCCATCTGTCCTCCATTATCCCAGGGAAGATGTCTCCCTGCTTAGTTAGCTGATGGTGAATTTGTAAAAACAAGACACATATCAGAGAAACCAAACCATTCTCCAGTTACACAAACCAAATTTCCTTTTTTGCAAAAACCCCAATGCTAGAAGTGGTTGATTAACTGACTCTGGATTTATTTACTGAGAGACGTTATATTACCTCTCCAGGTGTGCAGTAGAATGGGAGAAATAGGCCCTGTTTCTGGGTGCTGCTGATGTCGGTTTATGGTATGATTCTTCATGCTCAAGGGTAGGACTTATCAAAAGTTATTTTAATTCCAGCAGTCCACTCTTCGTTCTTTATTGCTTTGTATTTTAAATAGGCACTTTTTTGGGGGGGGTATGTGTCAGTTGTAGGGCTTAAACTCAGGACTTGGGCACTTTTCCTGAGCTCTTTTGCTCTCTATCACTTTCAGCCACAGCGCCACTTTAGGTTTTCTGGTAGTTAACTGGAGATAAGAGTCTCATGGACTTTCCTGCCCCAGCTGGTTTTGAACTATGATCCTCAGATCTCAGCCTCCTGAGTAGCTAGGATTACAGGTGTGAGCCACTGGGCCTCGCCATTGGTAGGATTCTTGAGTGTGGCCTGTCCATATCAGTGCTTTGAGGTTTCCCTATTATTTGATGGTCTTATGGGAGAAAGCTGTAGGATGGAGAAGGCAGAGCTGGACTGTCCCATTAAAAAAATGGTTCACAAATCCATTTATTTTCTAGTAATCTTTTTTCTTCTTTTTTTTAAAAGTAATTTTGGGCTTGGGCTTTCATATGTATACATATGTATACCTACGTATATATGCACACATAGACATATATACATATATATATATATACATACATTTACAAATCAGCCTTGCAGATAATTCACTTTTTTCAACTTACTCATAATCTTACTAATTTCCTCCTTGATATTTTTACATCTCCCAAATAAAACAACAATCAAATAACACCAAACAAATAGAAAATGAACCAAAGAACACTACAACAAACCCCTTCCCTTTTGTCCAAAATTAAAAACAAAACAAAAACTGTAGGAAACAACTCACCACTGTTCTTTTGTTTCAGGCCTTGGGCCTGTTAACTATCTGCAAGGCTGTTGTAATGATGTTAATCTATTTTAATGGAATTGAAATGTGATATCCTGTGGTTTATGATGCACTTTGTTTATGGCTGTAGTACTTGATTTTGGGTTTCTTTCACAGATAAACTTCTGCACTGGAGGGGCCTGTCCTCCCCTCGTTCTGCACATGGAGCTCTAATCCCCACGCCTGGGATGAGTGCAGAATACGCCCCGCAGGGTATTTGTAAGTTGAACATTCTTTCTTCTACAAATGTCCATGTGTGTAGAGATGAGTTTCTGGAAATTACCTTAACTTTTTAATACTGAAGGGAGTTGCTTCCAGAATAGATTGGCACCACATCTTTATTATTCCATTGTTGTCTTGGCACCCAATTCCCAGCCCTATTCAGCTCTGAAAGTGACTTTTACTTCCCTCTTTTTTTTTTTCTTTCCTCAGTGGAAGCCTGGAGCTAATGGCACCTCATCCCAGAGAGTCTTCTCTTTAAGATTGTGTCTGGCTTCATAGCTAGTGGCTGGATATATCAGTACAGGCTGATACTTTTTGGTACTGGTAGTAGGGCTTGGACTCAGGGCCTGGGCACTGTCCCTTAGCTTTTTTACTCAAGGCTGGCCCCCTAATATGTGATTTATAATTTTACTTCCAGTTTTTTGGTAGAAAGTAGAGATAAGAGTCTCATGGACTTTCTAGCACTGGCTAACTGAAACCATGATCCTCAGCTCTCAGCCTCCTGAATGGCTAGGATGACAGGTGCGAGCACTGATGCCCAGAAATGACATACATCTTTAGCAGAGGCCAGAATTACAAGAAGTCAGCTTATAGTTATTCTGGAGTTATTCTAAAGCACGTTATGTATGCATTCACATGTGTATAGTTATATATACACATGGAACATTATATATGTGCATATATACACCCCTACATGTACTCTCTGCTTGTTTTTCTTCTAGTTTTAGAGCATTAAAGTGTAATGATTCCACTTCCACATCATTATCTGTTTACTTATTCAGGTCAACTTAAGGGCGGATCTTTTTATGAAATTTAGATTTGTTTGTTTATAACAATGTTTTCTGAGATATATTGTTTTAGAAAGCAATTCAGTTGGCTTTTCTCTGTAGAAACACATGGTATGAATCACACATAGCTCATGTGTCAGAGGGAGGGACTGATTCTACCCCCAAAACAGAAAAGAATAGGTTCAAGATAAAAGGATATGTGACATCTAGATTTTATTTTGGAGGTAAATGAAAAATAACCTGCCATGGGAACGGAAAGAGTAATAGAATGATGGAAGAGTTAAACTATAAAGCAAGATTCGAAAGCATATGGGAGGGAAAGTAGTCCTATTCATATGTGGACTGTTGTTTTCGGAGCAGGACATGCACCCCGAGACCAAATTCAAAACCAGTTGTTTATTTTTGTTAACTCCTAGGTAATCCTAGGTAACAAAGAGTTATTGTAGGAGTTTCACAAGCCCTTGGGTCCTGAGGGCTGGGTGGTGCAGAGGTTAAAGCACCTCACCTCCCCCCCACCCCCCCACTGGTTGGGACCGAGCCTAGGTTAGGTCACAGGCTGCAGAGTTTAGGGAGTTGGCCTCACAGATTCGAGTCCCTGCATGCTGTTTGGGTGGGGGTGCCTGGGGCCTGCACTTGGCTGTGGGAACCGAGCTACAGAGCTACACTGGGAGGGAAGGGAGATGAGGGAGTGAGGCACTGGAGAGGAGGGTGGGGATGAGGAGCCCAGGCCTATGGGTTAAGCAAACAGTTTTACCTTCTCTCCTCGGCTTGGTTTTCCTGAGGACAGCGAGTTGATAAGATGGATGGGAAAGCAGGAACCTGGTAGAGAGCCCCTATTCTTCCCCCTCATCCACATAGTACGTAACTTTCTGGTTCCCAGGCTGGCAGGACCAGTTTAGGAAGAAGGTATGTGGAAATGGGCTGTAGGGTTCCAGAAAGCTCTAGGACAAAAGCCTATTCCTCTCCCTGGCCGCCCTCCCTCCACCCCCCCCCACCCCCAGTTGCAATGACTAGCTGCTTTTAGCTTCAGAGCTCATAGCTTAGTGAACCCCTGCATTGTGAAATGGGGAACAAGGTCTTAAAATTTCCTTCTGTTCCCTCCTACCCTCTCTAACCAGAGCCTGGGGTGAGCGTAGCCTCGGACCTTCCTTCCGAGCCTTGCTGGGCATGTAATGTGGTTAGTGATTATCCTCAGTAATTAATCACGCCTGGTAGTCATGAAAACTCCCATGTGTGTTGGACCTCATAGTTTATGCAGGGTTTTTATATGCATCTGTCACCTGACCCTCACAATTCTTTGAAGGTGCTGTTTTTGTGCTTATTTTTACAGATAGAAATCCTAAGGCTTAGGGAAATTAAACGACAATCTCAGAGTCACAAGCTAGTAAATTACAGAGCTGGGATTTCCAGCTTCAGACCGCCTTGTTCTTCCAAATTTGGAAGTTTTAGTCACATGACTTTTCTACGTTGGTGACACACCAGGAATGGAAGTCATTCCTCATAAAAAAAAATGAAATAAGATAAAGCCCAGTTAGGTGGGCAGCAAACTGCTTTTAACCCCTCTAGTGCCTCAAGTTCCTTATGCTTGGGGCCCAGCTCTCAGTTTATTGCTTTAAATCAGAACAATCCTAGTGAATGCCCAATGAGGCTCTCAAATTGAGAAGTTGATTTTCATCAGAGTAAATGAAGAATATTATTATATTTTACATGTCGATAAATCAATGTAGCCCTAATTTTGCCACCCAGGAAATCAATTCTGGTCTTTCTAAACCATCCAAGATGTTATGAACAAAGTAATTTCACCAATTATGGCAAGTAACACATTTATTGATGAGTGCAGTTTAGGAATTTCCAATCTGTGAGCACTGTAATATACTATGGCACACCGGCATGAGCCAAGTGAAACACAGATTATATGGTGAAATTGTAATGCATCATTTGCTATTAGTGGACTGGTAATAATTACCAGTTTCAAAGCAGCTTTTTGCATGCAATCTTTAGTCTCAATCGTAACAGCCCTTCTCATTGACATTATGATTACACTAGCTGCCCTCCCGATCTAGAATATTTAGTTGACGGGAATACTAAAATGTGATAGTGAGAACTGTATGTTGTGTGCTCATTATAAGATAAAATGCCATTTTCCCTGACCTGATGTATGAAGGGGGACAGATACCATCAAAGTGTTAACATACTGTAGCATAATCATATAACTGTCTCTGAAAAAATAATTTTTTTAAGGAAGCTTGGGCAGCAAAGTAAAATGGACTTATCTTGGTTAAGCTTTGTGGAAAGGATACAAATAGGATTCTTGATGTAGTGCTGTGTGCCACAGATTTTGGCATTTATCACTGGCCGTATTGTGGCACAGGAGAAGCCAGAGTTGCTAATTATGGGTACAGTCCTGGGCTCCAGAAAAGATTATAAGGGTAAAATATGATTTTAAGGCATTTGGAATGATGAAAGTGTTAAGGATTTGCCTCAGCTGACAAATCTCCTTTTTACTTATCCAATTCCGATTGTCAGGCTAAATATATGCTAATCAGCCAGAGTTCTGGAAAGGCACAGGAAAAAAGCCACAGAGGGTCATGACATGGAAGCAGCTAGATTTTTTTTTCCACCCTGCCTATTTGAGACCCAAGTTATTGTTCGACAACAACAACAAAAATTACAGAAATATTCTCAATGATGCTTTTTATTTCCCTTTGAAGAGGGGAGGCAAACAAAAATAGGCAGATAATGTGATAGTAATGTCAGCATTTTCTTTCAAAATCTTTCTGCCTTTCCATCCCCCCTCTTCTTTTCCACATTAGACAACTGTTTCAAGCCTAATTTTGATATCTTACCATCAAATCATGTTAAAGAGACTTGTCCAGGAGTGGGGTATATTGGGTGAGATTATGAATACATTGTAAAGTAAATTACAAGGTCAGGACAGGAGTCCATAATTTAGACTAGTGCTGCAGTGATGCTGGCTTGTTTTGGAATATGAGTATGAAGGGATTGGGAGAAGCCCTTGCCAGTTTCTCTTTCTGACTTGCTCAATGGAAGAATCATACAATTGATAAATTCCACATTCCCACTCTTTGGTTCTGTTAAATTCTGTCACTTTTAACCAGTTACTCACAAAGCTAGCCGGGGGCTTGAGAAATACCGCTAGCCCCTCTTAAAAGAGAAAGAAAGTTGATTTCTCAGTTACATTTTAAGCCCCTCTTCTTTTTTGTTGTTTTTTTAAATAACCTTAGGGACATTATCTTTTCTTCTCACCCCTGTTCCTAGGCTACTATCACTTTTGCCCCTTTAAAGGCTTTTAGTTTGACTAGTCAACTGTTGGTTAGTGACTTCATATAGATGGAGTAAACATATGTATATAAACCACATATATATATATATTAATTTAGCTATCTTCAAAAATGAATGATTTTGTAAAGTCAAGCTGGCCCCCTCTTTGCCAACGTGGCATTTTACCACTCTCGGGTGCCTTTCAGCAAGAGAGAAATAATGTGACTTACGCAGGGCCCCTCTCCAGACGGCTTGGCTACTGGCCAAAGAGTTGACTAGCTGAACTGTATCTTTCTGTTTTTTTCTCAACTGGAGCCGAGTCTCAGCCGAGGGCGCAGGATGTTGTATAATTTGGTTCACGTTGTTAGCCTCTCAAAATAATGAGGAGGAGGCTAGGGTAGCATTGCTCAGCCTGCTGCCTGCCAGGGTGCATGCTGGCTGCCCTAACTGTTCCTGCAGTCGGAATACTGTGTCTGCTGAAGTTGGCACCACCCACTCCCGACTAACTTTTCTAGGCTTGTGTTTGTTGCACTGGGGGGGACAGCGACAGTTCCTCAAGATTTCAAACCGCCTTTGGTTAGCCTTGCATTAAATGTTCCCATTGAGAGTTTTCACAACGAGATTAGACATGGGTGGCCTTGTAGGTTGTTTCGGACCCCAAATTTAGAACTCACATGGTGGGCTATGAGAATTTTGCTAGTTTCTCTCCCACTGAAGATTTTTTTTTTTTTCTGATATCAGCAATTAGTGTATTTCGAGCTAAGCCTCTGTAGATCCATGGAGAAATGTAGTGGAGTCCATCTGTTTGTTTTTAATTTTTGGTGTTTCTGTGGAATGATGGCCTAGTTAGAAAGTTCACTTACCACCTCAGGAAGAATAGTGTAGGCCCAGAGGATTTAGGAAGGGAGTTTCCCTGTCCAAGTCTCTGAGCCAACAGATGAGGAGAAAGAGGCATGCAGAGATGAAGTGGCTTGTTCCCAAACCACAGCCGATGAGATCAAGAAGTTCAGAAGACTGAGGTCCCGGGTATCAGGCTTCTCACTCATCCTGGAGCTCCATATGGCCAGGATGTTTTCACCTTGGGGCTTCCATACAGAACCCTCAGAACCGAGCTTAATGGCAGGGAGACTAGTCTGACAGCATACTCATGGAGTGGGGGCCCCCAGACCGTGGCCAGCCACACCCTGAGGCTCCGGGCAGCTATGTGAGAAGTTGGTGTGTAGGACAGAGGGATGGTGAGGGTGGACGTGGGGAAATCTGGACGTAGAAAGATGAATAAGCAATTGCAGAGGTCCACGTGGGGTGATGAAACATTGATGTTGGTGTTGTGTTATTTTGCAGGTAAGGATGAGCCCAGCAGCTACACATGTACAACTTGCAAACAGCCATTCACCAGTGCATGGTTTCTCTTGCAACACGCACAGAACACTCATGGATTAAGAATCTACTTAGAAAGCGAACACGGAAGTCCCCTGACCCCGCGGGTTGGTATCCCTTCAGGACTAGGTGCAGAATGTCCTTCCCAGCCACCTCTCCATGGGATTCATATTGCAGACAATAACCCCTTTAACCTGCTCAGAATACCAGGATCAGTATCGAGAGAGGCTTCCGGCCTGGCCGAAGGGCGCTTTCCACCCACTCCCCCCCTGTTTAGCCCACCACCGAGACATCACTTGGACCCCCACCGCATAGAGCGCCTGGGGGCGGAAGAGATGGCCCTGGCCTCCCATCACCCGAGTGCCTTTGACAGGGTGCTGCGGTTGAATCCGATGGCTATGGAGCCTCCCGCCATGGATTTCTCTAGGAGACTTAGAGAGCTGGCAGGGAACACGTCTAGCCCGCCGCTGTCCCCAGGCCGGCCCAGCCCTATGCAAAGGTTACTGCAACCATTCCAGCCAGGTAGCAAGCCGCCCTTCCTGGCTACGCCCCCCCTCCCTCCTCTACAATCTGCCCCTCCTCCCTCCCAGCCCCCGGTCAAGTCCAAGTCCTGTGAGTTCTGCGGCAAGACGTTCAAATTTCAGAGCAACCTGGTGGTGCACCGGCGCAGCCACACGGGCGAGAAGCCCTACAAGTGCAACCTGTGCGACCACGCGTGCACGCAGGCCAGCAAGCTGAAGCGCCACATGAAGACGCACATGCACAAGTCGTCCCCCATGACGGTCAAGTCCGACGACGGCCTCTCCACCGCCAGCTCCCCGGAACCCGGCACCAGCGACCTGGTGGGCAGCGCCAGCAGCGCGCTCAAGTCGGTGGTGGCCAAGTTCAAGACGGAGAACGACCCCAACCTGATCCCGGAGAACGGGGACGAGGAGGAAGAGGAGGACGACGAGGAAGAGGAAGAAGAGGAGGAAGAGGAGGAGGAGGAGCTGACGGAGAGCGAGAGGGTGGACTACGGCTTCGGGCTGAGCCTGGAGGCGGCGCGCCACCACGAGAACAGCTCGCGCGGGGGCGCCGTGGTGGGCGTGGTGGGCGACGAGGGCCGCGCCCTGCCCGACGTCATGCAGGGCATGGTGCTCAGCTCCATGCAGCACTTCAGCGAGGCCTTCCACCAGGTCCTGGGCGAGAAGCATAAGCGCGGCCACCTGGCCGAGGCCGAGAGCCACAGGGACACTTGCGACGAAGACTCGGTGGCCGGCGAGTCGGACCGCATAGACGATGGCACTGTTAACGGCCGTGGCTGCTCCCCGGGCGAGTCGGCCTCGGGGGGCCTGTCCAAAAAGCTGCTGCTGGGCAGCCCCAGCTCGCTGAGCCCCTTCTCCAAGCGCATCAAGCTGGAGAAGGAGTTCGACCTGCCCCCCGCCGCCATGCCCAACACGGAGAACGTGTACTCGCAGTGGCTGGCGGGCTACGCAGCCTCC
Organism: Megascapheus bottae; assembly: GCF_031878675.1. Lineage (NCBI taxonomy): Eukaryota > Metazoa > Chordata > Mammalia > Rodentia > Geomyidae > Megascapheus > Megascapheus bottae. The sequence continues at coordinate 42,464,243 of NC_143515.1, forward strand.
AGGCAGCTCAAGGATCCCTTCCTTAGCTTCGGAGACTCCAGACAATCGCCTTTTGCCTCCTCGTCGGAGCACTCCTCGGAGAATGGGAGCTTGCGCTTCTCCACGCCGCCCGGGGAGCTGGACGGAGGGATCTCGGGGCGCAGCGGCACGGGAAGTGGAGGGAGCACGCCCCATATTAGTGGTCCGGGCCCGGGCAGGCCCAGCTCAAAAGAGGGCAGACGCAGCGACACTTGTGAGTACTGTGGGAAAGTCTTCAAGAACTGTAGCAATCTCACTGTCCACAGGAGAAGCCACACGGGCGAAAGGCCTTATAAATGCGAGCTGTGCAACTATGCCTGTGCCCAGAGTAGCAAGCTCACCAGGCACATGAAAACGCATGGCCAGGTGGGGAAGGACGTTTACAAATGTGAAATTTGTAAGATGCCTTTTAGCGTGTACAGTACCCTGGAGAAACACATGAAAAAATGGCACAGTGATCGAGTGTTGAATAATGATATAAAAACTGAATAGAGGTATATTAATACCCCTCCTCCCCTCGGCCCCACCTGACAAGCCACCCCCCCTCTTCACCCCTCCCTCCTCATAGTCCTCCAGCCCCACTTCCCTGTAGGATTTTTTTCTAGTCCCTTGTGATTTAAACAAGCAAACAAACAACAAGCAGAAGTAAGGAAAGCTAAGAATATGAGAGTGCTTGTCACCAGCACACCTGTTTTTTTTTTTCTTCTTCTTTTCTTTTTCCTTTTTCCTTTTTCTTTCTTCCCCCCTCCCACCCCCTTTTATGTTCTCACCGTTTGAATGCATGATCTGTATGGGGCAATACTATTGCATTTTACGCAAACTTTGAGCCTTTCTCTTGTGCAATAATTTACATGTTGTGTATGTTTTTTTTTTTAAGCTTAGACAGCATGTATGGTATGTTATGGCTATTTTAAATTGTCCCTAATTCATTGCTGAGCAAACATGTTGCTGTTTCCAGTTCCGTTCTGAGAGAAAGAGAGAAAGAGAGAGAGAGAGAGAGAGAGAGAGAGAGGGGAAAAGACCATGCTGCATACATTCTGTAATACATATCATGTACAGTTTTATTTTATAACGTGAGGAGGAAAAACAGTCTGGATTAATCCTCTATAGACAGAAGAGATAGCACTGAAAAAGAAAATAACTCTATGAGCTAAATGTCTGTCTCTAAAGGGTTAAACGTATCAATTGGAAAGGGGAAAAAAGGCCTTGGATTGACGTATTAACAGAAAAACAAAAACAAACAAAACCAGAACAAGTTTTTTCTATCATTTGGTTTTAAAATATGAGTGCCTTGGATCTATTAAAACCACACTGATGGATCTTTCTACTTGTTATAAGCTTGTAGCTGAATTCAGCATTGGGTGAGGTAATAAACCTTAGGACCTAGCATATAAGAATTCTATATTGTATTTCTCACAACAATGGCTACCTAAAAATATGACCTATTAAGTCCTAGTTAATCATCATTTTCCCTTTAGTTTAACTTGGTGAACAAAAACTGATTATACCAGTATAAAAGCTACTTTGCTCCTGGTGAGAGCTTAAAAGAAATGGGCTGTTTTGCCCAAAGTTTTATTTTCTTTTTAATGATGCCTAAATCGAATGTGTAATGTGCAAAAGCCCTGGATATGATGAAATACATTAGTAGGGAGTTAATTTTATGAAGATATTTGTTTTAAATAATATCTTTTAAATATTTTGGCACTAAAAGAAATAGATCCAGATTCACTTGGTTGTCAAGAGGACAATCAATTGATCAACTTAAGACCTTGTGTACCATATTAAAAAGAAGAGACTGACAGTAAAGTTTTGACAGAGGGAACAGAGTGTGTGGGGGGGAGTGATTTCTTAGCACAAGGTGGTACTCTTTGCCATTTTAAAACTAGAACAGGTGTATAAGCTAATACTGATACAATGATGATTAACTATGAATTCTTAAGATTTACATTTAAATGTGACATTCTTTAAAAAAGAAGAGAAAGAGTAGCAGTATATATGTCTGTGTTCCCTAAAAGTTGTACTTCATTTCTTTTCCATACACTGTGTGCTATTTGTGTTAACATGGAAGAAGAATCATTGTTTTGATTTTTTTTTAATTTTTTTAAATGAAGCTAGCATCTACCCCAGTTGGTGTTCAAATAGCACTTGACTCTGCCTGTGATACCTGTATCTTTTCTCTAATCAGAGATACAGAGGTTGAGTATAAAATAACCTTGCTCAGATAGGACAATGAAGTGCACTGTACAATTTTCCCAGTTTACAGGTCTATACTTAAGGGAAAAGTTGCAAGAATGCTGGAAAAAAAATTGAACACAGTCTCATTGATGAGCATAAAAAATAATTTACAAAACGCTGCCAGCCATTTACTTGACTAATGAGCTTACTTACTTGGACGCAACATTGCAAAGCGCTGTGAATGGAAACAGAATACACTTAACATAGAAATGAATGATTGCTTTTGCTTCTACAGTGCAAGGATTTTTTTTTTTGTACAAAAACTTTTTTAAGTATAAATGTAAGAAAAAAATTTTTTTTAAAAAAACACTTCATTATGTTTAGGGGGGAAACTACATTTTAGGGTTCCATTGTCTTGGTGGTGTTACAAGACTTGTTATCCATTTAAAAATGGTAGTGGAAATTCTATGCCTTGGATTACACACCGCTCTTCAGGTTGTAAAAAAAAAAAAATAACCATACACCGGGGAAAGGTTTAAGATTATATAGTACTTAAATATAGGAAAATGCACACTCATGTTGATTCCTATGCTAAAACACATTTATGGTCTTTTTTCTGTATTTCTAGAATGGTATTTGAATTAAATGTTCATCTAGTGTTAGGCACTATAGTATTTATATTGAAGCTTGTATTTTTAACTGTTGCTTGTTCTCTTAAAAGGTATCAATGTACCTTTTTTTTTGGTAGTGGAAAAAAAAAAGACAGGCTGCCACAGTATATTTTTTTAATTTGGCAGGATAATATAGTGCAAATTATTTGTATGCTTAAAAAAAAGAAACAAAAAAGTGTGACATTGTACAGATGAGAAGCCATATAATGGCAGTTTGGGGGAGCCTGCTAGAATGTCACACGGATGGCTGTCATAGAAGTTGTACATATCCTTTTTGTTCCTTTTTCCTGCTGCCATGCTGTATGCAGTACTGCAAGCTAATAACGTTGGTTTGTTCTGTAGTGTGCTTCTTGTCCCTTTTCCTTCTATCTCCCCTACATTCCAGCATCTTACCTTCATATGCAGTAAAAGAAAGAAAGAAAAAAAAGGAAAAAAAAATAAAACCAATGTTTTGCAGTTTTTTTTTCATTGCCAAAAACTAAATGGTGCTTTATATTTAGATTGGAAAGAATTTCATATGCAAAGCATATTAAAGAGAAAAGCCCGCTTTAGTCAATACTTTTTTGTAAATGGCAATGCAGAATATTTTGTTATTGGCCTTTTCTATTCCTGTAATGAAAGCTGTTTGTCGTAACTTGAAATTTTATCTTTTACTATGGGAGTCACTATTTATTATTGCTTAGGTGCCCTGTTCAAAACAGAGGCACTTAATCTGATCTTTTATTTTTCTTTGTTTTTATTATTTTTTTATTTGGATGACCAAAGGTCATTACAACCTGGCTTTTTATTGTATTTGTTTCTGGTCTTTGTTAAGTTCTATTGGAAAAACCACTGTCTGTGTTTTTTTGGCAGTTGTCTGCATTAACCTGTTCATACACCCATTTTGTCCCTTTATTGAAAAAAATAAAAAAAATTAAAGTACACAACGTAAGCTTCCTGTGTCCTCATTTGACACACTCTGTAAATTACTTACAAGAAAATAGCAGGTTTTAGTAGAAGGCCAGATAGTCTTTTTCAGAGTGATTTGTATGGGTATTTTGATGTGTGTATTATACCCTAGAGGAACATAAAGTACTTACTATATTAAAATAGGCGTACCTCAAACCATGGAACTAGTTTATAGCCTTTACAGTTCTAAAATAATTTTCATCTGATAGTCAAAACTTTCACTTTATCTCTTAGCAGAAATCCATTCAGCTATTAACAAAAAAACTTGCTGGTGATAGCATCTTAAACTTTTATTTCCTTCAGAATTTTTGCTGTTTTTATTGTCTAAAAGTTCTTTTCAGTTCTCTCACCATTACACTATCTTAGTGTGTAATGTAAAAGCATTTTTTAAAAGCAGAAAATCAGCTCTTTAGTTTCTACACTGCAGCTTTTCCTCAAAAGAAAAACAACCACACCTCTCACCTCTAAAAATCCAAAAACAAAGGCATCTGATTAAAAGCAGAGAGAGAGAGAGAGAGAGAGAGAGAGAGAGAGAGAGAGAGAGAGAGAGAGAGAGAGAAAGAGAGAAAGAAAGGAAGAAAGAAAGAAAGAAAGAAAGAAAGGCAACAGAAAAGGAGGGATGGAAAAAGGAGACAAAGAAACAGAATCAACCAACAAAAACCCATAAAGTAGCAACCAGGGGTAGCCAGATATAGTCAAGTCTCTGGAATCTGAAACTGATTCCCTGAGATGATGCATCATGGTTTGCCTGTGAAAATTCTCGGGACATAGATGCTGCAGATTGTTTTTATAGTCTACCTAACTGACAGAAAATGAGGCTGGGGGTACCCTTCAATTATCTTTTGACCAACCAACAGATTCATGAATTGCCTTCGAAAAGCAACTTAGGTCTATTTGATAAAGCCCTCCTTAGAACTCTGTGTTGTCAGTTTTATAAATTCTGCATGTTACAGCATCAATTTGCTTTATTACAACACATGCCTCTGTGATATTGTCTCCCTGTGCCCAGTGTAGATGAATGGATCCGACATTGTTCTTAGTTTTGTAAAAAACAAAACAAAACAAAACAAAAACTGTTCGTTGTCTTCTTGTAGTAGCATTTTTGTTGCTCAATTCTTAGGCTCTGGTGCCTGTGAGGTGGCCTTTTCATGTAATGCTTTTTATCTGATGCAAGAAGAGTTTTTATCTTTGGAAAGTATAGAGAAAGTAGGTGTTTTTCTTTTTTCTTTTTTAAAGTCAAGTTGGGTGGGGAACAGAGGACTTCACTAAGAGGAATTTGGAGAACTTTGCTTAGGAGCTGAGAGGGGGCATGGTGAACTTAATGTTTGTTAGTGAATGGAGAAAGATATGTGTGTTTTAGATTAGGTTACTTCAAGCCCGAATCTAAACTGCTGTTTAAGATGGATACACGTATTCTCTGGGGCCATGCTGATTTTAGATATGGTGACTCCTGCTACACTATATTAAATGCCTATAGCCTTGTGTATGTCCCTACTGCCCATTTATTAGGAGCTCTGATTATAGCTATATAGGTTTTATAGACAATATTCTTTTTAATTTCTCAGTATATGATGCTCTTAGTGTAATTAGGTTTTGCATCCTGTCAGATGGAATTAATGGGGGCTACGGTATATTTATATGTTCCGATTTCTTAAATCAAATGGGGAATGGGGAGGAGTGCAACAGTCTGGTGATAAATCATAGATTATGTTTAATTTACATGGTCCAAAGTTAAATAAATTTATCTGGAGACAGATTCTTCAGGTTACTTTGTCTCCTGACTTATTGAAGCCTGCTGATACAAGCTCTCTGAGTGGAGTGAACAATGGAAGCACGGAAGCTTAGCCCACTGTAATATGACTTATAAGTGACATTGTATATCCAGAACCCTGAAGTTTAATCCTAGTATAAAATAATATGGAAACATTTCCCATATTAAGATGAGATCCAGATACACTTTTAAGTGAGAAAATGACTAAAAACAGTATCTCTCCAAATTTTTCAGTTAAGCTTTATTAACAGTCTAGAATGTACTTGAACCTACTGATGCTTAAGAGTTTCACTTTTATCTTCATTTTGAGGAACTTAATAAACATGAATAGGACAAATACTATTTCTCACAGATGTTAGCCCAGAAACTCCCAGCAAATAAGTCCTGCCTCCTTCTCAAGCCCATTTGTTAACTCTTGTTGTGTAGGGGCCCCAGAAGGACTGAAGTGAAATGTTTTAAAGGTTGCTAAGAAGGAGGTGAATGTGGTTCCTCAAGTGTACCAGCTGTGGCAGGAATTGTGAAGTAGTTGAGTTTGTCCCAGGACATTCTGTGGATAGAACTGTTTGTTTAAATACATACATATATATATATATATATATCTCCAATAAGTCTATATGCTTGAAGAGAGCATTTGAAAGGAAGGGTCCAGGAGGAAGGGCAAATTAGATAGAATGTCAACTGGAGAAATCAGGAAATGAAGTGGTTTATTTACAGACACTGAAAGTTTGCTGGAAGATAGTTGAGGCCATCCTGAAAAGAAGCTGGGAGGCTTCAGGGTCCATTTTGTCCAGCATTAAACACTTTCTTCACATAGTGAGCGAGGAAATAGAATAACTTCTCCCATTCCCCCCCTCACATACACACACACCCACACACACATATACACACACTTGTTGATGACTATTATTTGTGTTTAAGAATAATCCTGCATGGCCCTGGGCCTAGCCCATTCAAGAATGAATCCTTCCCATTCAGTTTTCAAAAACAACTTCCTTAAAAAAAACACACAACAGCAAACAAACTGTGGGGCTTTTGCTGTTAAGAGGATGGGTTTGCAGTGTTCTTTCAACCTGCTTGGGAGTACTGTTTTTGAAAAATTTGCTTTTGAAAAATTTGCTTTTAAAAGGCTTGAGCCACTTAGCAAATTTTCCTAAGTGTCTCTTGAGGCTCAGGGGCCTTCCCAGTGGAGATAAAATGAGGCCATTTTTGGAGAAATGGACACTAGCACACAGACACATTTACTCCAGCGCTGCTACAGCTACAAGCTATAGACATAGGTGGTTGGCTGCACACTTCTGCTTGCTGGCACCTCGTTCCCCCACTAACCCCACTCTTCCGTTTACTGCAGCACATGGCCAGGGGGACCTTCAGGGACAGGGCTCGCTCTCTCTCTCTCTCTCTCTCTCTCTCTCTCTCTCCCCCTCCTTCCCTCCCTCCCTCCCTCCCTCCCTCCCTCCCTCCCTCCCTCCCTCCCTCCCTCCCTCCCTCCCTCCCTCCCTCTCTCTCTCTCTCTCTCTCTCTCTCTCTCTCTCTCTCTCTCTCTCTCTCTCTCTCCCAGTGTCATCGCCGGTGAGAATGAGATCCAGTTAATTCCTCCCAAGTGGGAAAGGAGACCAATACAGGTTATGAGAGCCACTGAACTTAAACTTGGCCAAACACAATGGTTGATTCAAATACTGTTTTTCCTTTCTGTAATGTGGCGAACACAACTGTGTAAAGGAAGTACATATATCTATCAGGTCTTTCACAGAGACAGCAGAAAAGGCAAATTGAAGAATTTCCCTGAAGGTTTTTCTTAAAGCAGGAGCCCCCAGACTCCTAGGGGACTGTGCTTTAAAATAACCACAGTGTGGTACATGTCCTTGCTATACTTTGTTCCGGCTTTCAGTACCCATAGTGATTCAGACAAAGGGGTGTGGTGATGGCTGTTGGTGGTGGGGTTCTCAGTTGAAGGGACCTCAAGGACAGTTAGAGCTGTACTGAGAATGTGATTTCCCAGAGCCCACCTGGACACAGCAGGCCCCTCATCCAGGTCTTCACTGCTCAAGGGTGGGGTGGGGAATTCCTGAGAGCAGCTGAGCTCCAGACCCCAAGCCTCCTACCCCACGGAGTCAGGGGAGAGGAGGCCCCAGGCCCTTGCTTTGGGTCGCCATGGCAACAAGGCCTGGAATGCCACTGTGCAGCCCTCCTCAACACATCGGGACTCTCAGTTCTGCTGCTTCAAGCCACTGTCCACACACAAGGGAGGAACCCAGAGGAAAATAACCTCTCTTCTTTCCTTCGCCATTGCCTTCCCCCCTGACAGACCAAAAAGGAAAGAAAAGAAAAGAAAAAGAAAAAGAAAAAGAAAAACAAACCAACCAACCCTGCATGTTTGCAAGAAACGACAGGCAGTTTGGGGTGCAATTTGAGAGCAACTTCTTTGGGTTCTGATTTTCTCTTCTGAGATTTGTTCGCCTTTTGTAAATCGTTGGCTGCTTTGACGTTGAACCTTGATGACATTTCATGTTTTCGTTGTGCTGCTTTTACATCAATTTTGATTTTTTTGTTTCTTTATAATTTTATTATTATTTTAAGAAAATGTCCCCCTCCCCTCCTCCCTCTCCCGCTCTCCTCAACCAAAGGAATGTTTCCTACTAAGTTTTCTCAGTCCTAAGGAAAAGTGTTTCCTTCCAGGTGTGTCCCAAGTTTCTAGGACTATCATATAATGGGGTCCTGGGGATGGAGGGTCCGGGTCTCCTGGAGAGTGAATGTAAGGTGGGGATGGCCTGGGGAAGCCACTCAGAAGTCAGGGGACTTATCTGGGGAGGGGAGATTGTATTTGAAATCAAGCCAGTGGCTCAATCTGTGGTTGATTTTAAGTCATATATATATTTATATATATATATATTTGTTTTTAAATAAAAGCTAGTGAGAAATCAGAAAAATCACTGGGCCAAGTCACACCTGTACTTTTTCTCCCCCCTCCTTCTTCTTCTATCTCCAACCTCTTTCTAGGTGCTTCACACACCCCCATTCGGCGTAGTGCCCAGAGAGCTCAAGATGTGTGGCAGTTTTCGGATGGAAGCTCGAGAGCCCTTAAGTTCTGAGAAAATTTGAAGCCCTCCCCCACCCCCGAACCCCGGGGCGGGGTGGACACCTCCCGCCCAGCCGACGTCAGCGTGGTTTGTCATCCTGCTAGTTTGTGATGTTTTCTGACAGTAGCCTCCAAGAAGCCGTTTGTGCGAAGACAAGAATCCTGCGGAGTCCTTGCCAGCCTGGGCCTGCAGTGCCATTTTATTTATATTTTTTAATAAAAAGTAAAAAGAAAAAAACAGATCCACCTTGGAACAGTGAATCAGCCCCATACCGAGGGTCCTCGGACCATTGCCGTCCCGAGCAATGTCCTGCCCTTTTGAAACCAGCTAACCTAATTACTCGTATTGTGGAAATGAGCATGAGCCCCGCCCCCAGCCCTTGTTTCTATACATTCTATGTTGTCTTTTAAAAAGTGTGCTTAACATTGACACAATAAATGTTGGAGCTTTAGGTGGTGTTTTGTTTGTTCTTTAATTTTTCAATGTTCCAAAGACAATGCGGCTGCTTAGGACTGTATTTCTCTACCCATTTCCTGCCCATGGGGTGGGTCCCAGAGACCCAGCTGAGGAATGGGTGGGCCTAGTTCCCAGAGGGGGACTATGTTATTGTTTATCAGATGGCATACATTTTCAAGGAAAATCAACATGCAAAACTTGAGAATAAATCATAGCGATATCATAATTAATGCAGTAGTAGTATTGCTGTTTATTAGCGCTGAAGTGTGGGTTTTCTAACTGTCTGGCTTATAATTTGCATGCCATTAAATAATGCATAATATGGCACACTGAGTCCCGTTTTTCAAATATATGCTTTTGGTAGCTACCAGGCAGGATTTGAATTTGTCTTTTAATTTAGTTCAAGAAAGATAATATCACTGTCTGAGTGGTAAATCCTAAAGGAAGTGATAAATGTCAGTAGTTGCTTATTAGAGATTCGAATTTTAGGTTCTTAAACCTTCAGCAAATACACCTTAATGCAGACAAGCAAACAGACATAAAACTTCTTTAGAGCTTATATTTGGGGCAGATCTTATAAATGGGTAAAATTATAGGAGGAAAGAGGTTCATATCTAGTAGACCATTGTAGTCATAGTATTATCCTGTATCTTACAAATCAGGGACACAAGTAAGTAAATGAGGTCTACAAATAGGTTATTAAAAATTCCTTTTGGCCGGGCCAGGAGTTTAGCCTAGTGGTAGAGTGCTTGCCTAGCATGCATGAAGACCCGGGTTTGATTCCTCGATACTACATGCATAGAAAAAAGCTGGAAGTGGTGCTGAGGCTCAAGTGGTAGAGCTCTGAGCTCAAACCCAGGACTGGCAAAAAAAAAAAAAATCCTTTTGGCCTAGTCAACTTGCCAACAACTTTTCTCAATTTGTTTTTTTTCTGTTAAGAGATCCAGAAGAAAATTGGAAACAAAATAGTATATAAAAATAAGCTTATAAATAATAGAACCCAGACACCTGTGTGTCATAGATTTACACATTGGCTGTGAACCTAAGTGGGGAAAATTTTACCATTCACCCTCTGGCTAGATTACTCAACCTATTGAAAAGATAGTGAAGTAATTGGCATCTGGACTCCGTCCTGCTTATTCATCATAAATAATAGTGTTCTACCTTATACTTTATACACTGCTTTCATGTGCATTGTGTTATCCAACCCTTACTGGGATGACTGTCACAACTGTCACTATACAGGTGAGGAGACCAAGGCTCATCCAGGCCATATGTCTAAGAAGAAAAGCTGAGAATCCAAGTTTTCTGATTTGGAATCCAAAGATAACCCAATAGAACCCTGTTTGACGGATCAAAGGAGGTGCTTCTTCATCTGTTATCCCACAAGCCATACGTGTTCACAAACACACATGGTTTATGTACACAAAGGCTAAAGGAGGTCCACTGGTAGAGACACAGAGTTGTCACCAACAGCTGTATGAACTGCACAAGGGACTGCGAAGCAAGGGCCCCCTCCTTACCATTTCCTTCTCTCTGTGGCTTTTGATGACAAACAAATAACCCTATAGTATAGATCTTCATGATAGATTTTTGAGAGTTCCTAGGTGAGGATGGGACTTCCAGACAAGAAATTATTTAAAAGGGAAACCCTTTCCCTGCCCTGGGCTCTGTCTGTGTTGCTGAAACCTAAGGCCATTAGATATTCTTTGATGGCATCCTCCTTCAATGTGCTCAGCTCCTTACGGATACATAGAAAGGGCACATCCATTTCCACAGAGTCCTGAACAGAAACGGAATGATCATGGGACTGGAGACAACTTCAGCCTTGACAAATACACTTGATATCTCTATGCTTTCCAATTAGGTGTGCATTTCCACTCCTACCTCATATTTCTTCTTAGGGCGGGATTCTAACTAAATGGATATCTCTAGAAGTGGTTTTTATTGGGGAGAGGGAACTGAAGAGTATGAAAGACATCCTTTTTCTTTACTCTTGAAGAAGAAAGAGCCCGTGCCATTACTCAAACAAAACACTCCCCTGTCTTCACTCTTACCTGTTTTAGTTGAAGGAAAACAAAAGTTCATTGATGAGATTCATTATGAAATGGCATTATAGTAGGGCTGTACCTTTCAAAATCCCACCAAAGATTGATGATCTGGGAAGTTATCTCTCTGTGCAATATGTCAAGGTCATGGTTATTTGAGAATGGTGCAAGCAGCAGAAGGAACTGACAAATCAAACCGGGGTCCTCCCAATGCCTTCTGTGGAAAAAGGAACTTCAAATTGCAGGGAGATTAATGGGTTGCCTGGTATGCACTGAGAACAGCTTAGAGGCCAGTGCTGGCTAAGAGGCTGATGACATGGGAGACCAAATATGAGCATTATCCTTCCCCTGCCAACCCTGGTCTACATAATTTTGTGATCTTCCAGATGTCACACTAACAGGTCTGTATGGCTTTGGGGGTCTATGATGGCCTCAGAATCCCTACAGTCCTTGTACATCCAGCTCACTGAATGTCAGCAGTGCTTTAAACGAAAATCCCCAGAAGCCCAGTAATTTATTTAAAGAAAAATGGTAGGCAAGGAGAGCAAAGTTGGACTCTACTGAGGTATGACTATGCCAACCCTGGGCAAAATATTTCCTGGATACTTTTGCTTGGAGTTTTCATGCGCACTTGAATTTAAGCCAAGCTCTTCAAATGGTTAGGAATACCCTTCAGATATTGTACTTATCAATATGCTGACTCAGTTTTGTTTTGATTTATGTTGGTATTGAGGCTTGATCTCAGGACTTGGGTCCTGTGCTTCGAGTTTTCTCCTCAAAGTTGGTTCTCTGTTATTTGAGCCACACCTCCACTTCCATCTCTTTTTATGGTGGCAAGTTGGAGATAAGAGTCTCATGGACTTTCCTGCCCAGGCTTGCTTCCAACCTTGATTTTTAGTTTTAGCCCCCTGAATAGCTAGGATTACAGGTGTGAGCCACTAGCACTCAGCTTTAGGTTTATTTTTTTGACAGCTGGAGAATGACATCGAGGGTCACCATTAATATTAATATAGGCTTTTAAAACCATTAGTATTCTGTTGATTTCTATTTTAAAAATTCTATTTTTTTTCTAAATCAATGTCTTGAAAGTAGTGGCAGAGGTTAAAATTGAGGGTATTTTGAATATTATTTGTTTGTTTGTTTGTTTGTTAGTTTGTTTTCCATGTAGCTACAACCCCTTATTGGGTATAGTGTGAGGGAAACAAACAAGGAATTTCAAGCCTGATGAAAGTTCAGAATAAGAAAAAGGCATGTTTCAAAGCATCCATTTTTTTCTTCAAAAATTCATCCTGTCAGAGGAAAACACTAGCATTACATTTTTTCCTCTTCTGATTCCTCAGTGGAAATACTCTTCAGTTTGTACTCCTTGGGGCTTACATCATGCCAAAAACTCACTTCTGGTAAAATCCAAAAGCAGTGATTATTTTCCATCCTGTCTTACTGTAAACTAAGATGTCTCATTGCTAGCCTGGCACCACTGGCTCATGTTGAGGTCAATTAAGTACCAAACACTGTAGTTCAAATGGTAGAGCACTAGCTTTGAGCAACAAAGCTCAGAGATAGTGCCTAGCCCTGAGTTCAAGTTCCAGATGCAGCAACCCTCCCCACCCCCACCCTACCACCACCACTAAAAAAAACTCATTGCTAAACTATAGGAAATACCTAAAGGCCATAAAACACTTTCATGTATATGATATAGCCAACTTTTCTTTTGATTCTAAAAAACAGGTAGGCAAAGAAGACTAAAGTTGCAAGGCATCATGAGCACATTGAGCAACAGAGGCCCCAGAGATAAGGGAGTATACAAGTACATGGTATAAGAAAGTTAGAATCAACATAAAGGAAGTGCAAATCAAAGCAACCCAAAGATATCACCTTACCTTAACCACAATGGCCAATATTCTGAATTCAGACAACAGCAAAAATGCTGGTGGGGATGTGGAGAAAGAGGAACCCTATTGCACTGCTGGTGGGACTGTAAACTAGCCACTCTGGAAGTCAGTGTGGAGGTTCCTCAAAAAACTAAAAATAGATCTTCCTTACGATCCCACCATTCCACTCCTGGGCATCTACCCTGAGCATCATAACCTAGCATATGATAAGAACACTGCTCAGCCATGCTCATCCCTGCCCTATTCACAATAGCCAAGCGATTGTATATTGACATTCCAATTTTGAATACTTGTTCGTCAAACTTGACATTTGACATATGATGTAAAAATATCAGTGTTAATGAAATCTTTTAATAAAAAAAAGTTAGAACCAAGATGGAAAACCAGTTCCTTAGGGCTGAGCAGAACTGGAACCCAAAGTCTCCTACTTGTGCAGAGAAATTCAGGTGGCAGCTATTTCACTATTGACTCATGAAATTCAGAAACTGTCACAGCAGAAAAGTGTGCACCTCAGAAGGAGTTAACAAAATCGAAAGCTAGTGTGATTTGGACAGTCATAGAAGGGGTCCTGGATGCCTGTCCCACAACAGGATCCTGATAACAGAGAATACTTCAATCACTTCCTGGAAGAATCCTGCTCTAGTGTTTTCCTCCAGTGGTAGAAATACACTTAGGGACCAAGAATTGCTAAGAGATGGCTTTTAAAGCTAAAAGGGCATAAAAAAGCTACTCATCAAACCAAATTCATCTCAAATGACTTAACTAGATCCTGCAATCTTTTCCATTCTCTAGACAGGATTGAGGAGAAACACTCATTTAATTAGAATTTCGAGGCCACGTTGCATCCTCTCAGGTTGCAGCACAACCTGAACGTTGTTACTGGGGATATTTGACTCAGTTTGGAAGCAGTAAAGTTGTGATGATCTAGGTAGAGAGGCCGATGGAGACAGACTTCATGCACCACTGGGTTCGGAGGCTCGGTCTGTCTAATGTGCTTTTTACCTCATGTTCTTCCTCTGCAAGGCAAAAACCTTCCTCATTTTTTCCCCTTCGAATTGGGTTCCTGGCGGTGTTCAGAGATGAGGGAATTCTGCTCCATCTTTTCTTGGATCCTTGTGTTCAGCTCCTCTGCTGTCATTTCTTTTCCTGCCAGTCACTACTTGATCCACACTTACTTGTTGGACACAACATGGGGGAACTCTGACTATCGTAGAGTAATGGGGCTGCAAGTTATGTACAGCCATTGATTGGAGCCAGCAGACACCCGTGGAATGAATGGCAGGTAGGTCATGGCACCTGGCTAGGCCCTTGCACACCAAGTCTCTCTGCTGAAGATGGTCTGAAAGGAGTTAATGTGTCCAATCTCCCTCCATCCATGAACACTCAGCACTCCCCCTGGCTCTTCTCTGAATAATGTATGTCTGGCTGCCTTTTCAGACCTCTTTGACTCTTTCTCTCCTTGTGTCCTCTCTTTTCTGAGACAGAGACATTGTGTGCCAACTGCAAGTGAGCAGAGACCCTCTTCCTTCTTTCGGGCTGAGGACTTGCAGTTGCTCACGCCTCTGTGTCAGCGTGACTGGTTCTGCCAGCTGTGAAGGGAAAACCAAACTCACAGGGAAAACCAAAATGCAAATACTCCTCTTGAGAAACAACCCCAGTGCCCAGAGCTCAGGAACACAAGCAGTCCCTTTAAAGCAGTCCCTTTGTGTGGATTTGCATGTAGCCACCATGCCTCTAGTTTCTATCTTCTCTAACCCTCTGACACAGGCTGATGTGCCCAATGGCCTCTTATCCTCTTCAGTTTAGGCCGAAGTGTTGGTGCTGGTCTCTGAGCCCACAGCTGAGGACTGCGATCCTGCAGTTATCATTGCCCCTCTCTGACCTTGACCCTATTCAAGGACTGGGCTTGGTATAGAGGCAAATCAAGGCTTCAAGAGAAATAATAGATAGTGTTGATAAAGAATTGACTATATTCCAGGGAACAAGGATAAGTGTTTTCCATGCACATCAATATGTCTTCTTCAGAACCATGGTGTGGATATCCACTGTTATTTCCCTCCATCCCACAGAAGCTTGGAAAGACTAAACAACCTGTCCAGTACTATTACTACAATATGACTCTCGAGCTTCCACTCTGGTCTCTGAATATTAATTTCAATCTCACTCCACAATTTTGTTTACATCTGTAGTGCCAAGGGTATGTACCATATTTAAAAATAACAGTGCCAATTAAACTCATTCGGAAGCTTATACAAAATGGCGTTACTTTATGGGGTTTGGTGTCCTCAGTTCCTGTAGTCCTTGGGTTCTTATCCATCTGCACACTGGAGGACTGGTTGCTTTTGTGAGACACAGCTAAGGATTCGCTCATGAATCTTCTCTATCTGTCACAAAGCCCATTCATTTGTTCAATCAACAAATATTTATTAGGTCCCTGCTACACACAACCTACTGAGTTAAGTGCGGGGGAAGGGCTACAAAGAGGTAAAAGGCACAGTCATTACCCATCAGAAATTGCCACCAGTGGAGAACTAAATTAATTAGAATCCTACTAAATAACTGGTCTCAGTTAAGTTGATGTGGTGAGAACAGTGGGCTTTTAAAAATGCTAATACATAATTCACTTTGCCAATGTAAATGCAATCCCAGGCAAGGGACTGCAGCCTCTGGAATGAATAAGAATGGGATTCTTTACATGTCATCAGTAGGATGCACACTTAGAAGTAGTTGTTCAAATAAGTGTACATGGATGTGTTTGTCTTGGTCTTGCTTGTAAATAAAACCAGATGTTTCAGAAAGAGAGAAGGAACATAGTTCTAGGATCAAAGCTAAGTGACCTATACAGGGGTAAGTTGGTGAATTTTAGCCCTCCAAGTTGACCTGTATGTCACTGATGACAGTATGTTACTTCAGAACGAATCTCTTCAGGAGTCTGTTTCTCCTCTGTGAGACTGAACAAATGAATGACCTTTGCCACAGATAGAGAAGATTCATGAGTGAATCCTTAGCTATAGCTTACAAAAGTAAACTGGTCCTGCCAGTGTGCAGATGGACCAGTAGTGGAGAGATGCAACACGATCAACTCACAAATGAGAGCTCCCAAGTGAAGTGTACAGGAAGATCATTCTCTGGGGTCTACAGAGATGCTGGGCTTTTAACTGGTCCTCCAAAGCAGGCTAGGATTTTGATGATGATGATGATGTTAATGAGGAGGAGGAGGAGGAGGAGGAGGAGGAGGAGGAGGAGGATGGTGACCCAGATCTATGATGTTCTGAGGGGCAATGACTGTGGAGAATAAAATGTTTAGGATGAAGGAAGCAGACATGGAGTGGATTAAAGGAGAACTGAAAAGAAGCCAAGATTCTAGGGAAAGGTGAATCCTTGAAGGTGTTGCCCATTCAGAGAGGAGAAGCTCCTCTGCTGTTAGTATAGCACCTGGCTTAAATTATTGTTATCCTTGCCACATTTAAATGAATGGTGTCTCCACTGTATGATGGTCTACCTAAATTCCCAATCAGCATCCATCTAGGTCCATTTCACGCTGCCCTTAGAAGCCAACTCCAAATCTTTCTTACTAGTTGCCTATCGGTAGAAGGAAACACACCTAGAGGCTCCAACAGGTTAATTAGCTCCTACAGAGTAACCATTTTTTTTTTTGTTAACAGTTCAGAAGACATCATGTCTTAAAGCAAAATGATCAATCTAACTAGAAAAAGAACAGAAAGCTACACGATTTTTGTAGGTCAGCCAGCATCAAAGACTTCTGAGGAGAAGATTTACGAAGTTTTTGATTTTCTTATTCGTAAAAATTGTATGACACTGCCTTTTCTGTGCAATATGCTTGCTGATGCAAGCCATATCCTGGCATAGCATTATTTTTTGTCACCATTTGCCCCTCACATTAGATGAGTTTCACAATGAAGGCATGGATTGGGAGCAAGCAAGCATGCATACCTGTTCTCAGAGAAGCATTTTCTGTACAAAGCAAGGCAGAAGTGGCTGAGACTTTGCTCTTAGAGAGCTTATGTTTCAAAGATGAAGACCTTGTATATTTATGTTGCATTCATTTGGTTTCCTTCCATACCTCTCTTCCCTGCCTAGCTCCCTCCTCCTCCTGGATGTGGGCCTGGTCTCCAATTGGCAAAAATCATTATGTCATGATTGTGAAGGCACACAAAGCATTTGGTCTTGGGATTGAGTTGCAAACTATACGTTTCCCCCTGAAGTTTCTTCAGAGCCTCTTCCTTATTCCCAACGCCACGAGTGCCAGCAATGATTCCACCCCACCCTCTGGACAACAAGCAGCAGTGATGCTAGTACTTATGGAGAATCAGAGTGATGTCAGTGCCTTCGAAGAACCAGCTATCGGTGCATGGTGAGAGTCACCTGAGTGGTTCAACACAAGTGGAAGTATTACCTGGGGGTGGGGAAACACTTAGATATCACCAGGGCTTCCCAAATCTCCCCTCCCATCAAAATATTGTAAAGCATAGCTGAACAAGGTAAAAAGGGGCATGACAGAAGGGAGGCCTCTGTCAGATGAAGTCTGTGAGCAGAAGACAAAGCTCCCTTTCCTAGCTAAGCATCCACCCCTTTTGAGGGGACAGTATTGAGGTTTAAAGTTAAGCCTGGTACTTGCTGGGCAGGCACTCTGATCATGTGGCACTCACCGTCAGCCCTTTAGGCTTCTGTTATTTTTTAGGTAGGGTTTTGTGGCTTTGTCCCAGGTCAGTCTCAGACTATGATCTTCCTGTTCCTGGTATAATTGGGATTATAGGTACATACCACCATGCCTCAAAGAATGAGCCTCCTGCTCTCCCCTTCATGGGTTGCTGAGAGTAGAGGCATGAAACTCTGTGCCCAGCCCTAAGCACATTAGCATGGGCTGATTCTGACATGGAAGCAGCCTCATGATAGTCACATGAAGTCATGTGTACTAGTGCATTCCAAAGGCTGGCTTACATACATTTTCCCTTTCCATTTTCCCAATGAGTCACAGCTATGGTGTAGAGACAGGAAGAATATATAGGCGCAACTGTACAAATAATTCCTTATGCCACCCACTCACACAAATCTGAACAGGAAAATATCTGTGTCATACCTGCAATGACTGTGATGATCTCAGGACATTATTGTGCTTGGATTTTTTTTTTGTCAGTCCTGGGGCTTGAACTCAGGGCCTGGGTGTTGTCTCTGAGCCTCTGTATACTCAAGTCTAGTACTCTACCACTTGTACCACAGAACCACTTCCAACTTTTTCTGAGTAATTTACTTGAGAAAGAAAGTCTCATAGACTTTATTTTCTGCCCTGGCTGGCTTTGAACCAAGATCTTCAGGTCTCAGCCTTCTGTGTAGCTCAGATTATAGATGTGAGCCGCTGGTACTCAGCAAGGGCCTTGATTTTTGTCCCACCTGATCACCACCCCTTTACTTCTAGGGTCTTTTTCCTCAGATACCTCTCTCTCTCTCTCTCTCTCTCTCTCTCTCTCTCTCTCTCTCTCTCTCTCTCTCTCTCTCTCTCTCTCTCTCTCTTCCCTCTCTCCCTCTCTCCCTCTCTCTATCTCTCCCCCTCTCTGGGATCCCAGTCCTCTTCTCCTAGGGTTAAAGGTCAAGGCCAGGGAGCCAGGCTGTAGGTTAGCTTATCCTCTCCCAGCTGAGGAGTCACTGTGTCTACAGAACATATGTAGATGGGCAATTGCACAGTAATCCTAGCCCCTTTCCTACTGGAAATCCCATTTCATGCTGACCTGAGGGGACGCCATGCCATAAATGGAGAGGTAATTAAGCTGCTGGACTCAGAGCCTTGGGGGAAAGGGTGTGGTTTATTTTTCTGCATCCAGTATATACTTTTTTGAAGAGCTGGGGTGGTTGGTGGTGGTGGTGATGGTGGTGGTGTGTAGAGAGCCACAGACTCAGGAACCTTTATAGAGGATAGAAACAAGATGACAGGTGTTAGGTGTAGGACTGCTAGGTGACATGAATCAACAGAAAACCTACTTAAAAATTAATTTGACTTTTAAAAAGCTCTAAGAATTAGAGGAGCATTGTTTATGGTAAGATAGAAAATGGGGTCACCGAATTGCCTGATGAGAGCCCCTCCCCTCACCCCTCTCCCGGTGGGAAGAAATGTGGGTTGGAGTGCTCCTTTTCGTTCCACTTCTTATTATGTTACCAACGATCATACACATGGAAAAGTTTCACCTGCAGAGATGTGGAGAGAGACCTCGAAGTCTAGAAGGCTTCCGTGGGTTAATGACACTGGGTCATTAACCAACACAACCTAGGACAGAGCCCAGTACCCAGAGGGAGCTGGCTGAGGAAACTCAGTCCCCAGGTATTGTCCCTGAGGCTTTGGGGCCCCATTTCAGCCACTGCTAGCAAGGAGCATTCCACTTGGGGCTACTCCATGCGGATTCATCTGGTCCCTTCTGGGTGTGTGGCTGTGGCAGAGCTTGGAAAATCTGAAGCAAGTGAACTGGCTTGAGGTTTCTGTTTAGGAAAGCTGACGCCTTCTGATGTGTAAAAGCCGCAGTGTCTGCAGGTGTGTGCACGCATGTGCATGGGGCCTGCCTGAAGGCTCCCTGCTGCCCTTCACTAGTTAGTTGTGTTAGGCCCTGCAAAGTGGAGGTGCTTCCTGTGTATTGCTCACTCTCGCTCTCATCACCCTCTTTGGAAGCACGCTAAGAGAACTCTTTAGCATGGGCACCCTTAGGTTTTTTTTTTTTTTTTTTTGATGGGCCAAGCTTACAGTTTTCAAAGTGCTATGACAGGATGGTTACAAAAATAAAAAGCTAGTGAAAGCTAAGTCACAATATTTCTATAGCTGGCAATCAAAAGATCATATTGCATGCAACTGGCAAAATCATCATAGGGAAATTATGCATTTTCCAGAATACCTTATTCCCTTCTGTGTATTAAACATTACTTTAATATTCTGGTGACAATGTTTTATAATTAATCTAAATGTAAGGGAATGAACACACCAGAGATTATGTCTCAGCACAGAAAGGTGAGAAAGGCTTCTTTTCTGTGGCAGACTGGATTACTGACTCGACTCCTTTCACTTACAAGCATCCGTGGAGATCACGGAGGGCTCATAGCCCACCACAAGCTCAGTAAATATAAACGCTCTGTACACTTTGGGGAGTTAAACCCCTTTCACTCATAAGGGTGTTAATGTTAACACAGAAGAAAAGTGTTTTAAAAATTGCATTAGTTCATAGACTTATATTGAACTCATGAGGGGGAATCTAGCCCTAGAGAGATAAAAACTAAAGAGCTGAGCCATAAACCAGTATGATAACATCCTTATTATAAGATGCAAATTGAGGAACCCAATTCACTAAAACACATGTTACTGGTATTTAATTTTGCTTGTGGGAATATATCAGAAGTTGGCCTATGCCTTATGCACAATGTACTTAAAATGAGGGCGAGTAACTTTAGCTATATAAAAAAAGTGATAAAGAAGCACAGGGCAAGCCAGGATTGAGAGATAATTGCAAGGCTTTAATTTAAGTGTCAGTGTACACAGCTTGCTTTCCTGGCTTTGGCTTTGGCTTGAAGGCACCGCGTTGGTGTGTTAAAGACAAGTGGGGCTGAACTCTGGCTGAAGAGGCTGGGATCTTGAGACCAGGCAGGGAGCCTTGTCAGTTCTTAGGGTGGGGAGCCCCTCTGGGCGGGGCTGTAGGAGGCCGGCCTACCTCCAGTGGCCATTGCAGGAACTTCGCTGTAGCTCATCAACTTACGAGCCTGTGGTTTCTAGAACAGATTTACTTCCCCATGAGAAAGAGATCAGTTCCTCTTTCCTGCATGGCACAAACAGCCTGTGGGGGGTACTTGGACTTCCTGCCACCCTCCACCCAGAACAGGTGAGTTATGCTTCCCTTTCAGGGGCATTATTGAGAGGATGTCCCCAATGTGTTTTTCCAGGTGGTTGACCCTACTGTGCTTAACGGAAACTGTCCCTTGGCCCCTCCCCTCATCTGAGAAGCCTTCTCCACTCACAGGCTTTGGGATCTGCCCTCTTGAGACTCGAAGTGTGATCCAAGGACCACAGTGCTACAGAGTCTCCCCTGGGAGCTTACTAGACATGCAAAGTGGGTAGCTTCTCCCTAGAGCAACTGAGGCACACTGTATGTTTTCATTAGACATGTAAAAATCTGGAGGTACAACTAGCTCTCTGCCCTATTGCATGAGACCCTCATCTGGCATGTATCATTTAGGGTTGGGTGAAGAATGTGAACGTGAAAATCTTGACTGCTGGCTACCAGTCAGGCCTAGTTTACTTCATGCCTGGCAGGAGCAGAGGAAACATCTAAACATGTATTTTCGTTTCACAGCTGCAAAGGCCACAGCTTAACTTTGCATTATTCAGTACAGGTTTTTGTTTGTGTTTTTAAGCCTGGGTTATTTCATCTGCAGGGGTGTGTCTCCTAGGGCCTTATGAATTGGAGCATTACATTTAAATGTCTTATCTCTCCACCTGGTCTGCCTTATGCCTTGTGGCTTCTCACAGCTAGCCCAGCTACCTGCACATAATTCTGAGTGATTAGTAAACTCTTTACAGATACCCACGTGGAAGTGGCCTTTGGAAAGACAGACAAAAACTATGGGATAATTTCCTTCTCTCTCAGGATGAATTTTACGTCTGTAAAATCTAGATACCATATGCACCTAGATCTCTGAAGGAACTCCCCCCACCCCGATTTTTTAGTACTGGGGTTTGAACTTAGGGTCTTACTTTTGCTAGGCAGGCACTCCACTAATAAGCCACATGTCTAGTCCCATTTTTTGTTGCTAGTTATTTTCAGATAGGGGTTCACCTATTTTAGACTATTTTAGAATGAGAAGTGGGTGAGAGTGCATCCAGCTTCTCTCCATTGAGAATAGAGCCTCAAGAACTGTTCTGCCTGGCCTGGAGCTGCAGTCTTCCCAGTCTCAGCCTCTCAGACAGCTTAGGATGTCAGTGCATGCCAGGTGCAGGTTGAGAAGGGGTCTCACAAACTTTTCTGCCCAGAGAACTACAACCCTCTTGATCCTCTGGAGTTACAGGAATAGATACCAATGCCTAGTTTTCTTTTCTTTTTTTAAAACGCACACTACACATGTTTCTTGATCTAAATGGTCACCAATGAGGATGTGCAGTGTGAGATAGCTAATTCATGTTTTTAAATGTATGGATTAACATAGGTTAGATTCAGATTCCGATTCTGTTTCTCATTTGGCCTTTGAGGAGTCATCTCTCCAGGTACTTCTTTGGGACTGGAAAGCCCTTGGTGGTCTCTTTCTTTTTTTTTTTTTGTATTCATAAACAGCTTTGTTAAATGACAGTTCCTTTGTACAGCTATTTAAAGATAATATTTTTTGCATTTTTTTATTGTAATTAGTAAAAGGGTTACATGATATTTGCCAGATAGAAGGTGCATTAATTCATGTACATTGATACCCTTTCACATGTCTTGGTACCCATTTCCCTCCCCCCCCACACCCCCCACCTGTCTTGGTTGGTGGTCTCTTTCTGAATTTGGGCTTGAGTCTGCTCAGAAATAACAATGGATGAGAAATGCTCAAGCAGCAGTGCTCACTGTGGGTGGAATAGCCCTTGGCTTGGGAGGATGCTCGGGAAGAAATTCATGGCATGCTTTGGGTCCTAAAGCATGGTTCTTATGGTTTCTAGCCATTTCTGATTGTTATGGGGTCAGGAGGAGGGATTCCACATCCCACCAGAGTCCACCACACAGAGACAGTCTCATATAAAAAGGTGAATTTGTTGGGGAAGTAGATGGTGAACTGACCGGCCAGGGACACAGGGCAGACTCCAGAGCTGACACTGTGACCGCGAGCAGCTCTCACGCAGGGTTTTTAAGGGCAAAACCCATGTGGTCAACCCAGGCCACACACAGGTGGCCAATGGGATACTTTACATACACAGAGGGACCATTACCAGCTCCGGCCACACGCAGGTAGCCAATAGGGTCACAGTCCAGTGTTTGGATTAGCCTATCACTTTAGTTGGAGTTGGTGAGCAAATTGGGCAGGTCTCCACACAAAGCAGCCCCCCTCCCCCCTCAAGCGGATATCCCATCCCGCTTCATGGGGGGTGGGGAGAAGAAGGTTGCCCCTCCCTAGAAGGGCAAAGGTGGCTGGGCTGCTTTACCATTGTTGACCTTCCACAATGGGGCAGGGGAACACTTAGGCATTCAGGATGGCGCCAGTCCCTGCTCCCCTTAACACTGCTCACTGTTACTCTTCGTATGTGTATAACCAGTTCCTGGTCTATGAAAGTTCAGGAGCATTCTCTCACTGGGTATTTACTGAAGCACCTGGTGGGCCACACAGGGGACAGGTGCTGTGCTTCCATTTCACTGACTGTGAAACTAAGGCTCACAGTGGTCTGGGAAGTCCGCTGAGGTCACAGCTGGCTGGAAGTGAAGTCATATTCCCCAGGGTGAATAATTCAGTGCAATGCGAAGGGGTATAAAGTGAGGTTTTCTCTGACAATTTTGTGCTCTGTCTTGCTCTTCAGTTAAGAGCAAGTTGGTTCCCTTCTTGAACTGAGAGCTACTCTGCCTCTCCCTAGCCACACTTTGGGGGCTTCTAATTAGTGCTGGGCAGGAGTTTCCAGCTCATCGAGGTTCTGAGAACACAGGGTTCACTTATGGCTCAGGACTAACTCTATCCCATTCTCCAACCTCCATGCAAAAACGCATGGAAACACCACACCCGCTAGGTGGTTATTAAAACAAAGACAGTGGAACTCCATCAGTGTTAGCAATATTTGGAGGAACTGGAATCCTTGTGCCTTGCTAGGGGAATAGAAAATGGTCAGGCACTCTAGAACAGATTTGGCTGGATGCTGATGGCTCATGCTTGTAATCCTAGCTACCCAGGAGGCTGCGATCTGAGGATTGCAGATCAAAGCCATCCCAGGTAGGAAAATCTATGAGATTTCTCTCCAATTAACCACCAGAAAGTCAGAAGAGAAAGCATAGTTCAAATGGTAAAGTGACAGCCATGAGCAACAAAGTTGAATGAGTGATTGAAGTCCTGAGTTCAAGTCCCAGTAGTGGACACACACACCCACACATCACAAATCAAATAAGACTCACTATAAAATCCAGAAATCCCACTCCCAGGTATATATCCAAAAGAAGTGAAAGCAGGCAGTTGAACAGATGTATGTGGCACTCATGTTCATAGCAGCATTATTCTCAATAGCTGAAAAGTGAGAACACCCCAAGCATCCATCAACAGAGGAATGGATAAACAAAATGTGGGATATGCACACAATGGAATAATATTCAGCCATAGAAAGAAATGAAATTTTGACATATGTCACAACATAGATGGACCTCAAAAATATTATGCTAAGTGAAATAGCCAAATATAGAAAAACCAATATTGTGAGATTCTACTTATATGAAAGTCCCAGCCTAGGCAAATTCATAGACAAGAGAAGAACAATAACCAGGAGCTAGGAGATGGGAGAAAGGAGACTTAATGGTTACAGAATTTATAGTAGGGATAATGAAAAAGCTCTAGAGATGGCTAAATGACTCTATATACTTGAAATTACAATAGGAGATTGGTTAAAAAAAATCAAGTAAAAAAACTTATATCGGAGTCCAGGTGCCAGTGGCTCATGCCTGTAATCCTAGCTCAGGAGGCTGAGATCTGAAGATCATGGTTCAAAGCCAGCGTGGGCAGAAAAGTCCCTGTGAGATTTTTATCTCCAGCTAACAACTCAAAAACTGGAAGTGGTGCTGTGGCTCACAGTGGTCGAGAGCTAGCCTTGAGCAAACGGACTCAGGGACAGCACCCAGACCCTGAGTTTAAGCCCCATGAACACCCCTAACAACAAAAAAGGGAAAACAAAGCCTCAAGCATGAAACAAACACATCCAAATAACGCTACCACAGATAAAACCAAGAGAAGGCAAAGAAAGAAGAGAAGGTGCAAGGTGAAGTATGGGGCCTGCTATTGGTGGCACAGATCATCAGTAGGAAGAAGAGGAGAAGGGTGCTGGGCACAGGTGGCTCACACTTGTAAGATCACTAAAGAAGCTGAGATCTGAGGCACCAAGTTCACAGCCAGCCAGGTCAAGGCTCTTATCTCCAATGAACCAGCAAAAAATTGGACTGGAAGTATGAGTCAAGTTATAGAGCGGTAGCTAGAAGCCAAAAGCTGAGCAAGAGACCCTGAATTATAGGAAAAGAAAGGAAGACAGAGAGGGGGTGGGGGAGGTAAAAGGTGGCTTTGGATAGGATCCAGGCAGGGATCTACTGGCCAGGGTGTTGGGAAGCAGTGGACCAAGGACCATCACTTCAGACTGAGGCTCTTGTAGGAAAACTGTCTCCACATCAGCCAGACAGGGGCTAAATTCTTTGCGATGTGGCAGAGTGCCTGAGCCCTGGGCAGGATCAGATCCCTAGGGCAGGAGAAGTGTCCATTTCCAGTTTATTTATGAGTTTTATCCCTAGGGTGGGATAAAGGACTGTGAAACTGACCAGATATTTATATCCACTTTAAGGCTGGGCTTTGATATGAGGGTTTTCTCCATGAACTGCGCCCTCAGAGCCATTTACTTCTGTGAAATGTTTCTGTGGAGGCACAGATTGGGAAAAGTCATCAGACCCTGGGCCTGCAGCTTCTTCTAATTATACTCTCCCAATTTTGAATAATTTCCTAGCTCTTAGAAGGTGCAAGACATCCAACTCCTTAAAGTTAGGGGAACTTTCCAAACACAGGTAACAGCTTTGCTGTACTATGGCTGGCTCTTCTACTGTTACTTCGTGAAATCTACATTTATCATTCTAAAAGTTTCACATTGTTCACATTACTCATAAGGGGAAGCTGAAAGATTTGTCTTTCAAACATGACCTCTTTCTGGATCAGATCTAAATTGTGCCTATGCTAATTTGTATGGTAGTCCCTGGTCCACTGAAAAGGGAGAATAGTTTTGGGGCAGTCTTTCTTTTTTTCTTGAAGGGGAAAGTGGTGGAATCAAGTCCTGGTAGGCTTGTATTATCTCTGTCCAGCCTGAAGTGGAGTGTCTACAGATAGAAGATGTGAACAGGTCAAATGCTGATGGCACACAACTGCAATCCTAGCTACGTAGGAGGCTGAACTCTGAGGATGAAGGCTTGAAGCATGCTTCTTATCTCCAATTAGCCACCAAAAAACCAAAAGTGGAAATGAGCGTGTGGCTCAAGTAGTAGATTGCTAGTCTTAGCAAAAATGCTCTGGGACATTGCCCAGGCACTGCGTTCAAGTTCCAGGATTGACACAAAAGAGGAAAAAAAAACATGTGGACAGGATTTTTTTTTTTCTTTTACCAGTCCTCGGCTTGAGCTCAGGGCCTGAGCACTGTCCTTGGACTTTCTCAAGGCTAGAGCTCTACCACTTGAGCCTCAGCACCACTTCTGGCTTTTTTCTATGTATGTGGTGCCGAGGAATCGAACCCGGGTCTTCGTGCATGCTAGGCAGGCACTCTACCATTAGGCCAAACTCCCAGCCCACAATTTTTTTTTTTAAAGGAAATGTTCTGTTTGGTCTCCATTTGGCTTCAGAACAAGATCAAAGCCTGGCTTCAAAAGCAAAAGGAACCACAGGAATGAAGTTACATCTGAAACCGGTGCAAAAGCACTAAGCATCCAGCACTGACTTGTGCTCGAGCAGAATTTAAGCATGTGCCAATGACAGAGGCAGGTAATTAAAACCTATTCCTTCTACCTGATAATTTTGTTTCTGACTCCTGAGATATGACCTAGCTAAGTCTTCCCTTGTAATCTTACTTCAAAAAAAAAATCAGTTGGTACAGGCTGGGATTAACGGAAATGGTATGAGAAGCTAATTCTTTTTTTTTTTGAGAAGCTAATTCTTAAAGGCTATTTGGTAAATCTGGGGAGATCTTAGAAGGGATTCTGAGGTAAGGTCTGGGAAGAAGTGATTATTTTATTGGTAATAATATAATGAAATAATAATGTATCAGTAATAATATGAGTCATGTCTTTGACAAAGAATTTTAACTTGGTTGACAAGTTATTTTCTCATTTTGTTTCCATACCACGCAAGAATCACCCACACTGTCATTTCTCTGTGTGTAAACTGAGGCACAGAACTGATTGGAAGAAGGCAGACATGAGGGTCCAAGTATTGCAAGTCACACTGCACTTGCCTGGGCATTGTTAGAATTGTTCTTTCTGCTTGTACCCATTCCTGGGTTTGGCTTCACGCTGTGTGCTGTGTGGGATGTTGGATATATCTAGGTAAGTGTGTGGGTGTGAGGTGTGGGTATGAGAAGGTCCTGATGATGCTATAGTTGAGTTTGGAGCTGGCCCCTACTTACCATGGGAGAATGGATGGGAATTGAAGACAGATCCTTTTCCATGAGGGAATATGAGTGCTGAGTTCTTGGTACTGGTCCTCACTGATTCTACTAAGCTGCAAAAGCAGATAGATATGCTGACCTCGGGACCTGTCTGAACTAGGTCTGTCTATGTCTTACCTTTAGAAGGAAAGCTCTCCCATCACTCTCGGAATTCAAATACCCTCTGTTAAAATCACTGCCATGGCGGGGATAGCAATGGTGTACTCCAGAAGCCGGTTCAAGTTACTTGGAAGGAGTCTGTAGTCTCTTCCTCTCTGTTGGATTAGTTTGTCAGAACCTCACCCTTGACTGTCTAGAAGCCAGGCGTCTGACCTGGAGAGGCCTAATTGCAGGGAATGCAGGGGTCGGGAGGCTGCTAAGGACAGGTGCCAGCCATCTGCCTGGTGCACATGGCACTGTGTATACTGGGGTTCTGGTCCTGGCTCTTTGGGGTCATTCTCGTCAGACACTACAAAATGAATAGGTCATGTCCACGTAAGAGTAGCTGTCATTCTCCCTGGAAGGAAAATGTCAGGAGTGGACTGCAAACCTCCTCCTCTGGGGTGGCTGGATAGGAAACCGTCACACAAAGCCACAGGAGCTGCCAGCACCGGAGCTGTCTGCGATGAGAGACACAGGTCCAGGACAGCCAGGGGAGGAAGGTGACCACCACAAACGTCAAGGAAATGTACAAGATTTGGGCCCAGTGACAAGTAGGTAGGCACCAATTACAAGCCAGCTCAGGGTTTCAACGTGGTCAGGAATGGAATGCTTTTTTTTTTTAAGGAAATAAATCCACTCAGTTCTTTTATCTTGCTTATAAATCATAAATTTAACATATATTGGGGTTAGTAGACCAGTTCAGAGGCTGTTTGGGGGCATGGCTTCATTAGGTCTGGAGTATTTACGAGGCAGGGTTTAAAGGAGGTCATTTAACAGTCCATAGGCTGGAGCTGTTTTGGCTGTAGCTCTGGAGTCTTTGGAGTTCTGGTTTGGAATTCCATTTGTTAAAATACAGTTTAGAACACCAAAACCTAATTCCCTTTTGAAAACATTTCTCTCCCACCCTAAATGGATAAATTTCCAATATTTTGTGTGTGTGATCATGTACACATGTGTGTGTATATGTGTGTGTGTTTATATGCATACGTGCAAGTGTGCACCAGTACTGGGTCTTGAATTCAGGGTTTGGGTGTTGTCTCTGAGCTTTTTCACTAAGACTGGTGCTCCACTACTTGAGTCATAGCTCCACTTCTGGATCTTTGGTAGTTAATTGAAAACAAGAACCTCATGGACTTTCCTGCCCAGACTGGTTTTGACATCCTCAGATGTCAGTTTCCTGAGTAGGGTGGATTACAATGTGAGCCATTGGCACCTAGCTAAAAATCTCCTAATACTTTTGAATCATGGCCACAATTCAGTTTACAAGGGCAAATGGAGTGCCCATTGTGTCTTGTGACCTGCAGCACTCAGATGTTTTGAGGGAGAAAAGGAAGGATTCTAGGTCCATAGAAAGTGACTTGAGCATCGTTTTCTGAATTGCAATATGTTTTGGGAATTTTCCTTTTCAGATAGGAAGGCACAGCAACACATATCGCACACTGACCTCCATGTATATCTTTTTGTTATTGGACTAGATTCTTAGAAACTATTTTACAATAGGTCAAACATCCAAATCAAAATGGGATAAATAGCCCTTTTGGTTTTCTGACCAGCACCATAGCGGTCGGCAAGAACAAGTGCCTTGCAAGAGGTGGCAAATAAAGGAGCCAAGAAGAAAGTGGCTGATCCATTTTCTAAGAAAAATTGATATGTTGTGAAAGTCCCAGCCATGTTCATTATAAGAAATATTGGGAAAACACCAGTCACGAGGACTTAAGGAACCAAAATTGCATCTGATGTCTTAAGGGTAGGGTATTTGAAGTGCAGATCTTGCTGATCAGCAGAATGATGAAGTTGTATCTAGAAAATTCAAGCTAATTACTGAGGATGTTCAGGGCCATAACTGCCAGACCTAATTCTTTGGCATGAATCTCACCTGAGCCAAAATGTGCTCCATGGTCAAAAAGTGGCAGACCAGGATTGAAGCTCATATTGATGCCAAGATTACCTATGGTTATTTGCTTCATCTGTTCTGTGTTGGTTTTTCTTAAAAAACGCAACAATCAGATCCACAAGACCTCATATGCTCAGTATCAGCAGGTCCGCCAGATCTGGAAGAAGATGATGGAAATCGTGACCTGAGAAGTGCAGACCAATGACTTGAAAGAAGTGGTTAATAAGTCGATTCCAGACAGCATCGGGAAAGACATAGACAAGGCTTGCCAGTCTTTTCATCCACTTCATGTCTTCATTAGGAAAGTAAAAATGCTGGAGAAGCCCAAGTTTGAATTGGAAAAACTCATGGAGCTTCATGGTGAAGGTGGTAGTTCTTGGAAAGCTACTGGGGATGAGACTGGTGATAAAGTTGACTGAATGAACCAGAATGAACTGAATGTTCCAGAATGAACACCATTTAAAGTAAAGATAGTTTGGAATACAAACTGGATTAGATATTGGGCACTTGGCCAGGGTAAAGGACTCCTACTCTATTTCTCAAAATCTATGCAGCATAGTCCTCTGATCCATATGCTATTATTACTGAATTTTTTTTCAGGAAAAAGAACAACTACAAAGGTTTAAATTAGTTAGAGTGACTTGATGCTTCACTTAGAGGTAAAGTCAGGTCTTTTTGAAAATCCATATTGCCATTCATTCATTCATTCATGCATGCATGCATTCCACAAATATTACTTGAGCATTCTCATTAAACCTGCTAGACTCATGTCAGTCACTTTATGGCCTAAGGGAGGCAAATGTGGCTGTCACAAGATGCTTTGGGATGATGCAGCTGGTCAGGAGAGATTGGAAGTTAAGTTTGGAGTCCCAGAAGAATGTGGTAACTCACAATGGTGGTGTGGTGCGGTGTGGCCTTGTTGGCAGGCACCACATTCTCTCCCCAAGGGGACACTGCTGCCACCATCCTCTCCTCTGCCAATGGTGGTGATGACTGGGAATGTTGCTCCTGGGATTTGGGGATGGATGTCCAGGTTTATCTCTTGGGGCCCATTAATTTGGTTGCTTGGGCACTTTGGTGGTGATTCATGCTGTGTGGTGCAAAGAAGGAGCTTTAGATTAAAAAATAGGCTGAGGCACAGATAGGTCTGCTGCTGCATGGGCTTAAGTAAGTTCCTGAAGGTTTCCCCATCATTTTCCCTATTTGCTGTAAGAATTGTTGCATTAGTAGATAATCTCCAAGCTCCCTTCCAAGTCTGTGACCAGAGGCCAACGTTGTAAATTCTATGTCTCATGGGGACAGAGCATTGCTTTATGTCCGAGTCACAGACAGCAGACCTAACCTGTTCTCCTCTTGGCCTCTCTGTGTCAGACCAAATCCCTTATCATTTTATGCAAAAATAGCTTCCAGTTGCTGCTGTCTGCAAAACCGTGCAGACAAGACAGGAGTAGCAGCCATACTGGTTTGATTAAGGGGATTTTCTCAGTTTTAAGACTAGCAAACTTCTGGCCAACTAGGAAGAGAAAGAACCTTAAGAAGGACAGTGTTCAGTGGTGTGGTGTTAAGGTGGTACTCAGCCAGAACAAATGGAGGTGTAAAACAGAAAAACTTCTTTTAAACTCCTCCCTTTTTGGAGGGTGGGTGGAGCAATGATTTATTTCCATGGAAGTCTGGTCAGAACTTTGTTAGTCTCATGTGGAAATTTAGGTGATGAAATGCTTACTAAGTGTCTAAGATTCTCCCTATCCTAGAGGTTGATGTGGATTTAGTCTAAGTGGTCCCATGCCAGGATCCCTGCGCCCCCTTCTTCTTTAGCTGGCCTCCCGCTCCAGCTCACCTGTCCCTGACGCTGAAAGTACCGAAAGAGTCAGGTGGTGTGGTGAGGTTTCACTGCAGATATCACACCCCAGCCCTCACCCTACACTGGAGATTTGAAAATGCATTCTCAACTGTGATTGGTTTACTGAGCCAAGTGAGATTACAATAGGGCAGAAGTTTTATGAGGTGAGTATGGTTGTTTTGTGCCTAAGACTGCAAAATGTTCTGATTCAGATGCTTTAATTCTTGAAGGGAGATTTCTGGCTGTAGAGTCTGAAAAAGCCTATTTTGGCACAACCTGTCCCCTAGTAAGGATACGTCTGTACCTTACTAGGGCTTGTGCTCATTCTCCATCTCTCATTTATTAAAACAACAAAAACAAAAATCTCTCTTGAGTTAGGGAGCAATGTAAGTAGTATATCAAGTCTTCCTGTTGCGCTGATTCTCTTTCTATTCCTAACTCTCTTGAAGAGGGTGCTTTTGTGTTTTCCAGGGGTGGGGCACAGAAACCCAAGGAGACATTTTATAATGCTAAAAATCAGTTTCAATCACACTATTTGTATACACATATATTTTTTTATTATAGATTCTTTTTTAAATGTGTCAACCTGCTAGGTGAGAATGGTTTGATGTTGGTTGAATGCACATTAACCTGGTTCTATTAGCATCGTACACACTCTTTTGCAAACTGGCTTTGGACTGAAATAAGCTGGAAATAGTTGTGTTTATATTAGACACTGACATTGGGGCTGTTTGTTACAGCAGCAGCCCACTGTGACTAACACAGAATATAGATATCTTTTGTGACTTCTTTTTTTTTGGTCGGTGGTGGTGCTTGAACTCTGGGGCCGGGGCCCTGTCCCTGAGCTCTTCAGCTCAAGGCTACCGCCCTAACCCTTAAAGATTTTTTTTTTTTTTTTTTTTTTTGCCAGTCCTGGGCTTGGGCTCAGGGCCTGAGCACTGTCCTTGGACTTTCTCAAGGCTAGAGCTCTACCACTTGAGTCTCAGCACCACTTTCAGCTTTTTTTCTATGTATGTGGTACTGAGGAATCGAACCTGGGTCTTCGTGCATGCTAGGCAAGCACTCTACCACTAGGCCAAACTCCTGGCCCCTTTTGTGACTTCTTAAAATCATATGGCAGGGGCCAGGAGTTTGGCCTAATGGTAGAGTGCTCACCTAGCATGCATGACGACTCAGGTTTGATTTCTCAGTACCACATACACAGACAAAAAAATAAAATAAAAACAAAACAACAACAACAAAAAAAACCGGCCAGAAGTGGTGCTGTGGCTCAAGTGGTAGAACTCTAGTCTTGAGAAAGCACAAGAACAGTACTCATGTCCTGAGTTCAAGGCCCAGGACTGGAAAAAAAAATATGGCAAAGGTCCTGTTCCATTTGGTCTACATGTAATACCCGCTTTGATTTTAAAATGTTTTTCTTTTTATTATTATCTTAAGTTGTATACAAGTTACCATTTATCAAAACAGTTTATGAATACAAGATATCTTGATCAATGTCATTCTTTCAACGTTCTCACCCATCCCTACCCTGCTCATCCCTTCCCTCATTCTTCTAAGTTGTGTGTGATATGTATTGGATTCTTGGCTCCATTTCCCCATCTTCTCCTCTTTACTGGCCTACCTCTTGTTCCTTGCCATCACTCCACCTCTACTAAATGCTAGCTTCTCGTGTCTTATTTTGCCGAAGTTTGATTTTTTCCTTTCCAAGGAATTACACTATTGAGGTCTCGCTTAAATCTACCTTATTTCAGTTAATACAGTTGTATATAGTAGCATGCCGCTCAGCATGTTTATTTATAAGTTTGTAAGTAAAACCAAGCTTCCCTGTACAAGTGAAAACATGCATCCTTTGTCTCTTTGGGCCTGACATAGTTCACTTAACATAATATTTTCCAAGTCTTTCCACTTCTTTATACATGGCACAATATGAAGTGCACCAACTTTGATTTCTTCTTCCTAACCTATGATGTGAAAACTCAAGGGACTACAGAGGATTGAAATAGCCTTTTCTTCCTCCCTTGGTTCATTCTCAGAGCTACACTTTCATTATCTTCTTGGATGTTCTTTTCCTCTCTTTTCTCAATTTATATAGCAAAATGGAATTGTCCAAAGGTTAAAATATCCCCATGATTCTTTGGTTCTGTCAACATATAACAAATTGGGGTGGAAATCTTAACAAAGCAACGTCATTCTGAATCTTCCTTTAGCCCTCTGTGCTGGCTAGTCTACTGCTACTATAGCATCTTTTCTTCTCTGGGCAGTTGACTAAATATTTGTGCCTTGGCTCCCTCTTTCTCGTGTGTGTGCGTGTGCGTGTGTGTGTGTGGTGTGTGTGTGAATAATCTCAGCATAGTACTTTAAGATCTGACAGTGAAAAATACCCTTCTTCCATTGGAGAAGGTCACTCAGTTCTGGAAAAGCTGCCTGGAGAAAGGACCATCTATCTACACTTTTGTAAAAACACGATGATTAAGTTTCAGGTTTATTATCATGCAAATGCTTCTATTTCCCTTCACACCCCACCCACTCCCCTCCTACAACTGTGCTAAAATGACATTTGGGACACAGGGAATTGAGCGGAAGGACAAGCAGTGCTTCCTCAGCCAGTGGA
The DNA here is from genome assembly GCF_031878675.1 of Megascapheus bottae. NCBI lineage: Eukaryota > Metazoa > Chordata > Mammalia > Rodentia > Geomyidae > Megascapheus > Megascapheus bottae. The sequence continues at coordinate 42,498,177 of NC_143515.1, forward strand.
TCATGAGGGTCCACAGAGAGTCTTTGTGGGAACTTAGGAGTTGTTCCTTGAAGCAAGGTGCTGGCTTATCTCACACTTTTAAATTCCCTTTGATTTCAAAGTTAAGTGTTTATTGCCTTGGAAATCCGAGCTGGCACAACCTTTCAGAGAAGCAATTTGGCAACATGCTTCAGGAGCCTGAAAACTACATTCACTTACATGACCCTGTAGCTTCCCTTTTTATGCTCTATCCTATGTCACGAATCAAGAGATGGGATCACGGATCTTTGTACAAGAATGCTTATCACTGTATAACTTACGATAGCAAACTACTGGGACAGAGCCCACAGGCTGAATTGGGCAGGATAAATTTGCTCAATAGTGGAATATTATGTAGTCTTTAAAAATAATGTTTTCCAATGAATTGTTTTGTGATCTAGAAACATATTCGTGATAAAGTTTTGAGTAGGGGGAATCTGACTAAAAATTATTTATTTAGAATATCATACATGAAAGGCAAAAGGATATGTAAATATGAGACACAAGTAACCCCAGCTCTAATACATTCTGTTTACCATGACTCAAATGATGCTTCAAAGTGACTCAAACTCACTGAGTTTTATTTAGGGCTGTGGTGAGACTCTAAAAGAACATTTGCAAAGCTTCTGAAACATAGTAGTTCCTCAATGATAGCAGCTGGTATTGTTCCTATTCTTATAACTATTATTAGTGGTACAACGGAAGCCAGGTACGAATAGTTCCCTGGAGACGCCTGCCTGCGCCGGTGGCTGTCAGCCTCTTCTCACTGTTGTCTTCCCACTGGCTTTGTTGAGATGGTCTGCCAACAATCTGAGGGCCACACACTTAAGCTGGGAGCAAACATCAACACAGAGACACAATCTTCAGGGAAGTATATATGGACAGACAGATGGAGGCTCTTAAAGACAGCAGACCTTCTCCTGACCATTTGAAGGGAGTAATTTTATCTTTTAGGATAAAGCAAACAATAATACACATCTGTATGGGGCATCACTCTTTTAAACTGTATGATCTCATTGGAGAAAAACAACCCTATGAAATAGTTTATATGGCTTTATCTTCTAAGTAAATAACAGGAGTTTCTACTATATAAGAAGTGCCTCCCAAACTTCACGTGTGGTCCAGCACACGTTGATGACGTATCTCAGGGGATGACGCTGCTCATCTGGGCTCAGCTGCCTTTCACCAAGCTGTGGTGCAGGTTGCTCAGAGCTGCTTGGTATCTTCTCCAAGTTCAGCTGGGCAGGGGCTACTCCAAGTTCACCCAGTGGCCACTGGCAGGATTCAGTTCCTTGTGGGTTGTTGGACAGAGAGGCCTCAGTTCCTCAGGACCTGTTGTTCCTCCCTATGTGGTCTTTGTAGAGCAACTTACAATATGGTAGTGAGCCTTGTCAGAATGTGTGGGGGGAGAGGAGGGGGCAGGGAGACGAGGGTTTTATAATCCGTGTTTAAAATGGACATTGAATCACTTTTCTTGTATTCGTGTTAGAAGTAAAAGGAAGGGGTTACTCAAGGGTGTGGGGATGAGAATGGGGCCACCTTTAGAAGGCTACCTACCACATCCCCTTCTTAGAGAAGAGGAAATCAAAGCCTAGCAAAGACATGTGATTCTCCCTGGATCTGTCACAGAAGAGGCTTCAACCTTGGCTCCTTCCTCTCTGCACCCCATCAGGCAAAACCCGCCATCTTTTCCAATGTTATCCTCATATACAAAGGCATGTGTGATAGAGATTGTTGAATGCTTGAGGATTTTTACCTAATAAAGACTATCTGGAAGTATCAAAAAGAAATTATGACAATCTAGGATGAGGGCTCATTCTGGAGACAGATAGAAAGATGAAGCAATGATTAGAAAAATATTCAGAGGCTCCATTACCTACAAATGTCTTTTCTAGTTTTCATAGAAGATGCCCTAAAAAATAGTTCTTGGGCCATTCAGGATAACAATGATGATTAATTCCAAGCTGTTAATGCATTTTATTATGCAAATACTCCAATGATTCAGTCATGGAGAAGCCTGGCACTACCTTCACCCCATTCACTCCCGATGCTTGATTTGCATGGAAATGTGGCAGTCTCACTGGAGAGGAGACCATTCTCCTTGGGGGAGGAAGAGGCTTGGGGTGTGAATGGGGGAGACACTGGGGCTGGAGGGAGATCCAGCTACCCATTAGCGACATGCATCATTGTAAGCCATTTGTGGTTAGCAAAACAATGGCATTACCTTAATTTAGTAATTAGATTGCTGCAAGAAAGAGCGATAAGCAAAGCTGAGGGTCAATTTGGGGCACACTGAATTTTGGGCCTTCCAGCAATGAAAGATGGATCCTGTGACACCAAAAAGAAGTCTCTCTGCTTATGAGCCGTGTTTAGCCTCAGTGGTGATGGAGGGTCTCCCTTCTGGGGGGAAAGAGGTGAGCAGGACTATGGGAACCTGTGTGTGTGTGTGTGTGTGTGTGTGTGTGTGTGTGTGTGTGTGTGTGTGTGAATTCTTAGGATATAATGCTCTGTGTCAAAGAATAATTACTGATGGTACTTATGGTTTCTTAGGTGGGCTCAGAAATTCCTTGGGTGCACAAACAGCCTCAGCTTAAGCATACCAGGTTAGGGAAACTTACTTGTGGGTGTTTAAGGTAGCCACCGAGGAAGAAAATCATAGTGCCAAGGAATGCCTTGCCAGAACGGGGTCAGGACATTGATGGGACTGACACATTGGATAGGAAGGAGATGGAGTGTTACAAGTGTAGGATTTTAGCAGCCCAGTTATCTGTGAGTGGGAAGGCCTTCCAAGAACGCAGCAAGGATGAGCTCACATCTCCCTAGAAAGACCCCCTTTCTAGAAAGAGATGGATGTGGAGAGGCTGTAGAAAGAGGAATGCCTATTCATGTACACACACACACACGCACGCACGCACGCACGCGCGCGCGCGCGCGCGCGCGCGCACACACACACTGGGAATGAAAGGACCAGTCTTTCCCACTGGGAAGGAACGTGTTCAACTGCCAGGAGAGTATGTTCTCTTTTGTAACTCCCGCTTCTGGCAGTGAGGTTTCAATACAAGGTTGCTTGTGGACTGGATCTGCCATGTCAGGATTTCTCCTGCATACTACCTTGTAGACATCCAAGGGCTCTTCTGTTGTGTTGTCACCATGTTACCATAAGGCTTTTAAGATAGTCAGGACAATGTTACCAACCCTAGAGGAGGAGAGCTTAGGTCTGGAGAAGTTTTGGTGATCTGCTTGAGGAGTAAGGGGCAGATGGGCCAGAGATCAAGTCTTCCCAGCCAGAGCCCCTTCCATTCCACTAGAATAGCCTGGACCCCAAAGGTGGCTTGGAGCAAAGAGCAAAGAACGGAAGCCTAGCTACCATGAGGCCTCTGATAAGAAGTCACAAAGCTTTTTGGAAGATGGCTTATGCTGATGAATGGATAGAAGAGGGGAAGCATTACTAGAGACCTAAGACCAGCCTATTTTGGAAAAGCCAACTGATCCAGTTCATTTCTGAGAAGCAAAGGGCTTTGCTGTTCAACAAGATAGGACACACAGCACCAAAGAAAGAGGTCACAGAAGACCAGTATTGTTTTCTAGTTCTAGTTGTGGTAATGATTTACTATTTAACCCTGTGATCTCTCCTTCTCCCTCTCTGCAATTCTTCTTTTGTTTATTTGTAAAACATGGGCTAGATGATCTCTAAGCACTCGGTAGCTCAGTCTAGAAGATGCTGAAGTGAAAAAGACATGAAATCAATTTCTTCACCTTTCCTTGGTGACAGTTCATCAGATCCCAGGATCCAGGAATTCTCACTCCCCCCCAACATGTTTAAGTTCTGGGCATCTTAGAACTTTCTCTGATTGAGAAATACAGTGATGTCAGCTATAAGGACAGCTGACTTCTCCCAATCACCAGTTTCTTGGCCCACTTTCTGGACTTGGTGCCACTTCTGAGCTCCATTTCATTGTCCTCATGTTCACATTGTACCCTGCACCATTCATTGCTTTTCTTCATCTATATCCTTCCTCATTTGGCCTTAGTCTCACGTCCCTAGCCACATTCGCACAGACAAGCATGCTTTTGACCATTATTCAGGTGCCTTGGGAAATACACAGTAGGCCCTGAACTTTAGGACTTTAAATCATAATGAAGAAAAATTGATCAATGGAGTCAATGCAAATCCAGTCAAGAGTATTCAGGCATTTGTTGACATTAGCAAACTGTTTCTAAAATTTATATGGAAATGCAAATTAATTTTAGGAAAAGAAAACCAAAGTTGGAGGACTTATATTACTTGACTTCAAGAGTAAAGGACAACAGGAAAGATGTGGTGTTGGTATACAGACAGACACTGGGCTCCAAACAAACAGCAGAGTCCAGAAGGAGCCTCACATGTAAATAATTAATAGAGGTGCAAAAGCAGCTCAATGGGGAACATTAGTGTTTTAATCCGATGGTCGAGAATAATTCAAATTTATGTGCAAAAAAGAGACTTTGCTCCATATCTTGTACCATATTAATTCAAAATGAATCATAGACCTAAGTGTATAAACTAAAACTATAAAAGAAAATATCCAGACTCTGTAACCATGGGTTAGGTAAATATCAATTGAGATTGTTATCAATTGATGAATGGGTCAACAAATTGTGATATAGCCATATAGTAGAGTACTACTCAGTAATCAAGAGAATACTTTATTAATTATAGTCATGAAATGAAGTGTCTTACATATGCAGCCATATGGATGAATTGGTAAGATATTTTAAGTGAAAAGAACCAGCCATGAAAGTGTACATTCTGAAGGATTCCATGTAAGAGAAATTCTAGAATAGATCCAATGGCAGGGACAGAACACGGATTGGATGCCAAGAGTCAAGGGGTGTGGCTAAAGGAGTGACTGAAAGGGGTAAGAGCATATGCGGACACCCCTGAGGAGATGGTAGTTACATTTGACAGTACTCCTTAAATCACACACTTGAAGGTGGTCATTGGCATTTATATAAACTACACTTCAGGGAAAAAGAAAAATGTATTTTCTCACAACAAACAATTCCAGGTATAGCTCTACCAAATGAAGGATGAGACCTGGATTCCCAGCTCTGTGCAAGATGACCCAGGATGCCAGGATGGGTGAGGGGAACAGGGCCCATGTGGATGGGTTCCCAGGACATGGTAGGGTTGATGCAGGAAGAAGGGAAATGCTGGGGTTGTGGACAGAACCCAGGGGAATGCCTGCTCCAAAGGGCAAGCGGGGAGGGGGGGGCAGCTCCCACCGCGGTGGTTTTGGTCAGTACCTTTACAGTAAGCCGTGGGGAAGTGTGGAGCTGCTCGAGTGTGGCAGGCCTTTGGGCCGTGTGCCCCCACACGGGGTCACTTTCATCAGAACAGGAAAACGAAACAGGCTCCCCTGAATGATTTATGGGAGGGCTTGCATTTTGGGGATGTGATACTGCAATTTGTGTTATAGGACCAGGACATCTGTTTCCAGGGAGGTGTGTTCTCTCTTACCATGACTGGTGTCATTGCCCACCCCCCCTTGCCCTGGGGACCACTTACCCCCTCAAAGTCTGGTCCATTTTATCTTCCCGGGCTTGTTAGCATAATGCAGCCTTGCTGATGTCAAGTTGTCCACTGCAGGAGCTTGGGAGTGATCTGGGGCAGACTGGAGGGCAAACAGGGGCTATGTGAAGCTCCAGCAGGGCCTTCAGATGGCGTCCAGCCTTGTTGAAGCTGTAGTTGGGAGTGTGTCGTTTGTCAGATGGCACAGGCAGGCTCCCACTTTGCGATGACATTTTTAGCTATTTATTTGATTGCACTTCGGTTAGGCTAACTGTCCCTCTGTGGATTCATGCCTCTTGCCGGGGACCTCTACTGCCAGCAGTTGAACTCTGGCCCACAAGCCTTCTCACCCAGAAGCACATGTCCCCGAAGAAACCTCGACCAACATGTGTGGTCCCGTGGAAGGTTTTGGCTAGAGGAGACTGCATGGGCTCTTGCTCAGCTCTTCACTCCTCATGGCCCAGGGAGCCTGGAGGGAAGGGATTCGCTCAATGTCAGCTTGTTGAGTGTTTAGCATTTAATGTATACCAATGGCCAGTTTCCTAGATGGGGACCGCAGGCAGACCTTTGCTCCTGCTGCCAGGATGCTTTGGGGAAACAAAACCCTCATTAAGAATTTAATTGAGACTGGAGGTATGGCTCAGAAGTAGAGTGCCGGAAAGCCCAGTAGTTCAAACCCCAATACCACCCCACCTCCGCACACACTGAGCTTGAGGAGTGAGCGTGATTATTAGTCACTCTCCTCCCTCCCCTCCCCTCCCCTCCCCTTTCCTTCCCTTCCTGTCTTCTCCTCCCTTCCTCTCTTTTCTCCCCTCTCTCCCCTTCCCTCTCCTCCCCCTTTCTCTTTCCTCCCTCTTCTCCCCTCCTACCCCTTTTCTCTTCCCTGTCCTTCCCTTTTCCCCTTTCTTCTCTTCCCCCTTCCACTCCTGCTCCCCCCTTCCTTCCCTTTCTTTACCATACCTGGGTCTACTTTTGAAAGGAAATATAAAGCTGAGGTCTTAGGGAGGAAATTTGTTGTCTGATTTAAAAGCTGAAAACTTTGTTTTGCGAAAGTGCATTGGAGATTCTTGAGCCCTATCCTGCCCTGTATAGATTCTGCCTAGGAATCGCTTCCTGCCTCCAGGCCTGGTTCCCGTGGGTTCTGGTCTTCTAGCTGGGTAGGTCGTGCCAGCTCCCACCTTGCCAACTTCCTGCCAGGTATGACTCCCTCCCCAGTATATGATACGAGCACGTGTGTGGATGTGTGTCCACATCCACATGGTCTGTGCCATCAAAGATTCATTGTATAAGTAAAATTAAAATGCACTCACTTGCCTTCCAGATGCCCCCTGATAGCAAGTTTAATTACTCTGGACATAATTAAATGAGTTTAAGAGATTAGAAATACAAGGGGGTGGTGAAGATCATCCATTCATGATGAAAAAGGGAAAATACAATTCCGGGATCCTTTATCACCATGTTGACAAAAAGCCCAGCAGTTCACTTGGAGAGGCTGGAATACCACACACGGGGAACAATGGAAGAAATACGTGGGGAAAGGGGAGAAAGAAGACTTCAGGAGGGGTGAATGTGTCAGTTTCTTAGTGCATACAGGCAGTGGTGTGGCGGTCCCTTCACTCAGGCAGAGCTCCTGCGGGAGACAGTAGCATGGAGCGGCTCCCAGCTTTGGAGACAATGGACAGCAGTGCCACAGATCTGCCTTTTCTCCTCTTTCTGTGTGGGTGATATCTTTGCCTCATCTCACCACAGATAATCTCTTCCTCCTGCTCCTCCTGCTCCTCCTGCTCCTCCTCCTCCTCTTTCTTCTTCTTCTTCTTCTTCTTCTTCTTCTTCTTCTTCTTCTTCTTCTTCTTCTTCTTCTTCTTCTTCTTCTTTCTTCCTCCTCCTCCTCTTCCTCCTCCTCCTTCTTTCTTCTTTCTTCCTCCTCCTCCTCCCTCCTCCTCCTCCTCCTCCTTCTTCTTCTTCTTCTTCTTCTTCTTCTTCTTCTTCTTCTTCTTCTTCTTCTTCTTCTTCTTTCTTCCTCCTCCTCCCCCTCCTCCTCCTCCTCCTTCTTCTTCTCCTTCTCCTTCTCCTCCTCCTCCTCCTCCTCCTCCTCCTCCTCCTCCTCCTCCTCCTCCTCCTTCTTCTTCTTCTTCTTCTTCTTCTTCTTCTTCTTCTTCTTCTTCTTCTTCTTCTTTCTTCTTTCTTCTCCTCCCCCTCCTCCTCCTCTCTCCTCCTTCTCTTCCTCCTTCTCCTCTTTCTTCTTCTTCCTCTCCCTCTCCTCCGTATGTGTGTGAGGTATGTGCATGGGTGGTGGTGGTGGTGGTGTGTGTGTATGTGTGTGTGTTGGGGTTTGAACTCATTGTCCTTCTCCTTGGCATTTTCACTGAGGTTGGTACTCTATCACTTGAGTTACACCTCCATTTCTATCCCTTTTCTGGCTAATTGGGGATAACAGTCTCATTCCTGCTAGGCCTGGCTTCAAACCTCAGCCTTCACTTCTCAACCTCCTGATTACCTAGGAGTGATCCCCTAGCCCCCAGCTAGATATCCCCTCTTAAGGGTGGCTCTTCCTGGGACTTGGGGAAAACTCCACCAATGCTCAGTGTCTCTAACAGTATAGCTGGCACCTAAAGAGCTGGCTCTAAATTTCACACACATCTCCAGGTCACTCCTTCTGCAGCCCTGATTTAAGAAGCAAGGGTTAGACAGCAGCTTCTAGGAGGAGCTGAAACCTCTAACCTGTATGGCTCACCAAATTAGCATCTGTTTCTCCATTACTACCCTCAGCATCTTCACACAAAGGCAAGGTCTCACATGTATGCATGCACATACTCTTTACTGTCCTGCAGCTACTTCTGTGCACTCATGTTATATACTCACAAACTCATATGCATGCATACATACTCATCTCTCCTCTACACGTACATTCCCATACTTCCTTGTGTAACTATGAACCCATGTATACATGTATTCACACACATTCAAATATATATATGCACATCCATGTACACAACTGTATATGCCACACCTCCACTTTTGGCTTTTTCCTGATAAATGGAAATAAGAATCTCACAGACTTTTCTGCCGAGGCTGGCTTGGTACTATGAGTCTCAGTTCTCAGCCTCTTGGGCAGCTAGGATTATGGGCATGAGCTACCAGTGCCACATTTCAGCTGGAGAGGTGTCTTGTCTCTGAGTGAGAAAGGCTGCTGTGGTCTATTTTTCAGCTGCACAGGGTGGAAGGACTGTCTTCCTTGTGGTTTAGAATTACACTGGAGAATGTTGCCAGCAGATTTCCACACCCCTTCTTTATGTGCCTTCTCCTGCACAGGTCCTGTTTTAAAAAAAGTTGACTCTAGATAAGAGTCTGATTTATATTTTAATGAAAGCAAAAATAAAGCACAGGCCACCAGCACTAAATGAATTTAAAAAACAAAAAGTGACAGCTAAACAAGCATGAAGAGATAAAGTGAAAAACCCTCTCACATTTGCAACTTGGGCTGGGGTAGAGAGGAATTGGTAACTGCCAACTGCTATAATGGTGTTTAGAAATCGAGTCTGTGTTATGTCTAGGGGTCTTAGTATTTTGTGTTACTCTGACCCCAGCATTGTGTCACTTCAATGCAGTCGGGGTGTGCAAACACTCAGCTCTGGTCAGAGGAAGGTATTTTGTATGCAAGCCAACTCTACATTTCAGATGTGAAAGGGGAGGGGGAGCTGGCAGAAGAGGAGGTGGGGCTGGAAGGGGCAAAGGTCAGTGTTCCCAGGTCTGTGTCTATGTTTAATATCATATGACACCTTTGTCAAATAGTGTGTCACCCCCTCCCTCCTGCCCCACATGCTGTCTGGGTTTCTGTACCTAAGGGACCTTGGCTCTGCCTTGCCTTCCCACCCAAGCTTTTAAACTTGCTTTTTTCTAAACCAGAGAAATGAATGAAATTTGACCTACTCGGCTCATTTTTTTTCAGTTAGCCCTAGAAGGGCCTGTTCTCCCTCCTCTCCCTGCTCATGCCAGTTTGCATCTCTCCCTGGGATCCAGTGGCCTTGGGATGCAGGGCAGTCTGGAAGGGAGGAGAGTGATATTATATTTCAGGCTGTGTTCTTGAAGGTGACCTTTGGGTGTGCTGCCCTGGGATGGAGCATCCTCGAAACTTCAAAGGAGGTGAATGAAGCCTACCTGTCAGGTGCATTTGAAATGGCTTCCAGCAGTTAAGGGGGCTGGGTTCCAGCCTTGTGGTGAGAGGCAGGAGCAGAGGGCTTGTGCAGAGAGCTGACCTTTTCCCTGTGGACCAGACTGCCCCTCTGTGTTGGTCACCTGAGCTTGATGATCTTCACTTAAGCCTTAGAGTGCATCTGTCTCTGTCAGCACGATTTTGCATAAGCCCCACACCTCAGGAGACTATGACTCCTTCAGTGCAGTGACAAATTCCAAGGACACGTTAGTGAAGGTCAAGAGCATCCTGTACTGCCCTCCCCTCTTCACCTCTCACACTATTTGCAGAGTGGGCTGAGAGACCAGGGGCTTCTCAGTGAGCAATGGCTTCCTAGACTTTGCTTTAGAAATCAGAGACTATTTGAGATTTATGGAAGAGATAAATGAGCACAAGTCTCCAGAGGTGGGAGGGTTTTGAAGACGGACTGACCTTGGTTCAAATGCTGGGTATACTGGAAGAAGCTTCCCCTTCTCTGAGCTCCGTCCTCCCTCATCTCAAACAAGGAAGCAATACTACCTCTATCGTGAACTTATGGTAAGCACAGAGTGAGCTATGGCATGCATAGTGCCTGGCATGGAGTTAGCTCTCAAGATAGGTCATTTGTGAACTGATCAAAATGCTGTGCATGCTGGGTATGGATGATTCACACCTGTAATCCTAGCTACTTAGGAGCCTGAGATCTGAGATTCGAGGTTCAAAGCTAGCTTAGGCAGAAAAATGCGTGAGACTCTTCCCTTCAATAAACTTGTAAAAAACTGGAAGTAGAGTTGTGGCTCAAGTGATAGAGCTCAGGGATAGTGTCAAGGCCCTGAGTTCAAAATCCAGTACTGGTATACACACACACACACACACACACACACACACACACACACACGAGAATACTTGTTAAATTGAAGTCCTTTTGTACAACTGTTTGAAAATAATTAAACCCCCCATTATTTGATAACTTCAAAGAGTTAAGAGGTAGTTTGTACATAAGTCTTTGGGGGCACAGGCAGAATTTTAAGAAGTACATTTGGCAAAGGGATAAGGAGTGAGTTCAGAAATAAAGTTGGAATTCCTCAATTATCAAATCAAGATCCCCTCAGTTTAGGAATCTGTACATTTTTCTGCATCTCAGTTGCAGGGACAAGGAACATGTCCTACCCCCAGGATGGTCATGAATGCTCATTGCCCTGTTTAGACCAGCTGCTGTTTGGCAAGGTGTCCTGAACTAGATCAAGATCAATTATACCTGCTTAATGACCCGCTTCAGTTAAAAAAGCCCAAGAAACCAAGAATGAGTTGGAAGGCTGGACAGTGGCAGTGTGCAGAAAAGCTCCAGTCTGGTGCTGGTAACTCAGGCTAGCAGCTTTGTCCCTGGGCAACTGCCTTAAGGCAGCTTCTGTGCTGGACAGGTCACTCTTTGAGACCAATAATAATCTATTTTTATTATTATTTATTTATTTTTGGTGCTAGTTCTGGGGACATGCACTCAGAGGCTGCATACTGCCCCTTAGCTTTTTCACTCAAGTCTAGTGCTTTGAGTTACAGCTTCACTTCTGGATTTTTGCTGGGTAATCAGAAATAGGAGTCTCATGGAATTTCCTGCTCAGGCTTGACTTCAAACTACAATCCTTCGAGTCCAGCCCTCCCGAATATCTGGAATTACAGGCATGAGCCACCAGCACCCTTTCCGACAGCATTGGATAAAGTCAAGATATCAATCAAAATATGTTAAATAAAAATATTAGGTTCTGGCTAATGGAGTGCCTCAAGTGGTAGAGTAACTGCTTAATAAGCAGAAGTCTCTGAGTTCAAGCCCCAGTACACACACACACACACACACACACACACACACACACACACACACGTATATACCCTGGTTCCTCCCAGAAGATGTTGCTGCTTTCATGGCTTCTGGCACAATTCTCAAGGGCCAGATAGCTCTGGGTGAAACTGACATCTTGGATATGTGAGTTACTTACTGAGGCATTTCTTAGTTTTTGCTTCAAATATAAAGTCAAAGACTTTCTTTTGCTAGTCCTGGGGCTTGAGCTCCTGGCCTGAGCACTGTTCTTGGGCTTTCCTCAAGGCTAGCACTCTACCACTTGAGCCACAGCATCACTTCCACTTTTTTATTTAAATATTTTTATTATAATTAATAGAGGGGTTACAGTTATATTCGCCAGATAGAAGGTACATTAATTAATTCTTTTTTTCATATATTTTTTATTCTAGGCAAGCACTACCACTAGGCCAAACTCCTGGCCCCAAGTCAAAGACCTTTATGCAAGAGATTTGAAGCAAACAACTGGACAGTGAGAGAGAAATTTCCAAAGAGATTGGGTGCTGGGCAGATCCTCTTTCAGGATCTTATGTGTGCTGGCTGGTCCTGGTTTTCTGGGAGTCTGGGTGCTCTGCTCTATGAAGCCTGTAGGAGAGTTCTGGATTCTGGAACCAGTCTAGACCCAGGAAGCTGTGTGCATAATACTTGAGTTCCTGGACTGAAGCCAGCAGGGGAGAGAGCATCTGATTTGTGGCAAGATGCTGAGGGTGACTGCTTTTCACCTCAGCCTGGCCCTTTTGCTTAATATATGGTCCATCTTCTGATAAAACGACTGACAGCTAAAGGCTGCTTTTGAGTTGACTTAATATGCCTGTTCTCCTCTTGCTCCCTGGGTTAGGGTAGGTTAATTCAGAGTCAAACACATTGTAGGCAGAAGCAAAGACATCTATTCCAAAAATTAAAGTAAGAAGAAGACCAACGATTAATCATTTTTACCCTGGGTTGCAGATCTCAGTAGTACACATCCCTAATTCTTTAAAGGCTTCAGGCTTCTTGGCTTTTGAAAGGATGATAAATAATAAATCCTAATTAAATTAAAGACGAGCACACTGGACCTTTCTGAATTCCAGGAAGTTTGAAACTGGCCTTCTCCTTCATCATTTGGAAGACTTCATTTTGAGGCTGTCCTAGCTGTGCCAGGTCGGAGGGGACTTTCACATTATCATGGTTTGGCATCCCCTGGTCTGGGAGAGAGCAGGGGTACAGTTAGGCATGGGGTAGAGATGGCAGAGGCTGCTCTGCTCTGACAAGAAGCAGGGGATCCATGAGGTGAACAGACAGATGTGTAAGGGATGTCACTCTCTTGAGCTGTTACATTCTGGCTCCTCCACATCTGTATATGTGAGATCTCTTTTCACCGGAGGGAGACTGGATTCATGAAAGGCTGCCAATGCAATGGAATGGCATAGTTCACTTGGAGCTAAGTGATTAGAAGCCAAGTCCCTGTAAAATCCTGGGTTAGCTTCCTTCAAACAATGGCTCTTCAATTAGGGGCCATAGTAGTCTCAGATGGGGGCCTTGGGCCATTTGCTTTGATAGCCTGTGCCACCCAATGTCATGCTTGGAGACACAGCCTGTGGTCCTGGCACCAGCAGTGATGGTCTATTGGACTTAAACTCAGGCTAGTAATTTCGAAGAGATTTGGAAAAAAGTAAGATGACAACTTCCACAGCCAGGAGGCCCCCAGCACGTGGAAGTGTGAGACTCAGCCTTCATAAATGCATTGCACCAGAGGCATCTGCTGTGGGCAGCAGTCATGGGCCAGGCTCTGGAGCTGAGGGCTTATTGGGGCTGGGCTGGCAGGCTCAGGCTCTGATCTCCCAGTTAAGGAAATGCCATTTTCTTTTTCTTTTCTTTTTTTTTTTTTTTAAGGAAAATGACCCTACGCGCGTGCACACACACACACACACACATACACACACACACACACACACAGAAAAAATCCAACAGTCTGTGGTCCTGTTTATTCTCAGACAGGGAGTGGACAGCCTTTCAGAGGTGTCCGACTGTGCCGTCCAGCCAGACTGACATCTGTGGGAGTTCAGGGTTTCAGATGTTTAGTCTGCACGAGACCCCCAGGCCCCAGCGGGCTCTGCTCCTGATAGGCCTGGCTTAGTCATCGACCCTCTGCCTGCGCTGAGAAATGGAATTGTGTGGGCTTTGTATGAGTGAAGTTCAGCTCCCTCTGAAGTTCAGGGTGGGGAGTCGGGGAGGGGGGGACTGGTTCAGGATTGTCATTAAAGTTGTAAGGAACCTTAGCCTGGAAAGAGACATAGCTATAGCTGTAGGTCAAAATCTGCTGTCTCTCTCAGGCTGCTGTCATCGCTAGGCCCTGCACCCTTCCTTGGCCCCTCTCTTCCCATACTCCTTTTTTACATACCGTGACTACCGTATATATTTGTACTTTTGCCTTCTCATTTCTCTCTATGTATCCAGTGTCTAGCACAGAACTTTTGTTCTTTAAAAGCTCCTGGTTTGGTCTGAACCAACAATGAAACTGCATGTCAAAAGCTCAAAGATCTAACTGGGCAAGTGTTCAAGTGCATGGAGTGTGGGCTCTGCAGCTCTCTCAGCATGCCGTGGTCACTGGGGGACCAATGAGCCACCCAGCGTTCATAACACAACTCTGCCTACCTGTGAGCTCTGCCTTTTTGGCAGTGGGAGAACTGGGTGTGGGGGGAGGTGGGGGAGGACTTGGGGATCACCCCTGTGCTGTGAGAATTCATAGAACCACTTCTTCTCCAATGGAAGTTCTGTAGGAGCCAGGTTGGGGACATGTGGGGTGACATCAGGTTGGCTTTAATCATCCTCTACTTTTTGCCTGAATAGCAGCAAACCACTCAACAGGGTGGGAGTTGAAAAACAAAAACAAAACAAAAAAGGAAAAGGAGGAAGGAAGGAAGGAAGAAGGGAAGAAAGAAAAAGGAAAGAAACAGACTGAGCCATATATTGAAAGTGTCTAGTGTGAATTTAGTGAAATGCCTAATTTAGTAGTGAGCTCCAGCAAGGGTCCTTGTTCTCCGAGGCCTGTCAGCTCCTGCCATTTAACCCGTTGTTCTCGGGTTGTAGAAGCTTGGAGTGTGGAGATTCTCCACCTTTGTGTGCTAATCATGCTAACTTGGGGGATAAGCTTGGCTTTCCTATGTGTTGGCTGTGTGTTGACCTTCCCATCTAATGTTTACAGTGCCGACTAGGCCCATGGTGTAGCATGGTGACATTGTTAAGGTAATTGCCAAAATGTCTGTGTCCTAAGAAACTGACTGTTGAGCTGGCTGCAGTGCTCATGCCTGTGATCCTAGCTACTCAAGAAGCTGAAATCTGAGGATTGAAATACAATGTGAGTCTGGGCAGGAAAGTCCATGAGACTTCTATCTCCAGTGAACCATCAAAAAGCTGTAAATGGAACTGTGGCTCAAATGGTACAGTGCCAGCCTTCAGCCAAAAAGCTAAGGGGTAGAGCCCAGGTCCTGAATGGAAGCCCTAGTAATGGTTCTCTGTCTCTCTATCTCTGTCTCTGTCTCTCTCTGTCTCTCTCTGTCTCTCTGTCTCTCTGTCTCTGTCTCTGTCTCTGTCTCTCTGTCTCTGTCTCTCTGTCTCTGTCTCTGTCTCTGTCTCTCTCTCTCTCTCTCTCTCTCTCTCTCTCTCTCTCTCTCTCTCTCACACACACATACACACACACAAAGATTAAAAACATAAACTCACTGTCCAATTCAAGCTTTCTCAATCTTTGCCCTATTGACATTTGGGAACCAGGTAGTGCTTTGTTGTAATTGTCTGTGCACGGTGGGATGTTTAGCAGCATTGCTGGCCTCTACCCATTAGATGCCAGCAGCACCCTTGTCAGTCATGACAGTCCAGAATACCTCCACACATTGCCAAGTGCCTCCCAGGCCTCTGGTTGAGAACTGTTGGTCTAACTGGAGACAGACCTGACACAGAGCAGTGTGTTGTTAAGTGTGTCAATGGATGACTGCTGAAAGATTCTGGGACTGAAAGGAGGGAGCAAGGGGACACCTGGGCTGTATCCTGGATGGCTATGAGAAAGTTTGCCAGGCACTGTAGAAGGGAAGGGGGCCTCCGCATATACATGGGAGCCATGTATGAAGGTGACAAGGCATTGGAAAGCATGGTGGCCTTTGGCAGAAGGAGTTGGATGAGGCTGAATGATGACATAGCAGTAAGAGGAAGCAGGGGAGGAGAACCAACAGAACCAGTATAGGATCTTGCAGCCCCCATGCATTTGAGAGCAGTGAAAATGTTCATCTTTAGTGAAGCTTTGACTTTCTGTGGAAACTAGGACTCAGGATACATAGTTGCTGTCTTACTCATCATGTATAACCTGCTATTCTCTGGGAGAACTTTTATGCGCAGGCTGGCCCTGAACTGCGATCTACCCCTAATCAATTTTCAAGTAACTGGGATCATAGGACTGAGCTACCTTGAAAACTTTCCATGGAGTTTCATACAGGCATGCTGTTGACTATGGCAACAGGACAGCAGGGGGACCTTCTTTTTCTGGGGGTTCTTTGATTCTGTTGGCCTTACCTGTTCAACAGAGGAGGTAGAAGAGGCTAAGTGGGGGCAGGGTGAAATCCAAAGGGGACTTGACGTGTACCTTTTTCATTTTTTTCTCTTTCTCGACCCTCAGTCATCATTAACAGGAAAATATTTTTAAAAGATCCCCTGATAGCATCCCCAAATGTGAAGTCTGACATTTTCTTAGTGAAGGCCTCCTCAGTAAAGGCATTTTGTATCCTCCCAGCATGCTTGCTGGATCCTGGCTTGCTGCGGTTGCTAAGGTAAATACTCTTTCCATTAAGCACCACAGCCCAAGAGTGGCCTAAAGCTCAAATAAATGACCAAGGAGCAAGTTAAACATTCCCTGGGGCGATTTTAACCTATGCAATGGCTTTTTGGGAAAATTGCCTATTTTTTCATGCTTTGGCCGGGGGTGTATGTGTGGGGAGGTCTCTTATTCCCACTTTTTCCCCCTTTTCTTTTCAGCTGAGTATACCTTCCCTTTCATTTATTCTCGTATTGGTTGAAGGGTGGAAGTAGGATTAATAAATCACAGAGGACTGCCTTTCTCCTTTTCCCTTAGTATTTATAAAGAAAGCCGGAGCAGAATACATACATTATGTTAACTTTGGGAGACCTGGGGCATGTAGCTGATTCTTGTGAAGACTTCACTTCCTTTTCCTGTGAAAAAATACTAGCCCAACAGCCACTGGAGCATAAGGTCCTTCTGGAAGGCTCATTTGGGGTGTGTGTGTGTGGGTGTGAAGGATTCAGAATTTTGATGACATTTTGGGACCTATATAACCAAGGTTTTGAACAATAACTTGCATTTGGTTGTTTTAATTCTCCTTTGCCTTAGGAAGAAGGTATTTGCAGACCACTCAACGGTGTTTTGTCATTGGCTCAGGATGCAAGAGGTCAGTCTTTACTTTTTGCTGGTTCTTCGTTGAAAGATGGCCTGGCAGAAGGCAGCAGCTGGCCCTTGGGGGCTGACTCTGGATGCCTGTAGGGACGCTTCAGGAGCAGGAGGATCCATCCCCAAGTGTGTGCTCCTGTCCTTCCTGGTTATGCAGCCTAGGGATTGGCTGCTTTCCTGAGTGCATTTTTTTTTCCCTTTTTTTGCCAGTCCTGGGCCTTGAGCTCAGGACCTGGGCACTGTCCTTGGACTTTTTCAAGGCTAGAGTTCTACCACTTGAGCCTCAGCGCCACTTCTGGCTTTTTTCTATGTATGTAGTACCAAGGAATCGAACCTGAGTCTTCCGTGCATGCTAGGCAAGCACTCTACCGCTAGATCAAACTCCCAGCCCTCTGAGTGCATTTTTATCTAGTGGACACATCCCCGAGCATAACGGAACTGTCCATTTCTCCCTCCCTTCCTCCCAGTCTGCCCTGGCAAGATTGTCAACAAGCCAGTCCAATGCAAGTCCAGATACCAAGTCCTGACAGAAATAAAGCCATGACCACAAGTCCCCAGGTTGGGAGATTCAGGAACAGGGGTCCTAGGGTGTGGCTGGGTAACTTTGCAGCTGGACTGAGCTCTTGAAAGACACAAAGGATCGTGTCTGCTGAGTGCTCACATCAGCGCTCAGCTTTAGAGTTCAGTTCTCTGAAAGGCTACCCACTCCACCTCTTCAAAAAATCACTTTCCTCTGAGGTCAAGCATTTTATTTTTGGATGTATCTCCAGCTGGGGGCTGTAGTAGGTGCTCAGTAAATACATGTGAAGAAAGAACGATGGCATTGCCTCCTGCTGTTCTTTTCCATCCTTGGCATAATCAGTCAGCTGTTTAACAGAGCAGCTGAAAATCATTTCAGTGGCACATTTGAGAGAGGAAGGGAAGAGGGAGCCTTTGAAAGCACCTTATTTAGGGAGCCTCAAAGACTGCAGTCTTCATTTTCCTTCCTGGCATGGGAAAGCCACGCTCCTGATAAGTTTGTATGGGGTCTGGATCCCAGCTATCTTGGAAGTGACCTGGATGTTCTGGAGGCTGTCCAGGGCCTGGAAACCGATAAAGAGGCCCGCTGTCCATGGAGGACTTGCGCTCCCTGTTCAAGCAGCCCAGCTGCCAAACCGCCTCAGGCTCCAGCGCCAGGCTCCGGAGAAAGACTTGGATGGAGATATTAGAAAATAGTTCTGACACCCACCACCTCAGCCTCCTGGAAAAGCCCAAGTCCATGGCCCTTTCAGGAACTTTGGGAGGGGCCCGAGGAGGGGCAGGGCACGCGGCGGGGGATGGCTGTGTTTTCGGTTCCTGACTCAAGTCAGTCTGTTTTTGTACTTGTGTCCTTTAAGCTTTTCCACATGTGCCCCAAGGGCCCATTGGTGAGTGTGTTTTATAAACTGGAAAAATGAATAAAAATAAGACCCAGAAGGGAAACACCAGGAGGAGTGTGAAAGGAAAAGTGTTAGTTCCTTTGTACCTCCCAGCTAGGTCTGACCTGCATTTGTGAGGTCTCAAGGTCAGGCTTATTTGGCTTTATGGGTAGAATGTGGGGTCTTTGCTCAGAGAAAACCTGATCAGGATTGTGTTCTTGGCCTCCTCCATTCAGCATTAATTAACTTCAGGAAAAGTAGAAAGTGATTCTTTTTTTTAATGTGGCTATCTGGCTCCACAAACCCTGCTGGCTTTCTGTCCCCTAGGTGCTGGATTGATGGGACCGCAAATGTGTAAAGTCTCGCACACGAAGTCCGCGGCACGGCCATGCAGAGACTCTCACTTCTGATGGACCCTGAACGCAAGAAAGCAGGAGCCCCAAACTTCCAACTCTCAGTTTGCACCTTTAAAAATAGAAAGAGCACTCCATTTTTCTTAACACTCTTGGGCCAGAACAAGAAAATCGAGGCGAAGAGCTCCTCGGATTTTTTTTTTTCAAATTACCTAAAAACTAACCATAGCTGAAGACCCAAATATGCAGAAAAGCAGTAAGTTTTGGAAATTTGAAAAAGCTTGAATTAATTCCAAAAGGCCTGCAGCTACCCCAGCATGGACTCTGTCCTGTCACCTAGAACTTTATCTTTCAAACCTTGCTTGAGCAGCATTAGCAATAATGAATCTAGTGTGTGTGTGTGTGTGTGTGTGTGTGTGTGTGTGTAACTCACAGACAACATATGTATTTACATGTTCATACTATCACATAATCAACATGTTAGCCATTTAAAAAATAGTCTACCCCTAAATAAAAATGGAAGAGTGGATACAGATGAATAAGCATGTTAGAATGATTATTTTTACCTATTAACTAGTTATAAAATTTTTGTTCTCAATGTTTAGTGAGAATGATTGGATAAGCGTGTGCACCCCCCCCCCCCGCACAAATAACTTAGTATAATACTTTGTGACATGGTCAGTCAGGAATCCAGTTCTAAATTTGGTTTTTCAACAGCTGGGGTATGGTAGTCAAGAAAAATATGTTTAAGTCCAGATGGAAGAAGGGACTGGGGCTTTCATTCCTGAATCTCAGCCACTGTAAAGACCAAATTTAATCTGTCACAGGTGCTAACGAAAACAAGCAAGTGAGGGTCTCACTGTCAATTTCTCCTTGACTGGGCTTCCTACCTGTCCCCTAAGACTCCTGGAGTACCACAGGGAGTCCTGTCCCTCTGTCTGTCTGACCCTCAGCAGCAGTCTGTATATTGAATAGTAGGAGTATTTTCTCCAACATCATGGTAGTTATAAAGCTTTTCAAAGATGAACCTATATAATCTCTGGAAACTTTGAACACGGAACCTTTCATGGCTGACCAAGACATCCTTGGGCTGAGTGACATCTTGTGTGGTGAGCTTTTACCTTCTTTGTAACAACCACGGACAAGCAATCCTGAGCCAGGGATACTGGCTGCTCATGCCAATGGTCTCTCCTCCTCCAGTATCATGGAGATGCAGGCATGTCTCTCTAAGACTCTCCCTGTCACTGCACACCTCAGCAGATTCCCTGGGTATGATCCTCTAACTGGAGCCAGGTGCCTTAGGCTCACTCCTCCAATTGGAGGCAGGTGCCAATACAATTCATGTTTAAGACTTTGACAATGAGTATTGGCCCAGACTATCCAGGGGTGCTTGATTGACTTCATGAGACCTTCTCTGGCCGAGTAGGAGACGCAGCAAAAGGAGCCCTGAACTCTGCGGTGTGAGAAGGCTGGGGCCACGATTGCCAGGGGGAGCCCAGTGGGAAGCACAAAATGAAACCTGGGTGACCCTGGGGAACAAGTCCTGATGGAGGAGATGGAGTGCTGAGGCCTCCAGCCTCAAGGAACGGACTCCAGCTGATCAGCCTATGGGATCTGGACAGAAGATTCTTTCCCAGGACTTCTGGCCTTGTAAGTACTCTCGTTTTGACCTTGTGAGACACTGTCAAGGAACCAGTTGAGTCCAGTCACAACTACTGACCTATAGGAACTGAGAGATCATACATGTCTATGGTTTTTAAGCTGCAAAACGTGTGGAAATTTAAGCTGTGACAGAAAATGAATGCAATTATTTTGAGGCAACTCTGTAAGCAGAAGTTCTGTCTCCTCATGCTATGAGACTGTTACACTCTTTGGAGTTTGGGAACACCATCTTAAAGAGCCTGCTACTCAGGAGTCCAGCCTGCACCTGAAAAAAGAGACAACTTTAAACACATTTTAACAATCAACTTAGAGAAAGGAGGTACCTGGCAAACTGCAAAGACTCAGGAATGATTTCTGGATGTAACCAAGCTAGCAATGGCACTCTCTTGCTTGCAGCCTTACCTGTTCCTTCTGTCCTCAATGCCCCAAGAAGGAGATTGCAAGAAGGCTTAAGTCCCAGAAATCAGGATGCCTGATTGAAATAAAATCTTGCTCCTGCTTGTGCCTTGACAGGGGCCCTGGAGTTTGTACTCCATGTGTCTCCGGGGAAACTTCACAACAGACCTGCCAGCTATTCAGGCCTGTAGGATCCTTTGTGACTCATAGCGACTCTGTGTGGGCTACGTCTTCCAGACTTACCTCAGCTGGATGACTGAGGTGAGGGCACAGTCAAAGACATGAAAGCTCAAAGGACATTAAAGATGGGCTCAAGAGATCAAGGCCAGCAATCTCCAGAGCCTGTGAATCAGGGGTCACTGGCTCCTGCTGGAGTATACCCAGGGCACTTGTTGAAGGTGTCTGGGGAGAGGGACAGTCCAAGGAGACATGCCTACATCACCACACTGCAGGAGACCAGCTTCCGGGACTCAGGACAGTTTGTGGCTGTGTTAGAGAGGGTAAGAGCCCACCATGCCAGGTCTCACTCAGGCAAAAGATGTCTTGCCTCTTTCATTTTCATGTCTGCTTGTCTCTTTCTCTCTTCAAAACTCTGGCTTAGAATGACTCCTCTTGCTTTTCTCCAGCCTGCCTTGATTCTCTTAAATTTTCATCATGTCAGTAGTCCAAAAAATTACCTCTGGTGCCTATCATGTGCTATTCTGAATTACTGTTAAACAGAAGCTAACAGTAACTGTTGGTCCTCCAGGTAAGATGTGTGCGTGTGATACTACACACTTTCCTGTGGCTCTGCCATACTTGACATGGAGACACACACAAATGTTCATCGATAAGTCACATGTGAATGAATGAAGAAATACTGTGGATTTCTCTTGTTTATCCTTTTCTTTGTCCTGTGTTAAATATAGTTTAATAACAATATCAGATGCATACGCAATGTGAGAAATGTAAGCCTTCATAGTCTGGGCCAGGTGAGTAGACTATATTAACTTCTGTCTGAATGGTTTAGGGGTACAGTGTGAGAAAAGTTAGGATGGGCTGAATGGGGCTCAGCCCAAGAAAGAGCCATGGTACCAACACACCAGTTTCTACAGCACTAGTTTAGCCTCTCCTCGCTTGACCAGAATCAGATAGTGGCCTGTGCTACTTCGAAACAAGCTCTCAGCCTGGATTCTGAACAAACTTGAAGGCTCCAAGTGACGGCAGGTTTAACTCACCTTAGGCTGCAGAGACTGATCTCAATTCTGGCAAGTGGTCCACGGTTGCACCATATTAGGCTGATTGACTCAACATTAATTACCCTCGGCTGTGCCTTCTGTGGCCTGTGATGCCTGAACTCCCACCAAATGACAAACCAAGCTCCACTGTCCTTTCCAGGTACCCAAAGCCTTCTAAAATGACTTGGCCAAAGCCCTGGACAGGCTAGTCTTCTAGCCATCCCCTTACTCTGGCCTTGGAGCTCACTCATGTTACCCTTCACATTTGTTTCTATTCCTTCTTCCCAACTTGAAGCTATGCCTGATGGCTCTGACCTGACTGACCTTTTCCCTGTTGGAAGAGGACCCCTATTTTTTTTTTTTTGCCAGTCCTGGGCTTGAGCTCAGGGCCTGAGCACTGTCCTTGGAATTTTCTCAAGGCTAGAGCTCTACCACTTGAGCCTCAGCACCATTTCCGGCTTTTTTCTATGTATGTGGTACCGAGGAATCGAACCCGGGTCTTCATGCATGCTGGGCAAGCACTTTAACCACTAGGCCAAACTCCCGGCCCCGAGGACCCCTATTTTTATCATGCCTTTTGCCCATGTTAATCTTTTCAAATTCATTCACCAAGTATGTATTAAAGACTTATGCTCAGCGCTCTTCCTTGGTGCTGTAGGGAGCTCTAGAGGAGGACTGGATGCTGACCAGGTGACTATGGTAAAGCGGGAGGCCTTCAGTCTCTGGTATCCTGTGACCAGGACATTCATTCTACTTGGAAGAGAAATCCTGGGGCACTCTGGGACACATGCACAAGGATGTGTATTGGAGGGTGCTTTCTTCCATATTGCTTGTAAGTGCAAAGCTAGAATGACCCCAATATCCATCAAGAAGAGAATGGATAACTAAGTTGCCTTAAATCCATATGGTGAATTGCTATAAACAATCTTGTAAATAATTTGTGGGGAAGTCATAGATTGAAATTCAATACAGAAGTTAAATGCACTTAAGTTGGTGTAACATCTCAGCAAGCATGCAAAAAAAAGGAGCCAATAGTTATAGAAGCAAAAGCTTAGGAAAACCCATTCATATGAAATTTTAAGGCACAGGGGACAATATTCTACACAGACAGACACATATGGACATGGGATATTCTAGAGTGGGCAGAGTATTCCCGTAGGCCGTGTTCAGGGTCCTATATGTTTCTGTATGGCCTGTGAGCTAAGAGTGGATTTTATGGTGTGAAGTAGTTGAAAAAATTTCAAAAGAGTATCTCCTGATACCTGAAAATTACATGAAAAGCACATTTGTGTCCATAAATAAAATGTGTTGAAACAATGACACATTCTTTCACATCTTGTCTAATACTCACCACAGACCATGTGGCCTATAGCGTTGAGAGCATTTGCTATCTGGTCCTTTGCAGAAAAGGCCTGCCAGTTCTTAATCTCTATCGAGTTTGGACAAATGGTGTCCTCTGCCAGGGAAGAAGGCGAGTGGGACCTGATGGAGGTTGACTGGCAATGTCTTATCTTTTAAAGCTACTGGTGAATTATTTTCGAATACTTATGTTTGGAATGTCTGAAACATTTAATAACTTAAAAGAATAAAAGACAAAAAAAGACAAGCCACCTCCCTCTGATGCCCTGTAATAATCGGTACTATGATGGGTCACAGCTCACAGAAGAGAAGGGAGCTGCAGAAGGGGCCCAAGATAGAAAATTCTGGGTGTGTATACATGCCTCCTGCCCATCCAGGAGTCCACAGCACAGCCAGGAGAAGCAGTGTCCTGTGGAGCTGCCCAGTGTAAACGCTTGCCTCCTCCAGATGATTGTTGTTCCATGAAATCTCCCACTGTTTCGTCAGTATCATCTAAGGGTGGAGAAGAAG
The DNA here is from genome assembly GCF_031878675.1 of Megascapheus bottae. NCBI lineage: Eukaryota > Metazoa > Chordata > Mammalia > Rodentia > Geomyidae > Megascapheus > Megascapheus bottae. The sequence continues at coordinate 42,522,097 of NC_143515.1, forward strand.
GAAACGTAGACCAGCACGGCCCTGTCCCCATGCTGTCTTAGCACTTCCTGTTTCACTCAGAAACGCCATAGGAAGTAAGGTAGTCTTTTGTCCTCAGTGGGTGTGGAGACAGAAAAGGTGGATGTTGAGTGATCAGTGATGCTTTTTAACATCTCCAGGGCCGTGGTCCTCAAGAACATATGAAGTCAGGCAGCTGAGTGACGTAGGACAAGTCCCACATTCTCAGGAGCCCTACCTGTAAAACCGAAGCCATAATGACTCCCTTTTGTATCGTGTGTATGTAAACTGAGTTCATGCTTTTAAAACTCAGAACACTCTGGAACATGAAGAGAACTCCCTGAAAATGGCCTATTCTGTCATTGCTGCCTTGCTATCATTATTACTAAAAGGCCCTTCTAGACTTTCCCTCCACAGTACTGTTGTCCATGATGATTCTTTGACATAGCACTGGTGGTTATTAATGCTAACACGTCCTCAGTGTACCTATAGGGAAACCAAGTCTTGCAGAGCAACCACGCAGCCGCTGCTCTATTTGTGGCAATGAGTGAAGGCTGAGGGAGCCTGGGAGACGGTGGGTGGGGTTGATGCTCTGACTATGAGGTCTCTGTAGCCAGAATCCTGTGTGCTGCTCTTTGTAAACATCAGAACCCACAGAAGACCCCAGCAGGGCTGGACAGTCACTATCGAACTCCAGTTGCATGGTACTTATCAAGGCAGGGCGTGGTTTCCTTGAAAGTGGCTAACATTTGTGACAGTTATGTTTTGGAGAGAGAGTTATTTTACTGGATGAGGCATTTGAAACAGAGTGCTTTAAGGTAAAGGGCTGATGGCAGAGGCAAGAGGAAGTTAGGATAAGCCTCGGGTTTGAAGACTGACAGACCTGACCAAGGTGGCTGGCCATTCAAGCAGGGAAGGGCTTGGGCCAGGATTTAGTCCTCCCTGCTCCAGAGTACAAGTTTGAATTCTGCTGTAGTCAGTGACTGACTAGAGTAGTGAGCTTTGGTGGTCACAAAACATCATCTATGAATTCTTTAAAAGGATTTGCCTTAAGAACAGCATTTTATTACTGTTGTTGGGATTCACAGATGGGTCTATTTAGATTACAGATGATAGACACCCAATTCAAACTATTACTAAATTCAAAACAAAAAAGGAAATTATTGGATCATATAATTGGGAATTACAGAGAAACATGGGATACAGGTATGGCTGGATCCAGGGTCCAGCCCCAGATTGTCAGGGGATCTTGTCTCACTCTCCAGCTCTCACTTTCCATAGGATAGGCAGTCCCAAATTTATAGGCTGCCAAGTGAGATGAGAAGACATGGGTCTTTTTGGATGATGTCAGCAGATTCTGGGGAGGGTCTGCCTGATGAGGGCTGTGTTATGGGCCTCTCACACCTTTAAGAATGGCTGGAGATGCTCTTTGACAGGCTATGAAAGATGCTCAATTTGGGCTTCAAGGAGGTTTGTAGGTACACAGTCATCTCACCACTGCTGGATTTCCGTGGTCTTAGCATCAGTAGGTGAGAGATGGGTCCACTGAGTTTCTGCAGAAACACCATGTGTCCCTGCTGTGGGGATGTTGTCTGGCAGTCAGTTTCTGCAGCTTGAGTTGCTGGCATGGATCTATTAGATTGTGGAGTAGCATCCCTGACTGCAACGAGGTGCCCCACACTCGCTCATCAGGGCTTGGTGGTACAGGGCTGAGTAGTAAATCTTTTAGGCTCTGTGGACCATATGGTCTCTGTCACAATGATTCAACTCTGCTCTCAGAGCGTGAAAACAGCCAGAGACAATTCATAAATGAGTCATGTGGCTGGGTGCCAATAAAACTTTACTTACAAAAGAGACACAGATCCGATTTGACTGATGAACAATAGTGTGTTGACCTGGGTTCTGGGCCCAAGGATGTTGACTTTAGGGAAAGTTTTTATACTGACCAGAAGAAGGACATTCTGCAGTGAAGATCACGTTGAAGACATCTGGAGACCAGCCCTCTGCCTAGAACGAATGTCTCAGTTCGTGCTTCTTCCTTTAAGGTTCAGGAGGGCAGATGACAGACCCTCACTTGATGGCTCAGCCTTACCATGTTGTTCCACGCACCATTTAAACTTCCAGTTTAGAGCAACTATAGCATAACCCCTGGCACCACTTTGGGTGACAGGATTTCTGGAAAGACTCACAGAAAGGTGAAGGACAGGAAATGTTGGGAGCTGCAGCCTGGCTTTGTGGAGAGCTAGAATATCTGTTGTAGTCATAGAGGACCAGACAGGAGATTCTGTAATCCAACCGTCCAGGTTCAAATCCTGGCTCTGTCATTTACCAGCCATGCTACCTCTTCAGCTTTGGATTCTATAAAGACTTGGTGGGATCCTGGGTGTCAGGGTCTACCTGTGTCAGAAGCAAAGTCATGCTCAGAGAGCACAGTTGTCAGCGGTGGCTACATGAACAATGCTGTTACAAGTGCTAGGGGTTAATGGCGGCTCTACAGCAAAGGGAGGTCCCTTATTGTCCACTTTCCAGTTGGTAGTTGAATGGGAATGACTATGTTACTCTTTTCTGTTCCTGCTCTATCCACCATTGTATCCTGCTGCACTGTTTACATCCACTCCTGTGTCTTAGATGTCCAGAGAGAAGATCTGATTGGGGCTTCTGGTCATAGTCTAGTCCTGGCAGCACCACAGGAAGTCTTCGCTCCAGGTTACCTTGTTGATTTCTTTGTAGCTTATGAACAAACCTCTTTGGCTAGTGGTGGTTAGGTAATCCAGAACTAAGGACTGTCCCCCTCCCCAAACTGAAGGCAGGAAGCTACCTGGTGGATACTCTTGGGGACTCTGTTAGCCTCAGATCCCTGCCTGGATTATATGAAGACACGTGTACCCTACTTGCAAGGGTCTTCCCTCCATTCTACACCAAGACCATCCATCTCTTCCTGATTCTACTTGCCGTCCCTCACTCGTCTTCTCATAGTCCAGAGCAGAAGTTCATTATTTGGATTTGGAACTCGAAATGCTTCAAAGCAAATTCTTGGGGTTGAGGGTGGGGAGGGGATTCCCTTACAGAAATGCCTCTAGGGAAATGGATAAAGACAGGCATAATTTTGATATTCCCCAAGACAGAACCACTTTTCTTAGTGGCCGACTGCAAGATAGCCTCTGCCTTATGGAAACAGGACTCACAGGTAGCAGGGGTGGAGGTGGTGGCACTGGTATAGCTTTAAAGTGTACTCATGTTCTGGTAATGTCCCCTCATGAATGAGCAGAAATGGGCAGACTATCCTGGGCTTCTGGCCTCCCAGAGGCCCTTTCAGAGGCCATTTCTGGAAGATGTGCTCCAAGCATCTCAGTAGATTTGAGGTGGCTGTCATGTGAAGTTTCAGAAACCTTTCTTTTATTCCTCCCAGCCTGTTGACCTTTGGGTCTCAGTGCCAAGCTTGACTCTGGATTTATCTGCTCCATTGGGGCCAAAATACCTGACTTGTTAGCCATGCTCAATGGTTTTTATTTGTTTTTGTTGTGCATTTTTATCATTTTTGTTCATGTGTCTGGAGGCTTTCCTTAGAAAATGATGGATGCGTTTTCATAAATCAAAAAATAAATGAGAAAGTATATAAAGGCAAAAAATAAACCTGAGCTTGGAATTCGCCACCAGGAGCTGCTAGCTATTTCCCAGGGAGGATGCACTTTCTGATTTTACAAGGTCAGATCCTGACTTGTTTCACAGAGCACAGCTTTCGAAATATTTCTTAATAATGCAGCCACAATAATGATGACAATTCCAACAGTGACTTTTATGGTGTTAAGTGCTTTTTATACATTATCACATTTAATTTTGCAGTAATCTCTGAGTCAGATTCTGTTATTATCCCCCTTATACAGATGAACAGAGAAAAATTTAAATAGGCTTGTAATATAACCAAACACCCGAGGTTTATAAGAAGTAGGACTCAAATGAGAGTTTTGCCTGCTCCCGACTTAATGTGCTGGACTGTGGGTGCAGTGCTTGCCAAAGAGCTGCTGCCAGCTTTCCTGGAAAGCAGGTGATTGGCAGGGCACAGGGTAGCATCAGCTGGGTAAGCTCCTGTAGAGTCTATTCTTACTGCTGCTCATAGCCTGCTTCCAAGCCAGAATTACCAGTGACATATTGACACTTTGCTGTGACTACTTCTGCACATATCTAAACATCCTGTCTTTTTCTTTCCTGGTGTCCACGTCACCATCACCAGGGACCCCACCCACGTCTCTCACTCTTCTCGTTTCATTTCCTTGAGCTGTGGTCCCCTTTCCTATAGGATGTTCTCCAGGACCATGTTGCACAGTTGGGGACTGATTCAAACCAGAAGGTAACTGGTGATAATCCACATATCATATTATTCACAAGTTCTCTCATTATAAATGATGGAACTGCCATAGGGACCAGCATAAGAAAAGAAGGATGAGGACTGATTGGCTCATATGAGCAGCAGAAAATGATCCTTTGGCCAATCAGAGGCTTGAGGAAAGTGATTAGGCCATTCAGGCCACTACTCTGGCAGGAGGATAAGTAACTATGATTGGCTACTGTAATCAAAGTAAGGTAAGAGACTGCTGTTCCTGTCTTGGACATCTTCTGTGGCCATTTATTCTATTCTATCCTTCCTGCTATAGCTTATATCTTGAATGTCTCCCACAGATCCATGTACCAGAGGCTTGATCTCCAGCCTTCAGTACTCTTAGAAGGTGGTGGAACCTTTAAGAGGTTGAGGTCAGTGGAAGGAAGTTAGGTTATTGAGGATCTGTCTTTGAAGGGGATATTGGCATCATAGCCCCTCTTCTCGCTCTCTCTTTGACTCCTGGTTGTCATAAAATGAACAGGCCTCCTTGACCACATGCTTCTGCCATGATATATATGATACACCTACTACAACAGGCCAAAAAAGCCGAATGACTGTGGGTTGAAACCTCTGAAACAAGGACCCACAATAACCTTTCCTGCTCCTAGTTACTTAGCTCAAGTAGTTGGCCATAGTGATGGAAAACTGACTATAATACCTCCTTTCTTTGTCTGGACTTACAATATGCCTAGCCTGAGTTATGGTTTTGATGTAGACCTTTGAGGAACCATTGAACATTTGCATTGTTTGTTCCTTTCCTGCCTTTTTCCTTCCTGGGTACCCTGTCCCACCAGCTGTGTTTGTATAGTAGGTGTCCATGTCTATATTTCGGTGCTCACATTCTGTCCTTTGTGAATGCTTGGGGATCCCAAGTTATGTCCATAGGTACTGGGCCTGCTTGAAGAGGGTCTTTGGCTTTATAGAGTTCCTAACTGGATATGTTTAGAATTTGCCATTTGGGACATTTTTACTGTAGTAAATATCTGGTAGGACCTGATTCTAATCCTAAATATGCCTGCCTGCCTGCCTGCCTGCCTTCCTGCCTGCCTTCCTGCCTGCCTTCCCTTCCCTTCCTTCCTTCCTTCCTTCCTTCCTTCCTTCCTTCCTTCCTTCCTTCCTTCCTTCCTGACTTAAAAAATGACTTTTCAGTTGTCGTTTGAAAGGGTTTCATTTCAACATACCATTTGATGCGCACAATGCATCTTGATCAGTGTCACACCTTTCATAGTTTTTTTTCTGACTTTTGAGCACTGACAAGCCATCTGTAGTTTTGCCAAAGAATTTTTTTTTCATTCCACAATTTTATGAGTGTGTGTAACTAGGCTAATTAGCTCTGTTGTTTGCAATTCTTCTTCATTTATATGAGATTACTTGGCCCAGAGTATGTCATTCCTTCTGAATTTCAGGCAATTGAGACCAGACAAATAACCACTGTAATAAGAGTTGCCATTAGAGATGTCAAGATCCTTTCCCAGTACTCTGGCAATGAAACCTTCTTTACAAGAAAGATGAAGGTTTGAGACTTTTCTAAGTAAAAAAGGTATTTTAAAAAAGAAAACAGGAACAAACCCAGACACTCCACAGTAGATGAGTGGATCAAGAAGATGTGGTATTTATATACAATGGAATTCTATGCTGCCATCAGAAAGACTGACATCGCCCCATTCGTAAGGAAATGGAAAGACTTGGAAAAAATCATATGAAGTGAAGTAACCCTAAAGAAATATAGGCCCCGTGGTTTCCCTCATTTGTAATGATTAGTACACATCTAGGACTCTCTTAGCAGAGGATCACAATAGCTCAAAAGCTATGTACATAAGGTCATATAGAATGAGACTAAACAAAATGAACTCTAGGATATGGAAACAAGAGGTTTATCTTTGTGATTGTTGTTCTTAATGTACCATGTTGCTTCTTTTCTCTTTTTGCCCCTTATGGTTAATCTCATGTGGTTACTGTTTCTGACTTTGTTACCTGGAATATTGTATGTACATTTATATGTTTATTTGATAGGGGAGGGAAGGGAGAAAAACAAGATGATTGAAAGGGGGTGGGGAGAGCAAAATGGGGACAAAAACATGAGAAGGGGCATCAGTGTGTAAGAAGTAATGTACCCACTACCTGACAAATGTAACTGTAACCCCTCTATACATTACCCTTACAATAAAATAAAAAAGAATAAAACCAAATTTCCAATAACTACCATGTATATTTTATGGCCACTGATTCCTTTATTTCCCACCTAGTCACCCCATTTCTTAGTAGGCGGGCCATCTGCTACTCAGCTTTACCCAAGAAGCAATTCAGAGCTGTGCTACATTCTCTCTTCTTCCAATTTGTGTCTCCTGGTTGGATTCATCTCTTTAAAGGTGTTGCGCACCCCAAGGGTAGGATGTCTCCTAGTTCTCTGTTGGGCATGTGGTAGATGTTGATGTCTTCCTTGGCAAGGGAAATGTAATGATGTGTGTGTGTGTGTGTTTTGATGTGGGGATAGGTGTGGTAATAGCAGGAGAGTGTTTTGAAGTCCCCTGATCTGTGGGAAACTCTTAAATCTTATGTACAGAAGTTTCAAGTGTGGTTTCCTAACACTTCTGATTGCCAACTGTCCCTTCCCAGTCATTGCTAGGTCAACTCAAACTTTGTATATTGGAAACCCCACTATTTTCCATCACAGTTTTATATTTACATGGGAAAAACCCAGGGCCAAACAGTTCTGGCCCTTACCTCAAGCCTAGTTTTTACCAGTAACTTCTTGAAGAACGAAGAAAATTGTGATACCTGGCCTGTGCTGCTTCCTTCAGAGCCATCTCCTAGTCTGGGTTCATTTTCTGCTCATTTGAACTAGATTTTTATGTAGATATCACGGGGAGAAAAAATGAGAGTAAGGAGGCAAGGCAGAAGCAGAGAGGAGAGATCTTTCTGTTGACAGGGCTTCAGCTAGCTTTTCTCCTGATGAGTCTAAGCAGAATTATGGAATCTGGTGTGGCCACATGAAAACCTGCCTCAGAGAAAGCACAGAGTGAGTGCTCTCAGAGCCTTCCATTGGGGAGGGTGGGAAGGTGGGGGCCACTGGTTGTTTTTAGCTCAGGCAAGGGGAAAGGGAAGTATATGTGACACTCTGATAATTCTCTTCTCTTTCTTCCTCTTGCTTTTGTTCTTCAATAAATCAGTCAGGACAATCTGCTTCTCTTTAGTGGTGTGTTTTCCTAGGGTTCAGCCTTTGTTTGAAATTCTAGAACAACAAGCGTTGCAGTAAATATGGTCAACCTACGTGTAATTATGCTGGTATGTCAACTTTGCCCCTCAGAGTTGGGTCTGCTCTGGTTAACCAGAGGCCCCCCTGACATAGAAACAAGACCTCCTGCAGGACCCTGTGGAGGGCTAACCCCAAGCCCAGCATCTGAAAGGAGAAGCCAGCCCATAATTACGCTCATTGTTTAGGTCAGAGCACAGGAGGGTTTACATTAACGACCTCAGCTGGCACACATGGCAGGCCTATGGAAAAAAATGAACCACTTCCCATCTCCTGCTTCCTAGTCCCAGGATTGCCTGTCCACGGTCTTGGGTTTCACAAATACCTTCCATGATTTTATTTTCTGACCACTCCTGATTAGAAGCTTGGATTCTCCCAGTTCCAAGAGACATCTCAATCCTGAGGTTTGGCAAGTGGGACTTTGAAGAATCATGGAATGTAGATCTTGAGAAGAATCTAGAGGTGATGGGCTAAACTGGTGTATGGTAAACCATAGTGAACACACAAATCACCTGTAGATCTCATTCCGTTGCATATTTAAATACGCAGTCCTTGGATTGGCTGGGAAGTCTGTATTTTACAAAGCTCAGTGATAATTCTCTGTACTTGTCATTGGTCCACACCTGAAGTAGCAAGGCTCTAAGCTAAGCTTTTCATTTTTACAGAGAAATGAAAGAGAGACCCAGACACTGAAGAGCTTTCTTTGTTGGGTCAGAGTAAAGACTTGAGCTTTTTCTTGACCCTGATTTGTTGGCATGGCACTGCACTGGTACCTCTGGCAGGATGAGGCATGTGTCTTAGCAGAGAATACCTTTCAGAGAACCCTTGAGTATATGGCTCTTCCCTAGATAATCTAGAGTAGGTTTGTATCCCTTGTTGTCTCAGAAGGAGAGAGGTAGGCCTTAATAGCTGGTAGTCTCATTGGAAGTATGTCACTTTGGTTTCCTTTCCAGTGTCTTCAAAGGTGAATAGTAAGGAGGGTATAATGAGCTCATTATCATTTACCCTCAACCAACTGGTGTGACAGGACCATTTGGAAACTCATGTAGGCAGCTGGGATTTGGAGAGCAGAAGATGTGGCATCAGAGTAGAAGCACTGAGAGCTATTAGTAGAAAACAGGATTTCAGACCTTTCCCCTGTCCTTAGGTGTAGTATATTATCTATCTGAATATAGATATAAAGCCTTGTACCTGTCTGAAGTTTATTTTAACTCAAATTATAACTGTAGGATCTATCTACTTACCTATCTATCATCTTCGATCTTCATCAATCTACCCAGCTATCCATCTATATTTGTCTTCTTTTTTTTTTCTTTTTTGGCCAGTTCTGGGCTAGAGCTATACCACTTCAGCTTCAGCACCACTTCTGGCTTTTTTTTTTCTATGTATGTGGTCTGAGGAATTGAACCTGTTTCTTCATGCATGCTAGGCAAGTACTGTACCACTAGGCTAAACTCCCACCCCCCTCAGCTTTTTTCTAAGTATGTGGTGCCAAGGAATCGAACCTGGGTCTTCATGATTGCTAGGCAAGCACTCTACCACTAGGCCAAATTCCAGCCCTTGTCTTTTCTTTTACCTTTGCCAATGTGGTAAAGAAATTACCTTACCTAATAATAGCTATTCTTTCTGGCAGGGATGTCTCTGTTTTTCTGAAAGTTTTGGCCACTGGAAAGTCTTGGCCACTGGAAAGTCTTGGTATCAGTGTGATTCATGATAGGTGCTTTGGGACATTCCATCTCAGTTGTAACCCGAGTTAGGGGGAAAAGATGCTGGCTGAGCTTCCATTGAGTATTAGAGACTAAAAGCCAGCATATGGACAGCATGGGATTGAACCTCAGTAAGCTCTGGATACTCTGGATACTAAAGTCTTTGGTGAGCTTCTCTCTGGTTAGCAGTCATCTGTATCTATAGTCACACTTTGTGGCCAGAAGAAGGTGATATGGCTCTATCAAGCGAGGAAACCTTTGATTTAGAGCTGCTCTAGACTCTTGTCTTTTGTATATCTTCTGTTGGCTGATTTAAATTTGTGTTCTTTCATATCATTATTCTCAGTGTAGCACTTTCTGAATACTATGTCACTATTTTTTTTAACCATACCTTAGATATGTGTGGCGGCTCTTCAAATTTGCAGCCAGTGGTATGATGTTGTAGATGGATCTGAAGCTTGCAGTTAATATCTGAAGTTAGGACAGTCTTGTGTAGATTCTTTGCTGAAAATTTCTTGTTGGTGAACTCTTACAACAATAGGAATTTGTCAGTTTAGCAAGTTTTCTGGGAAAACAAGGAAATAATTATTGTGACCAAAGCCTGCTTGGCTGTAGAATGGATTCAGGAGTTGAAAACACTAATTAAGAACCTGGGCTTTGGAGAAAGATGGAACTACAGAGAAAGCCAAGCATTCTTACTTTATGATAAACTTTGTGATGTGGCGTAAGGCTCTGAGCCTCATTTTCCCCATCTGTAAAATGTATTAACCTTGAAGGTGTGTTGAGAAGATGACAAAAAAATCATGGTTGCAAAACACAAGGCTTATATAAAGCACTCTCTATATGGTCATTGTAGTTATTACCGTTACTGTAACATTTTTATCCCAATGTGGCTTCTGTATTTAATTACTTATATTTGTATTAATATGTTTACCTTCTTCAAATAAGTTTTTTAATGGACCCAGATAGATAAAAATATCCTGATAATAAAACTACCAAGGGGTAGAAACAATATTGGATGGTTGGTAATAATAATAAAAGAAGTGGAGTACCATGTTTGTGGAGTTTCTCGAATGGATGAGTCTGGAAGAAGGCAAGATGAGAAGATTGAACTTGGCCACATCTAAGTAAAGGAGAGCTGCCACTTGAAACATGAGGACATGCCATTTTGCCAGGGGTAGAGGAGAATCTTGAGAGAGGTGAGAAGAATAGCAACTCATCTGACTTGAGGGAGAAGAAAGGCAGGCCCTGACTCTTCCTTACTCATTCACTTTTCCATCTTCATAGATTCCCATTTAGTAAACATAATATTCACTCACAGAGGTATGCCCTTAGATCTTGCCCTTCTAAGGAGATTCTTAAAAAAATTGGTGAGGGAAAGAATCTTCTTATGAGCCAAACTATAGTGAAAAAGTATGGCGATTAAGTTCTACTGATAGAATGAAATTTTATAAGTGATATAAAAGTGATAAAAATTTGACCCTAAATGTTCAAATCAGATGCTTAGAGAATGATTTGCTCAAGAAGTTCTCACTGAGCACTCTGGAGTCCAGAGTCTTGGAGCTAGATCTTGAATCAGAAGCCTGGAGTAGAATCATGGCTCTGACAAGGTACTCAGCTCTATACCTTAGGATCTCCCTTCTACCCCCCACCCTGCTGTAAGATAGAGGTAACAGTACTTATCTCATAATTTTTTAAAGAATAGATGACTTACAAAGCCATCAGATTTTTGGGGGCCTATGATGTTTTAAAGAAAAAACCCAAATAAATAGACTCTACATTAGGACAGTTTAGTCTTTTGATCACATAATACTTGGATTACATAAGTTGACCACTGGCATGTTGGGATCCCTCAGAGTTTAAACCAATGTGCTGTAAATCAGACAGAACAGATAAAAACTTGGAAAAGAATAGCCCTTGATGATTCACCAAATCTGATTTATAGTTGGAATGTGCATGGCACAGATCCTGTTTGGTTAAGTAATGGAAACCAACATTCTCTTGCAGTTGGTAACAATGCACTTGAGGTGCTGTGGATAACTGGTCCCTGGTTTGATGGTCTAGGTCTAGATTCTCCAAGTCTTTCTTTTGAACGTGGCCTTCAACTGCTAGGCCTTGGATTACAACACAGTTCGAAAAACATAGTGAAGAGATCAAACATCAATGCTAAGCTATGGGATTTTGGATTAACCACTAGTGTTGCAAGCCTCAGTATCTCCATGTAAAATGAACATTTACACAGCTACTTTCAAAGCCAGGAAGACTGAAAGGCATGATGTGTTTGAATGTTTTGGAAATAATGAAGGCAAGTTCCATTATTATTGCTTTGTCCTTGAAATGTATTGACTCATGCCATTGCTCTAGAAAAAGGCTCAGACAAGTTCAGTGTCTAGCCCAAGATGACTTAGGGAAGGGGACAATGTGCCTCAGAGTTGCTCTTGGATTGAGTTTGTTAATCACCTTCCATATTTGTCTAGCATATGGATCTGATGTTTGTGGTTAGGAACATGGATCTGTGTTCGGCCCATGGTATTTTTGTCTGTTTCGTCGAACTATAAAGATCTGAGCTATATGTTGGGTTTGATTCCATCCCATGTTAAATAGCTGATTAATTTGCTGACTTAAATCCTGCTACCTGTCTCAAAGAAGATATAAAGAATAAAGACATCTGAAAGGTTGAATGAAAAGTACTCCTTAGAAGATATTCATTTATTTTTTTGCCAGTCCTGGGCTTGAGCTCAGGGCCTGAGCATTGTCTTTGGACTTTCTCAAGGCTAGAACTCTACCACTTGAGCCTCAGCCCACTTCTGCCTTTTTCTATGTAAGTGGTACTGAGGTATTGAACCAGGGTATTCGTGCATGCTAGGCAAGCACTCTACCAGTAGGCCAAATTCCTGGCCCCAAGGCAATCATTTTCATTAAAAGCATCAACTCTGTAGTCAGATGACTGTGTTGGATATTGATATTATCCTCTCCAGCCTTGCCATCTTTTTATTGGGGATAACAGTAGTAAGTTGGGATTGTTGTAAGGATTAAATGACTTACTAATATGAAGAGCTTCAAAAGGTGTCAGATCCAGGTCAGTGTTCTTCAGGTGTTTGCTCCCGTAAAGGAGGACACGTACTTTATGTCTATTTGAATGTGAGATTCACGCGGATTCGTACAGAGCTATCTGGAGTTCTGGTTTCTATTCATTCTGCGTCATTTTCCTGTTAAGTCACTGGCAAGGGGTTAAATGGCTAAGCACCACCAATCTTTGTTAAAACAATGAAGAAAATATGTCTAAAGATAGATCCCTAAATAAGTCTTTATCGAACCACTTTTTTTCTCTATAGCTTAAAAGGCAGATTTATATTTATATGAACTTACAAGGAAAAAGGCCTCTGATAGGCGAGTGAACACATACAATAATTTGTTCTTGCATCTTCACCACTGAGGTCACCGGGTGTTCTAGCACAGACGGCCAGGGTCAAGCTACAAGGTAAATCAGGTAGTTCTACCCTCTGTTTATGAAGTCCCTCTTCCTAAGTGCTGAAAGGTATGCTGCCTATTCTCTGACCTCTTCTTCAGAGTTCAGCCCAGACAAGCAGCTTCCTATTGTTTAGACAGGGAGCCTGAGACACAGAGCTACCCTTACTGTCATTTTCACCATGACTACTAATAATAGCTGCTTTTTTTTCCTCTCTAAAGATGAACAGGAACAGATTTTTGAACCTTCTTGCTGGATAGAGAGCCTACTTAGAGGAACTTTGGAAGGTTTCCTGGAAAAGTGTGCTGGACTGGTTTAGGAAGGTTCAGTTATTCATTGTGGTTGGTTGCAGGAAAATTCAGTCAATGTGACTCTTTAGACATAACATCACCCAAGGAATGCCAATGCTGATGTAGCTGTACTCAAAATTCTGATGCCTGTGGGCCCAGCTTTGTGATGGAGCTGAGTATCTTTGCTGAGCCCAGAACAGAGCACAGAGTCAGGTGAACAGGGCCCTGGCAGCTCTGGTGTGGCTATTGGCAGCGACTCAGGACTGTAGGCATATACCTAGGGAGTTGTATGCCCCAAACCATAATCAGGTTTCCAAGAAAGTTTTGCATTGCTCTAGCTTCTCTCCTAAAACTTTATTATAGTCCACCAAGAAAATAAAACTTTGTTTTGTTTTATACCCTTTCTAAGCCCACAGGTAAAGTTTTCCCAGTGGAATCCAACCCTGAGCCAAGAGAGGTAGTTCTTTCTTATTGGCAGCCCTAGTTGAGGTTGGGTGGGTGTTGTACAATATAGTTGAGTATTCTTGGAAATGGTGGGAACATTAGGTCTTTGTCTTGGCATTTCAGGTCTAGGAGTCCTGTCAGCTGTGGGGAGGTGGTATTCTCTCAATAGTTTCCTCAACAAGTCCTTTTCTCCTAACTTGCTCCTCAGCCTTTTTACAAGAGTTGCAAGAGGATGTGTTAAAACCTTGGAGAACCCTGTAGTACATGATCTATCCAGCTTCTACTTCAAGATCCACACAGCATTGCCCAGCTGCTAGAGCACTGGCTACTGATGGCTTCCAGCTGCACTTTCTCTGGAACCAGCCCTGGCAGGCTTACTAAATCTTCTTGCCCCTCTCTGAGGTCAAGGTGCCTCCAATTTGTTGGTTGCAGACACAGGAAAAGAGGGCTCCTTGGCCTTCGCTTAGGACAGTTCAGTAGGGCAACTTACTTCTAGAGCTGTGGCATTGGCTGAAGCCTTCATCTCCCTCACCTGCCCTTCCTGATTTCCCATCTTTTTACAGCCATTCAGTTTATTCTTGTGGGCTCAGAGAAGCTAGAGGGACAGGAATGCATGATGGCTAAGTAAGACTTGGGAAAAAATCTTCACCTGTCCTGTTTCTCTCTCTAGTGCTTTTTAGGGCCCAGCTAGGTTAATGAATGTGGCTGTGTAAAGTAGAATACATGCAAATTTGAGATAGTTATCAATGAAATATATGGTTTATTTGCTTTAAATAAGCTCTTCAAATAAACATCTTCCTGAAGGTCAAATGCTATAGTGCAGCATTACCATGATAGATAGATGTGGATAAAAAGAGGCTACTCTCCTCTGGGGCACTGTTTTCCAAAATGTGCTTGGGGGAATCCTAGGTATAAAGCATGTTGAAAGTAATGAAAGTAACACAGGGTCTATATACATATATGTGTGAAGGTCTTACATGTATTTATGTGATTTACACAGTTGGGAACTAATATATACAAATTTGAACAATGGAAGCTATGAAAATGAATTCCCAAGTAGAAGGAGATAATAATAAATTATTAAAATGGGGTATAGAAATGGAAGGAAGAAGGTGTGGGGTCATATAGTCATTGTATTCAATACACAGTATGCAAAAAATGAACTATGTAGCTTGTTGGTGGCGGGGGAGGAAGGGAGGGGACAATGGAGGAAAGTGATGAAGAGATGACATTTCCCAAGAAGCATTATACTCATCATCTGACTTATGAAACTATAACCTCTTTGTACAACTCTATAAAATCACAATAAAAGTTTAAAAAAATAAAAGAAAATGGGGCTGGGAGTTTGGCCTAGTGGTTAAAGTGATTGCCTAGCATGCATGAAGACCCAGGTTCGATTCCTCAGTACCACATACATAGAAAAAAGCCAGAAGTGGTGCTGAGGCTCAAGTGGTAGACCTCTGGCCTTGAGAAAGTCCAAGGACAGTGCTCAGGCCCTGAGCTCAAGCCCAGGACTGGCAAAAAAAAATAAAAAATAAAAGAAAATTTAAAATTAAAAATAAATTTAAAACTAAAAATAAATTGACAAATGCCATGAAATGACAAAATATAGAAAAATGAATGGAATATTTTTGCTTGACATACTTTGTAATACTTTTCCTTTTATATCTTATGGCAATGTATTTTTTGTTCACCTCTTAATAATTTTGTAGTATTTTCTACAGAGTACAGAGAGGCTAGGTAGATGATTTAATCTTTTTCGACCATAGTTAATGGAGATTTGTCTTTTATTATAGATGATTAAGAAAATATCAGCTGTGTTATTTGCTAGTTGATAATGTTATCTAGGTCTTGAGAATTGTTGACAACTTTGGGACAGCATTTGTCAAGTTTCCTTTACATGTGGAGCTATAAGTTTTCAGGATGTTTCAAGTTTTCTGCTGTAGTAATTTATCTTCCCTGTTCTTTAAGTTGGTGATGCTTATTATGCGGATCTTGAAAAACCCCATCTATTGAGAGGTCTTCACCACTAAGTTTTTTCACTTTAAGGCAAATCTGCTCCTATAGAAGATTTTCTTCTGTATGCCAAGTATTGCTTTAGAAACAATTCAAACCTTGGGAAAATTGAAAGCCTATGCAATAAACACTTGTAGATCACTCACCAATGAACCAATCATCACTGGAACCATAACTTTTATTATGCCCCTACTAATCTTTGGTTAGTTCCTTACTCTTCTCATTCACAATGTTCCATGACCAGATTGCACATTTTGGGTTTTAGATCTAGAATCAGATATTTTCAGAACCGAAGGTTGTTTCTAGGATCTCTTCCAACATTGCAATACCCATTAATATTTGGTGGGTATTGGACATCATATTCTGCAGGTTAAATTTGGGTCCTTCATTGCCCCAGTTATAGTGAAAACCTTGGGCTTGGGACTCAAGCAAGCTGTGGATACTGGTGACATCTAGGATCTTTTTATTTTTTTTGTCAGGTATTGATAATGAGAAGTTTGCTCTATGGAAAAGGGCTCAGCATTTATAGTTCCACAAGAGAGTTGACCATAAACACAGGTCTTAGAAAAGGCAAAAGAAATCTCTGGAAGCTTTTCATATCTAAACACTCTTTTTTTTTTTTTACACAGTATCCAAACAATTGTGTAGGGTCTCAGCCAGAGTCATCTCTTAATGTATTAATATCATGTGTTTAGAAGCTAGGAATTGATTTACATCTGTCTCAGCCTATGATGTGGGTCTGCGAAGAACAACTTGAAACTTTGCCAAGGCTTTCAGCCATGAGTTTGGATACTCTCCAGAAAGAGCAGTAAATGTCCCCTATAAACCCTTGAGAGGACAGCCTTGGAGACCCAAGAACTTATCCCAAGCAAAAGAAAGTCAACAGGCCTAGGCCCTGAGGGTACTACGAAAGTATGACAACCAGAGTGTCTTACTCAGATTCAATTCCTTGGAGTCATTGCAAATTCGTTAATAAGTTCCCCTTTAGATCTGTCCTTTGCAAGAGCTCCTGGGATGAAGCTGATCCTGTAAATGTGGTGCTATCTACAAAGCAGAGTGTCCCACACGTAAGGATTGCTGGGCCTTAGTTGGAGTGTCCTGGGATTTGCTGTGGGTGGCCACTGAGGAGGTTGAACTAAAGGTGGCCTCTACTGAGAGCTTGCAGGCGTGTCACACAGGACAGGAGACAGACTTGCCGACTGACGGCTACTTGACCCTATTGGAGCCTGCAGGAAGCCCTTCCATCAGAAGCAAAATTTCCCATCTTTCTCCTGCCTGGGCAAGCGGCCGAGGAGGGGAGTTGGAAAATCAGTTAACCTTTCTCCAATGTGATCTCCTTACCTATAAATCAGGAGAACAGATGGCTAGTTTTCATGCCCTTTTTTGCCTTAAAAAAAATCAGCAAAAATGAAGCCTTCTGTGGAAGGCCAGTTAGGCAGAAGTGCAGCTGCTTCACTTGAAGAGGAAGTTGGGGGCCTGAAAAGCCTTCCCAAATCCCACCCTTCACCTTCCTCTATCCTTCCATGGCCCCTGAAGGGAGCCTGGTTTTCTACAAACAGATTCCATCTGGGATACAAAGCAAAGGTCTGAAAAGTTTTCCTTATTCTAAACATGCAAATACAGGCAGAAAATTGATTAGCTGGATTCCTGCATGGGCTGCAGTTCATGAGTGCCCCCCAGGAGGCATGGGAAGTACCTTTTGCATCCTGTGTTTAGATCATTGGGAGGAGAGCCACGGAAGGACCTTGGAATCGTTAGTATTGTTGGCTCAGACCAGGGCTAGGAGCCCTGGAAAAAACTCATGTTCTGTGGCTATGGGTCTTGACTGTAAGAAGTCAATGGGGCCACAAGGTTCAAGTTCTAATCATTTCTCCTTTGCCTTCCAAAAGCTTCTTAATTCATATTCTGCTTACCCCATATCTACATGAATCCTGATTAGTATGGCTATTAGCTTCCTAGAAAATATGAGCAATTCTGGTAGTTCTGAGAAACTCTTTCTGATCCAATTAATTTTAGAGGAGGATTCATATATATATATATTATATATATGCATAGTTGCACAAGATCCCTAAGGAGTATAAAGATACTAGATAGAATATTCTGGAAACTTTTCATTTTGGAACTATATCCTATGATTTTCTTTGATCCTAAGAACAAATTGGAAATAAAGACAAGGGAGATTCATTGGTCTTTTCAGAAGCATAAGAGGTAATAACTTTCTCATATGAGGCTGGCATCTGTGAAGCTGTGGCTGGATGCTCTGATTCTGGTAAGCCTATCACCGTTAGCCGGTCCTGTCTGGATAGTGAGTCAAATGTAGGCACTTAGACAACACTTGTACTGCTGTGGCTTCACTGTGGGTATGAGTGAAGGTGAAATTGTTACTCCTTGCCAGCTCCATGAATGCCTGCTCCAGACTCCCTTGGCCTGACGGCTTGGGGTCCATCAGGGCAGTAGCACCTACCCCATCCCACATAGGCTCCTATTGCATTGGCTTTTGCTGTAGCTCCTAGGGTGGCAGACTATAGCAAGAGTCCAGACTTGAACACTCCTACTGTGATATCCTGGGCAACTTCATGGAGTCTCAGAGACTCTTAGACAATGTCATCATATTTGCCAAAGCATTGTGATGGGACCACTGATGACAAAATCCTGTGTGTGTACATGTGTACACTCGCGTCTGTCTGTCTGTCTGTCTGTCTGTCTGTCTGTCTGTGTCTGTGTCTGTGTCTGTGTATCTTCATGCCTGTTTCAGGCTTCTCCTCAGCCACTGAATCAGAATCTTTGGATCTTTGGGTGTGGTCACCATCTCGTGGCAACTTGGAGACACATTCCAGCCTGACCACTACTGGTTTAGAGACTCCCAGTGTTTTTTTAATTCTATGTCTTCTTTTTACAAATAATGTTCATGCTCGACCTTGGGTCAGCTGTGAGGTTTCTCTAGGAGGGGTTGGCTCTTGATTTAACTATAGATTTAAAAGGCAGTATCAGGCAAAGTATTGGAGAAACTTGAGCGTCAAAGGGGGACATTGTGTGGAGAAGGTATGTTGCATGTTTGCTTCAGTAAATGATGTTAATTTTTTCATATATTTTTATTGTAATTAATAGAAGGGTTACATTATATTCACCAGATAGAAGATGCATTACTTCACAAACATTGATACCCTTTCTCATGTGATGATCCCCATTTCCCAGCCTCTCCCCCCGCTCATCTTGATTTCCCTATTCCTTTCCAATTTCAAATAACCAATTAAGCATATATAAAATATATCAGATAACAAGGTGATATATTGTAACAATATGAGATAACCAAGGGATGGCAAAAGAGATGAGAGATAACAGTACATTAAGGACAACAGTTACTCATTATTTGGCTTTTGTTTCCTTATCCTGGAGGTCCTTACATTTAGTGTCACACTATTTGGCCTAATGTTTCTAGATTTTGTTCTATTGTAAATCTCTGCCAGGAGAGCCCAAGGTTTCTACTGATTATGACCAATGAAAGAGACTATTGGGCCTATGTTCCTTTGAGTGTGGCTTATTTCACTTAATATGATTTTTTCTAAGTTTTTCCATTTCCTTACAAATGGGGTGATGTCATTCTTTTTGACAGCAGCATAGAATTCCATTGTGTATAAATACCACATCTTGTTGCTCTACTCATCAACTGAGGGGTGTCTGGGTTGGTTCTATATCTTGCTATGGTAAATAGTGCTGCAATGAACATCGTTGTGCTAGTGGATTTAGTATGTCCTTGTTTCTGAACGATTGGGTATATGCCAAGTAGGAGAACTGCTGGGTCATAGGGGAGTTTATGTTTAGTCTTTTGAGTAACTGCCACACTGTTTTCCATAGTGGATGAACAAGTTTGCACTCCCACCAATAGTGTAATAGTGATCCCTCTTGGCCGTATCCCCGCCAGCATCTGTTGTTATTAGATTTCTTGATCCTGGCTATTCTAACTGAAGTGAGGTGGAATCTTAGAGTTGTTTTGATTTGCATTTCTTTTATGGCCAGAAATGTTGAGCATTTCTTCATGTGTCTATAGGCCATTCTTATTTCTTCTTCAGAGAAGACACTCTTTAAGTCTTTGGCCCATCTTTTAATGGGATGGTTGTTTCTTTGGAGATTAGTTCTGAAGTGATTCAATTTTTTGAGCTGTTGATATATTTTAGATAGGCCTTTGTCTGTTGTATGGTTAGTGAAGATCTACTCCCACTCTGTAGGCTTTCTAGTTAATTTGCTAGCTATGTCCTTTGCCATACAGAATCTCTACAGCTTAATGCAGTCCCACTTATCCAGCCTTTCTCTGATTTGTCGCATTTCTTGGTCCTTATTAAGAAAGTTTCGACCTGGGCCAAGGAGACCTAATGTATCTCCTATTCCTTCTTGCAAAGTTTTCAGTGTATCAGCTTTTACCTCGAGTTCTTTGATCCATTGGAGTTAATCCTAGTGCAGGGTGACAAAGAAGGATCCAACTTTAGTTTTCTGCAGGTGCTTAACCAGTTCTGCCAGCACCACTTGTTGAAGAGGCTATCTTTCTTCCCTTCTATTTTTTTTTGCTCCCTTATCAAAGATTAGGTGGCCATAGGTCTGTTGTTTACTATCTTGGTCCTCAGTTCTATTCCATTGGTCTTCAGGCCTGTTCTTGTGCCAGCACCAAGCTGTTTTTGTCACTATAACGCTGTAATAGAGTCTAAAGTTTGGTATTGAAATTCCTCCTGCACTGTTCTTTCTGCTAAGAAGTGTTTTTGCTATATGGGGTCTTTTATTATTCCATATGAAATTTTGGATTGCCTCTTCTGTTTCTTTAAAGAATGACATTGGGATATTGATGGGTATTGCATTGAATTTGTAGATCGCCCTTGGAAAGATTGCCATTTTCACGATGTTGATTCTTCCAATCCAGGAGCATAGGAGGTTTTTCCATTTCCTCAGTTCTGTTTTAATTTCCTTTTTCAGGGTTTTAAAGTTTTCATCAAAAAGATCCTTTACATTCTTAATTCCTAGGTACTTTATTTTCTTTGAGGCTATTGCAAAAGGAGTTGCTTTCCTGATTGTTGCCTCATTCCTCTCACTGTTGGCATAGAGGAAGGCAGTTGATTTTTGAGGGTTAATTTTATATCCTGCTACCCTTCCAAAGTTTTGAATCAGCTCAAGGAGCTTGGGAGTGGAGTCTGTCATCTCCAAAGGGGGAAAGTTTTACTTCCTCTTTTCCTATTTGGATCCCCTTTATGCTTGCTTCTTGCCTTATTGCTCTGGCTAGGAATTCTAATACTATGTTAAAGAGGAGTGGAGAAAGTGGGCATCCTTGTCTTGCTCCTGATTTTAAAGGAAATGGCTTTAGCTTTTTGCCATTAAGTGTAATGCTAGCTGTGTGTTTGTCATACATAGCCTTTATTATACTGAGGAATGTTCCGTGGATACCTAGTTTCTCCAGAGCTTTTAGCATAAAGGGGTGTTGGATGTTGTCAAATGCCTTTTCTGCATCTATTGAGACAATCATGTGATTTTTGTCCTTGCTCCTGTTGATGTGTTGAATTATATTAATTGATTTGCGTATGTTGAACCAGCTTTGCATCCCTGTGATGAATCCTGTTTGATCATAGCGTATAATTTTTTTGATGAGTTGTTGAAGATGGTTGGCCAGTATTTTGTTGAGAAATTTTGCATCAATATTCATCAAAGAAATGGGTCTATAACTCCCTTTCTTTGATGAATCTCTGTCTGGTTTGGGGATGAGGTTATAATGGCTTTGTAGAATGAGTTCGGCAAAGAGCCTTCGTTTTCAATTTCGTTGAAGAGCTTGAGGAGTATTGGTGTGAGCTCTGCTTTGAAGACCTTATAGAATTCAGCTGTGAATTCATCTGGCCCTGGTCTTTTCTTAGATGGAAGGTCTCTTATTGCCATTTCTATTTCAGTGCTTGAAATAGGTCTGTTTAGTTGGATTAGGTCTTCTTGGTTCAGTGTGGGTATGTTAATATTGGCTACAAACTCATCCATTTCTTCTAGATTCTCAAATTTATTGGCATAAAGGTTTGAAAAGTATTCCCTCATGATGCTCTGGATCTTGGTAATTTCTGTCCTGATATTACCATTCTCGTCTGTGATTTTGTTTATTTAGGTATGCTCCCTTCTTTTTTTGGTAAGATTTGCTAAGGGTCTGTCAATTTTGTTAATTCTTTCAAAGAACCAACTCCTTGTTTTGTTGATTCTTTTTATAGTTTTTTGGACTCCAATTAGTTAATTCTGCTTTAATTTTAATAATTTGCTTCCTTCTACTGGGATTAGGGTTGGTTTGCTGCTCTTTTTCCAGGAGCTTAAGGTTACACATTAAATTGTTGGTTTGTGATTTTTCCAATTTGTTATGGTAGGCACTCAGAGCTATAAATTTTCCTCTGAGTACTGACTTTGCTGTGTCCCAAAGGAGCTGGTATTTTGTGTGCTCTTTTTTTGTTAAATTTCATGAACTGTTGAATTTCTGTTCTGATCTCCTCGATGACCCACTGGTGATTCAACAATATGTTGTTCAATCTCCATGAGTTATAGGGTTTTCGTTGGTGGAGATTGGTGTTCAGTTCCAATTTGATGCCTTTGTGGTGTGAGAGAATGCAGGGAATAATTTCAGTGTTTCTGAATCTGCACAGGTTTGTTTTATGCCCTAAAATGTGGTCTATTTTTGAAAATGTTCCATGTGCTACTGAAAAAATGTATATTGTGTTGTTGCTGGGTGAAATAATCTGCGGATGTCTGTTAGATCTAGTTGGTCTATACAGTTGTTCAATTCTGAGGTTTCTCTGTTGAGTTTTTGCCTGGTTGATCTGTCCATAGGTGAGAGCAGTTTGTTAAAGTCACCAACAATCACTGTGTTTCGATCTATGTATGGTTTCAATGAAAGTAAAGTTTGCTTGATGAAGTTCGGTGTTCCGGGATTAGCTGTGTAGATATTTAGGATGGTTATGTCTTCCTGGAGGAGAGATCCCTTTATTAGTATGTAATAACCTTCTTTGTCTTTTCTCACTAATTTTAGTTTGAAGTCTATTTTATCTGATATGAGGATGGCAACTCCAGCCTGTTTATGGGGGCCATTAGCTTGATAAACTTTATTCCAGCCTCTCACTTTCAAAAACTGGTTTGGTTTTTTTTTTGGGGGGGGAGCAAGATGTGTCTCTTGAAGACAGCAGAATGATGGATCCAACTAGACAGTCTATGCCATTTAATTGGAGAGTTAAATCCATTGAAAAATATTTACTAGTTCCTGCCATAATGATGTTAATTTTTATAGTTTGCTCATGCCAAGTGAAAGTATGAGGATGATTTTGCCTCTCATGACAAAATAAATGAGTCTTCTAGTGAAACCCTTCTTTCCTTTCTTGCTCTTCTCTGCCTATCTCTTGAGGATTCAGGTATTGTCCAGATCTTTCATCAAGGGCAAGAAATCAGTCTTTCTTCCATTTTTCTGAAAAGAAGATGGCTAAAATAACTTACAGTATCTACCAAAGATGTGAGACCCTAAGCTCTGAGATGAGGGAGAGGCCAGAAAATGTGACACTTACAATATGTGTAATACTTAATATAATTGTCCTGCATACTCCTGCGGTATGTTAAAAGACCACACTTTATACGTTCTGCTTATAAGTGGAATATGATATTGTCTTGATTCAGTTGCATACAAAAGCAGCTGTAACAGCTTAACAATCTGGATTTAAGATTAGACTTGTGGGCCAATGTTAGTTTATGCTCATGAACTTGAATTTGGAAATATGAAAAATATCATGGTAAGAAGTCAATTCCTAAGAAGAGGTCTTAAGAATATTAACATCATCTTTAAAACATTAGCATTTATAACCAATGTGAAAACTTAATTTCTACTCACCTAAGACTCCAGAGGAGGTGGTTTTGTGACATAGAAATATATGGCATGATGAATTTAATATGTGGTACAGATAGTATAGCCAGATGAGTGGGACACCTTATAGGATAAACTTTCAGTTATCCACAGTCTGCTTGTTTAATTTACACATTTGTGTGTGCCTGAACACTTGTAAATTATTGCCAGATGTCAAAAACTAAGTTTTAGTTTGTGTGTGTGTGTGTGTGTGTGTGTGTGTGTGTGTGTGTGTGTGTGTATGTGTGAGTTTGTAAAATCTAGAAGCAGTTGTTTAGAAATGGTTTCTTGTCAAGAGGGAGATAGGAGGGCTGGGCATGGTATTTCATGCCTATGCCTGTATCTTCTCAGGAGGTAAAAATAGGAGGCTCAAGGTCTTGAGGTGGCCTGGGTAGATCTTATCAGGAAAATAAACTAACAAGATTAGGAGTGAGGGGGCTGGGAGTTTGGTGTAGTGGTAGAATGCTTGCCTAGCATGCATGAAAACCCGGGTTTGATTCCTTGGTACCACATACATAGAAAAAAGCCAGAAGTGGTGCTGTGGCTCAAGTGGTAGAGGTCTAGCCTTGAGGTAAGCTCAAGGACAGTGCTTAGATCCCAAGTTCAAGCCCCAGGACTGGAAAAACAACAAAGAGATGAGGAATGTGGTAGAGTGCTTGCCTTGCATGCAAGAGGCTTTGAGTTCAATCTCTAGTACTGCTAATAAATGAGACTGATCTATAACTGTTGGGACAAGGAAACAAAATTGTCCAATTGATCTTTACTAATGACCAATGTTTAAATAAACATTGTTGATTAACTTGTATTAATTGTACATGTTAATCATTATAGAGTGCTATTTACATACATGCACAGTTCAATATGACCTCATTTTTTCACATCTTTCTCCCCCACAACCTTTCCAATCTCTAGAAATCACAACTCTATTTTTATGCCTACTTTTTTTTAAAAAAAGCTTCCATATATGTCTTTCTGTGTGTGGATTGCTTCACTTAACATAATGTCCTTCAATTCCATCTGTTTTGCAAGATTTCATTCTTCCTGCCTGAATAATAATCCACTGTATATGTATACCACATTTTCTTTACTGATGCATCAAGTGGCGGATGATTCTGTACCTAAGCTATTGTGTATGCATGAATGTTTTGATTTTTCTGTTTTCATTCTTCATAAGTCTTCAAAGACTATCAATCTAAGGTCAGTATTATTTGGGGTCTTAATGAAAACATTTATTTCACATTTATTTAAAATGTCTAGTCTTGTTCTTCCCAACTCCTTGCCTCTCTGATGTGGCCATTCCAGCGTTCTCCCATGAGTAGCCACATTACAGACAATATCCCAACAGTCAGCCCAATGAACAAACTGCTTCTAGAGTTGAGCAGATGTCTGTCTGACCTCCCACCCCTCTGTGTGTGCTCTTACTGCTTCCTCTCATCCAGTGATATGGAAATAAGCTAAGCAGGTGAAATGAAGGTGTCTGGAAAAAGATGAGTTCCGAGTCAGTGTAAGCCTGCAGGAGGGAAAGACCTGAATGCATGTTAGTGGCCTGAGCAGTAGCGGGGGGTGGGGGGTGAGGGGGCTCCCTCTTTGACGGCTACTGTCTCCTTGTAGAACATCTTCATTTGGGTCTACTAGCGCTATCCATACTACTGTTCTTCATTTCAGAACCATACTTTACTACATAGTAATCCTTTAAAAAGTTGCTGGGTTTCCATTTACAAATGATACAAGGCTCATAGCATTATTGATAGTTGGAGAAGGAAACAAAAATCCCCAAACACAAGTAACATATGTTCATTCTCTTCTTGTTTTTTTTTTTTTAAATATATGTGTGGTGGGGCTGGGAGTTTGGCCTAGTGGTAGAGTGCTTGCCTAGCATGCATGAAGACCCAGGTTCGATTCCTCGGTACCACATACATGGAAAAAAAAGCTGGAAATGGTGCTGAGGTGGTAGAGCTCTAGCCTTGAGAAAGTCCAAGGACAGTGCTCAGGTCCTGAGCTCAAGCCCAGGACTGGCAAATATATATATATATATATATATATATATATATATATGTATATGTGTGTGTGTGTGTGTGTTTTATGTAGGTGAAAGCTTAAAAGCATACATACTAGAGTATACTTTCTAGTTCTTTTCCCACTTAGCATGAGGTTCCACTGCTGTGTATCATAAATTTCTTAACCATTTGCCTATGGTTATCATGTTGATTGCTTTCAATTTCTCATTGTAACAAAACATACTGTTTTGACCATCTTTGTGCATGTTGTTTTTTTCCATATTCACTTCATCTGTTGCATTAAAAATGTCATTCAGGAGCTTAGACAGTGGGCATTCCAATTAAAGGTAATGAAGCATTATCTAACAATTTGCTGTAAACTTTTCTTATGCAAGATCCTCACCATTCCACAAATTGAGGGGGAATGTGTAGCATTAAGGGATTAGCACACTTGTCAATGTTCAGTCACTTTCAAAGTTCCCCAGTTTCAATCTGAGGTCTTCAAGTATTCTTAGAACTCTTGGTGTGCTTAGCCACACAATTAAGTTCTTTGGTGCTGGTCTTCGATATTTTCTTGCACTCTCCATGCTACATGAGGATGCAGAAGAGGCTATGTACAAGAGTTTAAAACCCTGAAATCAGTCTGTTCTTTGAGTAGTGTAGTGTTCTCTAGGAAGGATCTCAGTAAAAAACCTACTTACCTGAACTTTACCTAAGCTACAGCTTTTGTGGCTGTAATTGTGAGAGCAATCTTGTAACACAGTGCTTTGTGAGAATCCAAGGGAAGGCTGGAATCTTCTGCTTAATCTTCCTGAGGGATGAATGTGGTGAACACTCACATGCCAAGGACAGATGAGTGATTATAGTGACATCCTCCCTCTCTCTCTCTCTCTCTCTCTCTCTCAAGGGTGGCAAAGGTTTTATTTAATAAAACATGCTTAAGATGAACTAGAACACCTCTCTGTCTCTTTACCTCTTTGTTGCCTCAGTTTCCTCAGTGTGAATGCGAAAGCGTTTGGGGAGGCCAGGTACTGAGGTGCCCAGTGATTCTCTGTGATCTAATAGCAGAAAAGTAAAATAAGCATTGCATTTTTAAATGGGGGAAAAATCAGGAAAAAGGCATGCATAAAGGATTTATCCTTTCCATGAAAACATTGATTAATGAAATCTAGTATGAACGAGTGTCATGCCCTTTAAATATTAGATTTCATTACTTAGTGGATGGCAGGCTTCTGAAAGGGGATACAGAGCCTCAGCCGTCTCTTTATGGACAAAAATGCTTCATGTCCTTGCAGTGATCAAAGATGTAAATGGCTGCAGTAACTGAGTGAATGGACAGGGTGAGACATTGTGCTGGACAGATGTGGTGTCCACAAAGGGCTTTTTTTTTTTTCTGATAAAAAGGACAGCTGCCCTCAAGATAAGGGTGGGTGGAGAGAGGAGAGTCAAGCAAGAGGGAAGGAAATATGCAAGGCAAGGTGACCCAACCACATGAAGTCAGCCTCTTGGGCCCCCAGCTTCCGGTTCTATCCGGGCTGGTCAGACATCTGGCCTCTGTTCTCATTAAAGTGGGCAACCCATTTGGGGGCTGCAGTGAAGAAAAGAGCAGCAAAATCTTGGTGGCTGCAGGCTCTTGATAAGGCCTGACAAAACTTTGCAAGACTGAGGCTTGGCCAAATTATTTCCATCTTCTAAGGGCAATCAAATTCGAATGTACTTAGATTTATTAAGTGCCAGCTATATGCAAAGCCCAAGTTCTGGCCCTCAGGAAACTTCTATCTACGGTGAAAGGCAGACAAGGAGATAGCTGACTCTGGTATAAAAAAAGAATGAATTTAGCCAGGCACTGCTGGCTCATGTATATATTCCTAGCTACATAGAAAGTTGAGGTCTGAGGTTCAGGGTTTGAAGCTGTCGTGGGCAGGAAATTCTATGAGATGCTTATCTCCAATTAACTACCAAAAATAATAAATTCAGAAGCAGAGCTGTGGAGTAAGTGGTAGAGTGCCACCTTTTAATGGAAAACATAAAGGAAAGAGCTCAGGTCCTGATTTCCTATTACCGGTACTTAAAGAGACAAAACTAAGACTAACCCGCCCCCTCATCCCCCGCCCCCCCAAAAAAGTCCAACCCATGGCAGAGGTCTACACAGAGGAGTGACTCCTCTTCCTTCCTTCCTTCCTTCCTTCCTCCCTCCCTCCCTCCCTTCCTTCCTTTCTTTCTTTCCTTCCCTTTCCTCTTTCTTCTCTTCCTCCTCCTCTTCTTCCTCTTCCTCCTCCTTTTCCTTCTCCTATTCTTTCATCTTCCTCCTCTCATCTTCTTCCTTCTTTCTTCTGTTTGTGGTACTGGTGTTTGAACTCAGGGCCTTGTTCTTGCTTGGTAAGTGATCTATCCCTTAAGCCACACTCTAGACCTTTTTTTATGTTAGCTAGTTTTTAAATTGGGTCTCATATTAATGACCAGATGAAATCTTTGAAACTTGCAAATCTTCACCACTCAAGTAGCAAGGCGTACAGGTGTGAGATACTGCCTGGCCTAATTCCTTTCTGAATTAGACAAGGCTTCTCGGTAGAGTGGTCATTTGATTTTAGCGTTGAAGTCAAGTTCTTAGCACATGCATAGAAAATCAACAAGACAGGAGAAGTAAATTCCTTGATGGAATTCCCCACCCTCCACATTCTTCACCTGGAACTCTCTCCCCACTTTCAGAGACCCTTTCTGAAGCAGTCACATATGTGTCTCCTTTCATGGGTAGCAGTTCAGTTCAGGCTCTGTGGTTTCTAAGATAGGACTTACACAGAGAGAATGAGCCAGGTGTCTGGCTTTCCACTCAACTTGAATTGTTGGACATGGATCAGTTTGGCCCCACAATAGCAGGCTTCTGTTTACGGTCCAAACAGTGCATATGGTAACCTGTTCCGTATCATGAGCAATTAAGTCCCAATCTACTGTAGTTATCTCCTGCTAGGTAGTTAACCTTCACTTGGCTCTGTTGGTGGCAGTGGCTAGAAGCAAACTGAGGGGCCTGTCAGCATGAAAAGGAGCCAGTCAGAGCTTTTGTTACTCCTTTTCTTTTCCCTTCAGGGGCCTCTCTGACATAGGCATAGCAGAGAGATTTCATGAATCTCTCCTCTAAATTCCCTCCAAGTGCCAAGTGATTGGTTGGTGAGACTAGGCCAGGGATTGAAAAACATCCAATTTTATCTTTGTTTCTGAAGGCAAAAATGATCTGTATGTATATGTTATAAGAAAATGTGTTTTCTTTATAGCTCAACATTCAGCCCTCCCTGCCCACCCCCTAATAAGCTCATGTCAGAACTCTGAAGCAAGTTCCCATAATGGTAGCCTAAAGGATATATTTTGTAAAAATGAAAAATGAACATATTATTTATATATCAATAGCATAAAAAAGCATTGATCAGGGCAAGTAGCCTGATTTTTTTTCCTTCTCTAGTTCCCTTCCAACCTGCCCTTCATTCCATCATGCCAGTTTCCCCTCAACCCCTGCACACCCTCCACACATATTGCCCCAGGTGCCTGATACTCCTGCCACTTAGAAAGAGTCCTAGTTTGTCCTAGTCAGTTTATGCTGGGATTCAGTCTTTAATATGGAGCCTTCAACAGCACAGCCTCCAAAATGACTCTCTGACAGCCAGCCATTAATTACCATCATCCGCATCTAATTCATTTATCCCTTTCCCTCTCATAGAGAGGGACAGCTAGGGCTGAGGGCACCCAGGGAAATGCAGGCACGATTCCATGTTCTTTATGCAGAGAGGGCTGCAGAGACTTTGTTGGATGCAGGGGCTTTAATTGAATTGGCTTGCCAATAAAGCTGTTGTCATTCAGTAAGTGAATTTGTTGTAGTACTCGAACCACAGCTGCTGCAGACAGCCTGGAATTTCCTGAAGGCAAGCCAGGTCCTTGGCTTGCTGGGGTTCAGCCTTTATGATTGATCCTTAGGCCATGTAGAACCCCCCCCCCCAACCCTGTCACTTCACAGTGTGATTCAGGCACCCAGTTGGATGCCAACAAGTTACAGTGCCAGACAGGGATATGGCAATGCTGTGTATCTCAGGAAGGCGACACCAGAGGAATGTTAAGGGTGGGATGTATCAGGCCAGGCTTACCTAAACCGGACGGCCGTTTTTCATCAGTTTCCACATGGACGCTGCCCTCAGCTCCATGAATGTGGTCATAAGAGAATATCGTTTCCCATTGTAAAAAAAAGAAATTGAGAAGATGGCAGTTAATATATTTGTTGGGTCTTGTTTAAGAGGTCGAGCTGTATTGAGAAAATACAGCAGCATTTGTTACTGGGAGATCACTGGGCCAGAAATGCTGCACTTCTCCCCTTAGTTTATAAAATGCCCCAAGATTGGCAGGTTGTTTGATTTATGATGGCTTTAAAGTAACATCAAGATTAAGGAAAGTTTTTCAAGGGACTGCAAGGCCATTTTTATTTTCTGCATCTGAGAACATGAGTGTAGTGGACACAAATGAACGAGAACAGGACTGGAAAGCAGGTTTTTAGATTTCTGGTATCTTTCTGCCTCTTTTAGAAATAGGGCTGTCTCATTGAATTCCTAGTTCAAAGGGACATCTCTCTTGGCAATCTGGAATTTTCTAACGAGTGCCCAGACTTCTTCAGAGAGCTTCCTTTCTCATTGTGTAGAAGGTTTATGAAACAGAATGGTGTCTGGTCTGCTTTCAATTACTTAGGGGTGGAGGATTTTTCCAGCCCTTGACATGTATTCTCCATGGTCTGTCGACCTTTGGGATGTTTTGTTGTTTCCTTCACTGGGAAGCTACAGGAAAAGCAAAAGCAAAAATTTTGGAAATCAAATGTAGCTTTTGTTAAATCTTGAAATGTGGACAAATCCAGAAACTCCTTAAATTAAGCCAGTGTCTTGGCTCTGCTTTTGTTGAATTGAGCTAAGATTATAAAGAAAAAAAAGATAGTTTGTGTACAGGTTAGGGATGTGGCTCAAGTACAGCAAGGCCTGGCTTCATTACCTATATGTGTGAGAGAGGGAAGGAAGTAGGAATGAGGAGCAAGGGAGAGGGAGGAAGACAGAGAGAGAGAGAGAGAGAGAGAGAGAGAGAGAGAGAGAGAGAGAGAGAGAGAGAGAGAGAGAGAGAGAGAGAGAGAGGGACAGAGAGAGAAAGAGGAAAGAGGGGGTAGAGGGGAGAGAAGGAAGAAAGAACAGAGGATAGAGAGAAATGGGGAGAGGAGAGAGAAGGAAGAGAGGGAGGGAGGGAAGGAGGAAGGGAGGAAGAGAGATTTGTTTGCCTGACTTTGGTGTGAAGGAGAATGTGGCCCTCACTCTAATAAGTAAATCCATTGAGCATAATTTTCCCTAGGCCCTCTTCGCACAAAGCAAATCAGATGGAAGAAGTGAGCATGGAGAGATTTACAATAGAACAAAACCTAGACACATAAGGCCATATAGGATGATGCTAAATGAAAGGACCTCCAGGATATAGAAACAAAAGCCATATAATGAGTGATTGTTGTTCTTAAGGTACTATGTTATCTCTCATCTCTTTTGCTGTCCCTTGGTTATCTCATATTGTTACAGTATTTCACCGGGAAGAGAGAAAACGAGATGGGGTGGGGGTGGGGGGAGGGAAATGGGGACCAAGACATGAGAAAGGGTATCAATGTATGTGAAGTTATGTACCTTCTGTCTGGTGAATATAATGTAACCCTTCTATTGATTATAATAAAAATATATGAAAAAAGAAAATATGCAATAAAAAAAGAAAATATGCAGAAAAAAAAGAAGTGAGCATGGGCCAGGAGTTTGTCCTAGTGGTAAGAGTGCTTGACTAGCATGCACAAAGACTCAGATTCGATTACTTAGTACCACATATATAGAAAAAAGCTGGAAATGGTGCTGTGGCTCCAGTGGTAGAGTGTTAGCCTTCAGAAAGCCCAAGGACAGTGCTCAGGCCCTGAGTTAAAGGCCTAGAATAGAGAGAGGGGGGGAGGGGAGGGAGGGAGAGAGGAGAAAGGAGAGGGGAGAGAAGAGAGGGGAGAGGAGAGAGAGGAGAGGAGAGAGGGGAGAGGGAAGAGGGGAGAGAGAGAGGGGAGAGAGAGAGGAGAGAGAGAGGAGAGAGAGGAGAGAGAGGAGAGAGAGAGAAGAGAGAAGAGAGAGAAGAGAGAGGAGAGAAGAGAGAGAAGAGAGAAGAGAGAGAAGAGAGAGAGGAGAGAAAAAGAGGAGAGAAAAAGAGGAGAGAGAGGAGAGAGAGAGAGAAGAGAGAGAGAGAGAGAGAGAGAGAGAGAGAGAGAGAGCTAGAGAGAGAGAGAGAGAGAGAGAGAGAGGTGAGCATGGAAACACACCAGTCACTCACTGTTGCTTCAAGAAGGTGAACTGATCTCCATTTTCAGTCGAATATCTATCTTCTGGTGTTTCAAGCTTAGGGGATTTCTCCTCCCACCCCCAAAGAGTTCACTTCAAAAATTATGGGGAAAACAAGATGAGTGGGAGGGGGTTGGGGAAGGGAAATGGGGACAAAACCATGAGAAGGGATATCAATGTGTAAGAAGTATGGAACTATTATCTGGCGAATGTAACTATAACCCCTCTACACATTACAAGAAACAATTTAAAAAATTACAGTTACCATGAAATGAAAGTGAAGATTTTCATGGCATAACATGCCCCTTGGGGAAAGTGTTTCTGGGGGCTGTGCCATTCCATTCTGCTCCCCAAATTTGGCCTCTTTTTACATGATGTGTTCTCTTTCTTCCAGCTTTTACATCCTTCCCGTTCCCTCCTCCTTTTCCCAGGCCTTCTGGCTCCTCGTCTTCCACAAGTCTTAACTCCTTTCCTTTTAGTCTCATCTTATCATATAGAAAGTGACACAATAATACTCATCAACTTGAAAGTGGTCCTGTCTTTACACATTCTTTCTTTCTTTTGGATTTCATTGTATTTTGTCGGGGTAATGTATAGAGGGGTTACAGTTACATTTGTCAGGTAGTGGGTGCATTACCTCGCACACATTGATACCCCATCTCATGTTTTTGTCCCCCTTTTCCTCCCCCCATCCCTCCTAATCATCTTGTTTTTCCTCCTTTCCTTCCTTATTTCAAATAAACAAATAAATAATGATTCCTCCTTCCTTCATGTGGTGGGATTTGAGGGGGCGAGGCCCCAGTAAAGAGGCATGGTGACAGTGCTTTCCATTCACTATGATCTCAGGCAGAAGATGTGGATCTGTGCTGAACTTCTCCAGGTAATGAATTCAGGGAAAGTCATCTGGAATCAACACATAGTATTATTCACTCTGGGTTTCTGCTTTGGATAAGAGAAATGAACTTCTCTCTGTGAACTGGAAATGTGAAGTGGATGTTGGTCCCTGGAGGATTTTGCATCTTGACCTGACACTTTCTGTGACTTCACAGAATTTATGTGTGTTAAGTGATCAAGGAGTTGTGTTTGAGTGTAGGAAGTTCTCAAAGTGTTCGGAGAGATTCTTCCTAAGCTAAGTTCTGATGGAGAAGAAAACTTTTCATATGACAGATGAACATAGCCCAGTGTGAAAGCTCATGATAAGCCAGCACATGACTTTTCATCATTTTCTAGCAGTGGCTCAGTGGTTATGGAAAAGGTCATGGAAAATGTATAATCATTATTCTTTTTTCTTTTGGAGGGACTCTTCATACTTTGTTAAGTATTGCTTTCACTTGTCTTTTCTCCTTTGCTTTGTTGTTTTTCTTCTTAAAAAATTCTTCTTAAAGATCTAGGGGCTGAGGTGGCGGTGTAAGGATGAGTCCTGAGGCTGTGAGAGAGATGTAGCATTTTTTTCCCTGAAGCACTGCTATTAAGGATTTTTGAAGAAAATTTAACTAATGGAAAGATCATCATTACATTGCAAAATTGAATATAAAATCGGCATTAATTTTAAATGTAATCGAAGTACTTTAAACGTCTGCTTGGAGTTTTCCCCTTGAACCGCTAGATGGATAATTTTGTTCTTCCCTGAAGGAGGGTGGGCAGTTGTAAGATCCTTGAACCAATTACCTTGTTGAGTTTTTATATATTTTTTAAAAATCAGAGTGGGGGCATTGATTTATCAGACTGAATTTTCACATCTTCAGAGCACGGATCTTATTGCATATATAATGTCATATTCAGTCATCTCAATGATGGTAAGATCTCAGCAGTTGTGTTACCTACAAGGGAAGGCAAATGAATCAATTTTAACACTCTGGTTTATGAAAATGTTTTGGTTTATAGCTAATGTCTACAGTTCAGAGCTTGTCATTAGTGTGTGGATTAGATTAGAAACATTGACCACAGTCAATGTTTCTATTCACTCTCTTTCAGACATTTCTCTGCTTCCTAGATGTGTGAAGAGTTGTAAGGCATTTAACTGGGATCACAAACACCCAATCTTAAGATGTAGTTTAGGGGAAGTGCTAAGTGGGTATTTTTGGCAAAGGCATCCTATTGATGTCACAATCCAGCTTTACTTCTGCATCAAACCTGTATCAACAGGCTCCCCAAGGTCTGACTTCAGTAGTCTTCTGAGACTTGTACCCCTCTGTCTGCTCTGATCTCGATCTATCACATTCTCCCTTTGTAGATGAGAAAGAGTCAAAGGCCTCAAGGAGGAGCAAACAAGGTGGGGATTCCTTGCAGAGGCCAGAGTACTTGTTTTAAAGCATTCCTTGACCAGCCCACCAAGATGCCAGCCTTGGACTCACCTCCCTCCTCAGTGGTACAGAAGCACTGAGAGAGCTGTATGAACAAATGAAACCCAAAGACCACTGACTGCGGCACCTTACTTCCTCACTCTTTCTCCACAAGAAGAAATGGGGATAAGGAGAGGGTTAGGCAAGAGGCAGGATCGGAGGGACAGAAGTTTTAGGAGGTGTCAAGCACGGTGGCTCACGCCTGTAATCCTGGCTACTTAGGAAGCTGAGATCTGAGGATCAAGGTTCAAAGCCAGCCCAGGCACAAAGGAACCTGGGATTCTTATCTCCAATTAACCTCTAGAAAATGGGAAGTGGGGCTTGGCTTAAGGGTAGGGCAATAGCCTTGAGCTGAAGAGCTCAGGGACAGTGCCCAGGCCGAGTTCAAGCCCAATGACCCACAAGAGAAGAAGAAGAAGAAGAAGAAGAAGAAGAAGAAGAAGAAGAAGAAGAAGAAGAAGAAGAAGAAGAAGAAGAAGAAGAAGAAGGGGAAAAAGAAGAAGTTTTAGAAGGTGTCAGGTTCTTTCTGATGGTTTGTGTGAGACTTAAAAAAAAAAGGCTGGTGCTGAGAGAAGCCACAATATCCATATGCAATACCATGTGTGTCTTCTCAGGTGTGGTGAAATAGTTTGTGTAGTGGGAAGAGAATTATCTCAGGTCACATAAGATTGCCTGTGTGCTTCCCTAATACAGAAGCTGAAATGGATATTTGTGCAATCTACAAGTTAAGGGTCCCCTCAGCAAATTAACAGTGTGAACAAGACTGCAGGAGGGACGTTTATCTACCTGAGAATAAACTGTTTTCTAGCACTTTGGCATCACCACTTACATACAATTCTAATGTGTTAATGGCAAGTGATTATTATCTAGTTAGCGAATCTCCTTGAAAGAAATGAAAATAGCCTTTACTATCTTGTACATGAGACAACCCAGTAACCCACACTTGCCAGGTGCTCTGTATTAGAGAGGTGCCCTCAGAATATTCTCTGGGATTTTCTTGATGGGGGAATGGAAGAGTCATGAAATGTGCATATGAACAGGCTGCCTTTTCTTCAGAAGAAAAATAAATGGCCACATTCTGTTTGGGAGCTTGAAACTATATGACGGAAAACATAAAGGTGACAACTGTGATATGCTTTTTTTAATGAGGGCAGAGATGGCGAGAGAAACCAGCCTCTGAGGAACAAAACAATACTCTCTCAGGTGCAGGTGGACTTAAGACCTTTTCCTCTCTAGGAATAATGTCCTCAAAAATAACCAAATTTTCCATTCTACAGAAAAATGTTCCTACCTTTCTCCCCATCAATATCAATTGTTGTCACTGAACATGGAGGTTCGAGCAAGCCCTATTGATTTTGAAAATTAAAATGGGAATGCCCAAGAATGTTTCCCAAGAATTATGTAGGATTTTAGCCTTGTGAATGGCTTTCTTTTTAGGGTCAGGGAGAGTATTCTTGCTAAAATGTAGCCCATTGCTTTAGAAATGGCTTCCTTAATGTCTTTCCTGTCGCCCCTGCAGGGGCTGTGCAGGAAATGTAAACCAACATACAATATGTGTGTTTATTTTCATGTCCTATTTTATGGGAATTTGGATGAGCTATTCCAATGAGGCTTCAGCTCTGATCTGTTGACAGTATAGGAAAACTGGGCAGACTCCTGCTGAATGTTCTGAGTTTTGAGAGTGACGACAAAGAGCCAGGCCTGCCAGTTAATGTTCATTTTTTTTTTCTTGGGAACAAGGACTAGTAAAATCTGGCTGGTTGAGTTGCTGGTCCATTACATGACACCCTCAGCAGCCAGCCACATTTTTAGTGCAGTAGGTCTGTTGTAGGGTGTTCCGGTGGATACTGTGTGGTCTTTGTGCCTCGGTAGGCCAATCCAATAGCCCATAAGGGGTCATTAACCAAGCAGGGACAGAGTTACCCTGAGAACTCCCACAGGACCAGGAGAGGGTATAGAATGTCACCCCAGTTGCATCCTGGCCATGTGCAGGTGGCAGTTACACTGAACCTTTTCTTGGATCCTACTGGAAAAGCAATTTAAAAAGTTATCTGGATAGCACAGGACCTGAGCAGGGGCTGTGTGCCGGTGTGTTTCCTGGAGAATGTTGGAAGTTGCAGAATCTTACAACCCATCTGTAAGACAGCAGTAGGTGTCAGGGAGAGTTTAAGTTTTTCCTGCAGAAGAAAGGAGTCAGGATGTTTGCATTTTAAGCTCATAAACAGCTGCAGCCTGGATGGTCATGGCAAGCACAGGAGAGCTGGAGGAGTTAAGGGCTGCTGTTTGCCAGAGTGCCCTGAGACTCCAAGCCACAGGCTGAAGTTCTGCAGAAGCTTCCAATTTGATTAGGACTTTGTTTTGTGTTTCTAAACAAGTAAATTGAGGAGTATCAAATTAATTTTGTAGTCCTGGTCACTGTTTAATTCCAGTTGGCCATTCTAGTCTAGATTTGTATAAATAACTCATTCCAGGAAATAGTCAAAAGTACTAAATTTGGTAAATAAATGTGTTTATTTTACAAATGGATTCAAGATGAAACACCCAACACTTCTCCAGGGCATTTCTGTCCCTGCCTGTTCATTTTAGCAGCTTGACCAAACTAATTCCCTTCCCTTCGTGTAGTATTTAAATGGACTTCTGGCGTCTGAGGCATTGCCTGCTGCTCTAATTCCCAAAGAAAGTCATTTAAATAGATTCTGACGATCTTGTATCTACTATGAGAGCCAATCAACTAAAATCCTGGTCAGTTCTCTCTAATTTTAGATGAGCCATGTGGAATTATTGGCTTTAAAAAAATACATCTTATCAGAGCTCAAAGTTTTTGGATTTAATTGTTAACCATCTTTTTTTTTCTAGTGAGGAAATATGAACAAAAAAGAGGAATAAGAAAAGATTGCCATGAGAAGTAGCAAGCTGTCAGTAGAACTACTGGTACTAAATGAAACTGTGTTAGATTTCTATCTCCTCTTTTTTAACTCCTAGCCTACACTCTTCCCCACTCTTCCCAAGTCCCCATGTGAAAAGAATAAAAGTGTGGCAAATGTCCTGTAGTCCAGGAATTTGTAGTCTGATGGAGGACATCTTTCTGCTAATTCAAAGGGTGCAGGATGGATTTTCTGCTGAGCACAGGGTGATGAATACCGAAGGGAATGTAGGGAAAAGGTACATGGCTCAGGGAGCAGGCGTGATGATATAAGTTAGCATAAAAGAATATAGTGAGATATGTAAGTAAGGTTTTGCAGCTGCTGGTGATAACAGAGATAATCGCAACAGAGATAATGGCAAATGACAGGAGAACTGTAGTTCCAACAGTTAGTCAGAAGTTGAGAGAAAAAATGGTGAGTTGGAAAAAAGGGGTGTGGTCAGCCTGACTGCATCCCTAGAGAGAGGTTGCCATGTTGGAAAGTATGGCCAGACCTGGAGAGGTCAGATGCACTAGAATAAGGAGCTGGTATTTGGTGGTGTACCTGGTAGATGGGGCTGGGCTGGCAGCGGAACTGACAGTGAGTGGAGGCAGGGAGACTCCTGTTCTTGGTTCTTGAGGGCTTTTCCTGTGTAGTCACTGTTTGAAATGTACATGACATGGGTTACCAGAGCAGTCCCTTACATGTGTGGGGAGCCAGAAAAGGTGTGGCCTGGAGTTGGCTAGCAAGGTGGCATAGAAAGTAAGGGCTCCATGAAGTAAATGGGAAAGCAATAGTACTTAAAACCATCTTCTACTATGGAAAAATGATTATTCATGTAGCAGTAGTGTCAGGTGCTAGTAGCTCACACTTGTAATCCTAGCTACACAGGAGGCTCAGTTCCAGAGGATTAAAGCTTGAGCCAGCCTGGTGAGAAAAGTTAGGAATTTGTTAACTATCACACATACAGGCTCGAGGTATGGCTTAAGTGGTAGAGCACTAGCCATGACCAACCAGTTGAGTGAGCATGAGACTCCAGGTTCAAACCCCAGGGCTAACACTGAAGTCAAAACAAAACATAGATTAGTGCTAGATCCTACCTTGGAGTCAAGATGCATGAATAAAAATGTATTGGTGACCAAATTTACTTCCCATTCCCTTTCCTCCTGTTCAAAATAATAATTGAAAAATCACAAGGTGTTCTTAAAGGTTCAGTACATTGGAACGATGCACAATATAAGTGGAGCAACAGCTGGTGACAACATCTTTTTCTGGTTGGAACCAGGATTTAGAAATGGGGAAGCCATGGCTTGTGGTCCTGCATCCTCACATCTTACACTCCATCTCAGGTAGCAGCTGTACTTAAGAGTCAAACCCGCCATCCTACTGGCAGATAGGTGGCATTTTTCTTTTGGGTTTGTTGCATCTGCTTGTGTTAGGAGACAGTGAAGAAAGTTTTCCCACCCTTCTAATTCCTAGAGAGAAGAAACCACTTAAGAGTATTGTATCTATTCTTTCAGTCTTTGTCACTGGCAGATAAAATAATCCTGATAACTTTTCTTTTTCAGTGCAGGAATTCATACCTAGGGCTTTGCACATACAAGACAAATGCTCTACCACTGAACTATATCCCAGCTCAACTAACTTTTGCTGAACATTCTTTCTGTGTAGTCAGTATATACAGATATATTAGTTTATACAGGAGATGGTCATAAGACAGGTGCAATTGTTTCTACTTTTAAAAGATGAGAAACAAAGATACCAAGAAGTTGTAATATGATATATAATATAATATATGTTATATTACACATATAACATACATATTGGCATATTTTATTACACCATATATTATATAATATATTACATATTATATGTACATACTAATTTATGCATTGATATATTATTACCTACTATATGTAACATATGGTATGATATATGTATTAGTGTATATATATTTGTACTTACTTGAAAAGATAAAATAATATTGCATACCATTCCACACTCCTGTCGGTCTCTAGAAGTGGAATTGCCAGATTATAATTGCATGCATATAGAATTTTGATTGTAACTGCTAAGTCTTCCTTCAGAAGTTAGTTAGTATTTAGAGTGTCATTTTTAAGTGCTAGGTGGCTAGGCCTGGTTTGGAATGTTCAGATGTATAGATGGGTCCTCTTAGGGGTTTGCAAGGGTGAAGAGAAAACCTGGCACCCGTCACCAGGGAAGCTGATGGTCTTTCCATAGGGAAGGGCTGATGGTGTGCAAGAGACTAGGGGCCAGTGATACTCCAAATGTATCATGGGGAAAAGAGAAGAGGCTCAAGGAGGAGAGGAAGCTGGATGAGGCTTGGAAGGATGGAAGAATTTAGAAGGGTTGGCAGAGAGCACCAATCCTGGACGGAACTAAGCACTCAGTGAAGCAGTTGGGGTTGAGGTGTTGGTGTGTGCTGGGCAGTGATCAGTCAGGCTGTTGCTAAGAGAAGAGGAATAAAAGCATAGGAAGGATGTCCATGAGACATATATTAAGGTTATTAAGTAAAGCAAATCAGTTGCTAATGTGCCTCTTCTTCTTCTGAACTGATATGGGACCCCTCAATATGACCTGACAACTTAGAAGTCTTCATTCCTCAGACAATTGTACCAGAGGGTGGAGAATTATGCTTCTAGGTCCACACAACACAGGAAGAAACAGGGCTGGTGTTAATTGGGTTTGTTTGCCGTAATCCTTTTGATTTGTTTTTCTCTATTGTCAGCACTGATGCATACCAGTGTTGGAGGGTATTTTTGTCCAAGAGCAGAGACTCAGTCCAGAGAAGGTGAGTGAATTTTCTTTTTACACAGAGATGTGTATCCCTAATCTCTATATCAGAGGTGAGAAATCAAAATGTCCCTCCTTTCTTCTTGCTCATCTACTTACTCATAACCAACAAAGAAAGGGATGCAGGTGCTTGCCGAGTACTTTCTGTTCTGCACTGGAGATGGCTCTCTGTGTTTTTGTTTCACAAGGGCAGTAAGAGTCTATTTCAGTGTTGCAGTAGAGAAGCAAAGATATGGGTAAGAAACCCCAAATTTGAATGCAAATGATGGAGCCATTTTTAATTTGGTTTAGTGTAATCAGGTAGGGGAAATTCTATGTTTAGAGAGCACCAACCATTTTGAACTGTCTCTGAAAGTAACTACGTATGAAATGTCTGGTAATGCAGTATTGTGGCAGTTGTAAAATTTGTGCCTCCCCAAACAAAGATATTGAAAAGTTAAGTTTCTCACGGTGATGTTAATACATTGCATCACATAGCCCACACTGTACAATCCTGCATCATAAACAATGGATTTACAAGCTTCACTACTATGCAGGAATAGCGCATGTATGGAATGTGGCTGACTAAATGCCACTGGGAGACCCTTAGCTATGGCCAGAGGGGTTTCCTTCGCCTCAGGCTGAGGCCTAGCTAAGTTGGGGGCCAGCTGGAGGAAACCACCCATCCTGAGCCTACTACCTGGTTTTGACTCAAGGATCTTGATATCCTAAGCCACAAATCACAGGGAAAAATAAGAAATGGAGCATTAAGGTTTTCCCTAGATTATTCCTGACCAGAGCTGCCCAGAAATCACATGTAGGATCTTTGTAAGTATCAGCAAGGGCTTTGGTGAGATTGGTGCTATGTGGTGTTTATTTTGATTGCCGCTGTTTCTCCAGCATGGTGTGGGGAACTGCTCTTACCTAATTGTTCCTGGAGCTGGAGGGAGGAGCAGGTGGGTATGTAGCTGGTGCAGGATTTTCACTCAAGTCCATAAAGGGCCCTGGAATAAATGACACATGCCCTGTTTTCTCTGTAGAGGAAAAACTAAGTGTTAACAGCCTTCAAGGGTAGAAATGAAGGAACAAGCAAGTGTGTGTGTGTGTGTGTGTGTATGTTGCTGTGTCAACAAGGTGGATGGAAGATAGGATGTATAGGCTGGTGTGCTACCTATGAATGCTCCATGAGTCATTGTGAAGGCCACCAACATAGGTTTCAAGGCTCACCCCCAATCCTCACACCTGATGGGCGGCTCTTCACGTCGTGCTTCTTTCTCTCGAGCTGTTTGGGGTGCTGGTATGGGTACATGGCCAGCTGACAGGATAATCAAGCATTTCAAGGGTGGTGTGATTTGTTTCACTGTATTTCTATCAAGTGAACTGGCAGGGTGTACATGTCTTGTGTGCTATGCTGAACCAGGGGCTCTGAGGAGAAGCAGAAAACTCCCAGCCAGTGGTCCTATGGCCACAAGCACATCTATATTCTTAAAAGCAGCCCAGAGAATCCCATAGTGCCTTGCTTCTTGCTGCCTTCTGAAGGAAATTCCACAAGCTACTTAGAAAATGGAGTAGGGTCATTTGTAGTCAGGGAAGGCTTCCTGATTGAGGCTGCTCTAACCTGTTTGTCAAAGTAGGGGAGAATTTAGACCAACAGAAGTGGAGTCACTCAAAGAGGATAAAACTGTACAAGCCCTGATGCAAGCAGCATGTCTAGCAACTTTTGGTCTGAATCTAGGCACAATCTCCATTCCAGCCTGAATCCTGGTCAACTGAAGACAAAGATGTCACTTGCCTCTCTTGCCAGTCCGTCTCTCTTATAATGGTTGAGAGCAGCTTAGAGTCAGCATGATACATCCCAAGGCAGTCAGGCAGTCAGCCAGCCTTTGCCACAGGTACAGAGAACTGAATCACTCAACCAGGGTTCCTGCCACAACAGACTACCATTCAGCCTGTCTGCCTGGCTTAGTCCCCTGAGATGTTTCCCCACCTGCTTCCCCCAAAGAAGCACCACAATGGGTGTTTGCCTCTCTGTGGATCTACAGATGAGCCCAGGCTGGCTTTCCCAAGACTGGTAGAGTAGCTTACCCTTTGAAGATGGTTTTCCTCCAGCAGCTGTGGGCCCCGGTGAGCAACTTCCTCTCTCTGGCCCCAGTTTCTGAATGTGCACACTGAGAATGGAGCAGATAACTGAGGGGTTCCTTCAGCTCAGAGCCTCTTGCCCTTCAGGGCAGGTGGACGCAGGTTGAGAGGCAGTGGGGCGGAACTGAATCCGGAGGAATTCCCCAGAAGAGGCTGATAAGGACCACACAGTTCCCCATTCTGGGGCCATCTGCTTGGAGGATGGGGTGAGAAATAATGCTGGCCCTGGAGGCTGCCTCAATGGGTAGCTTGGTTCCCCCAGGTGTATCCTCAAGGCCGCTGGGGGTCTAGAGCTGGAGAAATGTGGAGCCTTTACTCAGGCCTCCCTTGACTCACCAACAAAAGTGGAGTTGCTTTGGGTGGTCATCTTCTGCAGGGCCTCTTGTCCCAAGATGCCCACACACTGGTTTGTGCCTGTAAAAAAGGGCTACGTCTTCACAGCTAAGGTTGATAGGCCAGCAGACACAGAACCAGGCAAGTGCTTAGGTATTGTTCATGGAAAATCAGGTACAAATGCACCTCATACACATAGCAGCCAAGGCTAGAAAAGCCTATGTATGCTGCTGCTGGCAGAAAAATCACCTGCTCTCCATCTTTACTTTGTAGAGAACAGAAATGAGACCACAGACAGATAGATGTCTTGTTTAGGGTTTTATGGCCAGTTAGGGATCTGGCTGCAGCTGATTCTGACTTTTCTTCCACCAGACTGAGCGGCCAGTGTGGCTGGAGCCTGGTACACTCTAAGTAGAAAAGTGTGCCCTGAAGTGATGCCCTTAAAAGTCAGCTTATTCTCTAAGATATGTGGGAGGAAGTGACAGTCTGGAGATCTAGGTGGAGCACCTGTTCTCTGCTCCTTGCAAGGACAGAAATAGTTGTAGAAAGGTAGCCAACCAAAAAAGGTGCTTTAAAAAAATGTGTAGCCCCATACCAGCCACTTTAGGGACATAAAGGAGCTTTGATGCCTGCCCCTCACCTAGTAATTTCACTACAGCTGGCCAGGCCAATTTACCTCACAAATCAATGCCCCAAACAACCAAATGCAAGCTACTTTGGGGGTAACAGAATCTAAGAACGTATATTTATCTTTGCATAAAAGAATTGGAAGGATACAAAAAGCTAATGACAGTGTTAACTGAACACTCACGTGATGAATAAGGGATGAGCTTTTTCTCCTTTGTGCCCTATAGTAAGAAGACCAATTTGCTCGATGGATGTATTATCATTGTATAATGTTAATTTTGAGACCACTAAATGGTGAAGTGAGTGACCACTGGTCAAAGAATCCTGGAGATGAGGAGTTGAAGGA
This sequence comes from Megascapheus bottae, assembly GCF_031878675.1. Lineage (NCBI taxonomy): Eukaryota > Metazoa > Chordata > Mammalia > Rodentia > Geomyidae > Megascapheus > Megascapheus bottae. Next base: position 42,565,383 of record NC_143515.1, read on the forward strand.
ACTTGCTCAGGTTTTCCCGCCAATTGGAGGGTTATCACTGGAAAGACTCCGGTGTCATTGTGTCAGATTTCCCATTCAATGCTGGCATGTCTTTTACAAATAAGTGTCCCTAAGTCAGTAATTTCTACCTTCTAAAGTGCAGAACCCCTGTGGAGGGGCTCAACAATGCATTCAGAGGTCACAGTCTTGTGAACATAAGTACAGTGGTCATGGGCATAGATGCCAGGGTCTAAGAGTTCTATGGGAAAGTAAGGTGCTGAGGGCTGTGGAAGGAGGATAAGCTTAAGAATGGTAGAGTTTACTTGGGCATTTCCCCAAAGAATACTTTATGTAAATGTGAAATGGAACTTGTTGAGATTGATTTGGGAAGAGGGAAGGAAAGAATGGAGAATGAGAGAAAGAATACCTCTGATCAAGAACCATTGGATGCATTCATGGAAATGCTAGAATGAAACTTTGTTGTACAACTAATTGATGCTAATATAAAAAATAAATGTTGAGTGAACTATAGAAGAAACAGAGTTATGTAACAGGTAAAAAAAGAAGGATAGAGTTTAGATAACATTTGAATTAATCTCCAAGGATGAGTCACATCATACATTTCTGACCATCACAGGTCAGGAACAGCAGGTGGTGAGAACATGAATGAAGACTTAGGCATGGGTGATTTGGGGAATTGTCAGAGTTGACAGGAGATTAGGTTAGATGTGGTGGAGTAAGAGGATGAAATTTTATGTGAGAGTATTTGTAACTTCTATGGAATATCAGTCTGAAGCCTGTGGTCTCTCCTTCCCTCCTTTTTTTCTTTCCCTCCCTTCTTCCTCCTTTTTTCCTTTTCTTCTCCCCATCTCTTTTCCCTCTCTCTTCTTCCCTCCCCTCCCCCCTCCACTTCTTTTATTCTCCAATAGAAAATGTGGAATAAAAATGATTTATGGGCACCTGCTTGAGTTATTTATCTTGAAGTTGTCTAGTGAGTGAGCATTTTTTTTTTTTTGCCAGCCCTGGGGCATGAACTCAGGGCCTGTGAGACTCTTCTCTCCATTGACTAGTAAAAGGTCCAAAGTGAAGCTGTGGCTCAAGTGATGGAGTGTTAGCCTTGAGCACAGAAGCTCAGGGACAGCATCCAGACCCTGAGTTCAAGCCCCAGAACAGGCACATGTATAAAAATTCTCATACCAGCCTTTTTATATAAGCATGATTTTATTTTTGTTGTGTAAATACCTAGTAATAAATTTCTGGATCCTGTTTGTTTAATTTCATAAGAAATAGACAAAGAGCAGGGCACTGTGGCTCACGCCTTCAATCCTAGCTACTCAGGAGATTGAGATCTGACCTATTGAGGTTCAAAGCCACCCTGGGCACTAAAGAGTGTGAGACTCTTATCTCTAATTGATCTCTAGAAAATGGGAAATGGGGCTGTGGCTTAAGGGGTAGGGTGATTGCCTTGAGCTGAAAAGCTCAGGGACAGCACCCAGGCCCAGAGTTCAAGCTCTATGACCCCCCCCCCAAAAGAAATAGCCAAAGAGTTCCCTAAAGTGGCAGTGCCATTCTGTACTTGCCACAAGCAATAGGTGAAAGTTCTATTTGCTCCACCATGTTTTCAGCAATTGACATTGTCAGTGATTTATATTTCAGTCAAACTAGATGGTATGAAGTTAGTTTACATCTTCATGGTGATAATGAACCTTTTTTATATTTAATTAGTCATTGTGTATCTCATTTTGTGAGGTATCTTCAAGTCTTTTCCCTACTTTTAAAATAGGGTTTTTGATTTTAAATTTTATTTATAATATTATAAAAAACATTAAATACTTAAAAATCATCTGACAAATACAAACGTCATAATACATTTGTAGAGAGAAATGAAGAGGTAAATAAGTGGAAAAAATCTACCATAATCATGAATTGGAAGCATTCAATTTGTAAGCACTTTTTATGCTGTATACATGTCCATTGTCAGCTAGATATGTCTAGAAATCATTTTTTTCTCTCTGTGGATTGTCAGTGGCATTTCTTAGTGTATCTTTTGATGTGTAGGCTTATATTTTATCTTGATAATGCTCTGGTTACCATAGTTGCATAACAAACTCCTTTTTTGGTTTGAAATAATGACTACATTTATCATGAATACAAGTCCTTAATTTTCATAAGACATAGTAGAGATAGCTTGTTTCAGCTCCCTTTGGTGTCATCGAAGGTGGCTTAAATATGGGGTGAAATCATTTGAGGGCTGCCACTCACATGTCTGGCAGTTGATTCCATGGCTTAGACCTTAGGTGGGGCTTTTGGCAGGAGTTCTTACCATGTGTCTTCATGTGGCTGGCTCAAAGAGTGAACATTTTAAGAAAGAAAGCATCAGATGGCCTCTATGTCTCTTTTGGGTCTTTTACTTTCAAAGCATTCCAAACTCCCCCTTGCTCTGAGAGGTAGTTAGTGGACTCTACTGGGAAGGAGACTGACAAAGTTTTAGAAGAGTATATGGAACTAGAAATATTGTTGTAGTCACTTGGAAAGTATAACTTGATTTTTACAACCTTGAAAGATTTTTGTTTTCTGGATGCTATCTGATTTTGGTATTTATGCATAGTTTAAAGCAATATATCTTGAATTAATTAATTTATAGAAAGTAAACTAAGGTTTGAAGGTCTTTAAAAAATTACTATTTATACAGATATCCAGCTGGTCTAGCAGCATTTGTTAGAGAGGCTTTCCTTTAAAAAATATTGAAATAAATTGACTATGTGTATATGGGTTGACTTAATGGATTCTCTGGTTCTATTGGCCTATTTGTCTAGTTTTACATCAATACTACACACCATATACAAGACAGCTGATACTTGGTTAGGGATTTAGATTCATATCTGACTCACTCCAAAACCAGACATTAAAAAGCATCAGCCAATCAGAAATGGACAAATGGCTGCTTCCACCCTTGCCTGGAGCTGATCCTGCAGGCGTCAGTCATGGGGTCAAATCTAGCAGTGGAGAATCCTCTTTTTGAGACTCGTGCTCTTCCTCTCAGTACCCTACCTCACAAACCATGTGGTTGCTGCTTACCTTGAGAATTCATTTTTTCCTGAACAGCAATAATTATTTGGGTGTCAGAAATTTTTAATCTTTTGCAAATACTCCGGCATGCAATTTGGACCCACTTCTCCAAAAGACTATATAATAACTGGATTTGTGGGAAATAATGGACAACAGCATGTCCAACTCCACCCATCTGTCCATCTTCTACCCATCTGTTCATCCTCTACCCATCGTCATCTAGATAAGACTTGTCTCCACACCAGAGATAAACTCACACTCAGAATTTTCTTGACACTGTGGTCCACACAGGAAAAGCCAAAGTGTAATTATTTAATAGCAGACTTCCTCTGTTAATAGAAAGCACATCTCAACTTACACAAATGGATACTGTGGGATTTGTCATCAAAACATCAATAGGGAGTAGGCCTGGTGGTAGAGTGCTTGCCCGGGTTTGATTCCTCCGGGTACTACTTACATTGAAAAAGCTGCAAGTGGCACTGTGACTCAAGTGGTAGAACACTAGCCTGGAGAAAGCCCAAGGACAGTGCTCAGGCCCTTGAGTTCAATCCCAAGGACTGGCAATAAAGCAAGCAAGCAAACAAAAGCCATCAATAGGATGCAACAGAGCTGAGGCACAGTGGGTGACTCATCTGGTGGAGGTAAGGCCTGTCTCAATTAAGGACTGAGAGCCAGAGTGACTGTCCGGATTACTGCCTGGCTGAGATATAAGAATACTGGGGAAAGAAACCAGATATTCCTCTTTGTGAGCATCTTCCTCCTAATAATATCCGTATTCCAGAACTGCTGAAGCTCCAACAGCATTATTTCTGCATTTCTTCATTCTAAACTCTGAATTATACTTGAGAAAACTGAGACAGAAAGGTTGAGTCAATGAACTGGGTTCAAATCTTACGTTAATGGTGAGCCTAGGATTTGAACCCAAGGCTTCCTGACATTGAGGTCTAGGTGGCTGATCACCTTGCCTTGTGCCTCTTCACTCAGCAGTTGAGGTACTGAAGTACAGTTCCTGGTCTACATTGCCCAGAATCTCCCTCCCTCCCTCCTTCCCTCCCTCCCTCCCTCCCTTCCTCTCTTTTTGGAGGGAGGCCTTTCATTTTCTGGGGAAATAAAAATGAAAAACAATAAATAAAAATCAAAACAAATCAAACACAAGTTTTCTTTTGTTGACTGGATGATGCCTGAAATTCCAGCAGGAGGCATTGTCTTTTCAGTCCAAAGGTCCCTGTTTATACAGATTCTTGTGGCAAATGACACTAAGCTACTTTAGTTATTATATCTACAGAGATTGGTGACAACTTTGACTGAGCTTAGTGGAGAGAAAGGACTGAGATGTAGGTATTTGGCAAAGCATGAAATAGAGACTGAGCTAGGCTGAGGGAAGGAGGGCAAGCGGGGGGGCAGGGGACACGGAAGCTTCAGCCTGATCCAGGTCATCTTTTGAAGCTTTTTCCGTGTTGTAGCTTTAGCTGACTGTCAAAGGAGTGTCATTTACAGATTACCAACTTTAAGGAAGGGCTGCCCATCACTCACAAGGTTGTCTTGTGTTGAACGAATGAATTCTTGATAGCCCAAGAGGAACAACCCTGCCTTCCACCCTGCCACTAAAGACCATCCATAGAGGGAGTCCCATAGAATGTCAGCAAGTACCAAAGGTTAAAGTTCCTCTGGGGGCCGATTCCTTCCCTTTAGTCTTCAAAACACCTATTGTCAGCATCCTTGGTTTTATGTGATGAAGATGACTCCTACTTGACAAAGAAAGTGAATTTATCTCACGGTTTTTAGTCATTGGAATGGGTGGGGAGAGGGGGGAGTGAATGCAAGTTCAAAGTCAAACTTTCAAGAAAAATTCCCCAACCACACTGTGGAATTGGTTTGATGATAGAACTATCATTGTAGCTGCTGAGAACTAGAGGGCGGGAACAAGTAGAGGGCGGGAACTTGTCACTGCTGCCTGCAGAGGCCTGATTCCCTGCTGCTGCCTGTGTCAGTGAAAGCAATCTCCCTAGTAGCCTGCATCCACATGTGCCCACTGCTCCATTTCTGAAACTAAATCTTCTGTGGACCCATCACTCACAATATGTGCTGGGAGGTTTGGAACCAGCCAGGGCAGACAAATCTGAAAGACACATCTTCAATCAACCAGGAAAGGGCCAGAGCTATGGGCATGGATCAAACAGAAAAGCTCCAGAATAAAATGGAATAAGAGCTCCCAGCCCCTTGTTCAAGTCTCAGAACTCCACCCATAGACACATCTTACATGGCTGTGAATAAGACAAAATATGGTCACAGGTCTGCATTCTGGCTGCATAAGAGGTTGGGGAATTGAGCTGTAATTGTATTGGGGAGGTGGGATGGATGCTATAGGAATGTTCCTCAGTTCAGAAGACTGACAAAGATACAGTCAGTGTTCCCTGAAGGCAATGTTTCCAGAAGACCTTGGGGATTTTCAAAGCCTTTGGACAAAAGGTTTTGACTGGGCCCTGGGAAGCAGGATGGCAAGGACGGTGGCTGGTCTAGAAATGATCAAGAGTGACAACCTAAACCAGGCATGGCGGAGGGTGTGCTGAGTGGTGCCTGGGAGGAGCCCAAAGCAGGCTTGAGTTTGCTTGCTCTTTCTGACAGCACTTCACCCTGAAAAGAGAGCAAGCCCTTCATGGGAAATGACGGGGAATGTCAGAAAAAACCAAAAAAACCCTAGCATCTGAGTTTGGTTTACTAGGGACTTAATTACTGAGTTATCCTGATGCTTGCCTAAACCCACAGCTTAGAAAAGTGCACAATTCTTTCTGAGGAAACTCTGTAAACAGAAGCCCATAAGTGCTGAGAGGGACCAAGGAATGTTTTCTATTGATCCTGTGCTAGACAGCAAGTAGGTGCGTGCCTCATTCTCTGTTCCCTTGAAGGCCTCTTCCCATTCTGAGTTAGTAAACTTTAGGTCTTAGGGAGATAAAAATCCATTTCTATTTTCTGGTATGATGGATGCCATCTACAGATTATGACTAAATGAGCAGCACATTAGGACACCTAGCTTAAGCCATTTACACAAGTCAGAATTCCACCATAACTCAGCAATGAGACCCACAAGACAGATAGAGATGCCTTTGGTGTTCCCCAGATTGCTTTTCCACAGGGGCCTTGGTTTCCCACAATTCTTTGGGCCATCATGAGTAGGCCACTACTCGTCCTCATTCTGGCCTGCCACCCTTGGATGTCCTCCTCCTCCATGCAGCTGTCTCCCGGCATGCATCCTGCCTGCAGCTTCAGACTGCTTTGTGAGATTTGGTGCAGAACAGAAGTCCCAAAGTACATTTGGGATCTGATTTTTTGGGACCACATGACCACCCCAGCAAAGCTTTATTTCCTCTGGTCTTTCGGCCTGACTTGCTTTCAATTTCCTTGTTAAAAGTTTCTGTTCTCCAGCAACATATAACCCCCTTTTTCTACATCACTAACCTCAGTGGTAGCTCTTCCCATGTTAAACAACGGTCTGATTTGGCATGGAAAAAAGCAGTCAATTGTTTCCTTTAAATCTTAATGTTTTCGGCCCCAGGAACATTTGAAGGGCCTATTTAATGAGAAGATTTCTGGTGAAGCGTAGGTAAGATCTTTGAGGCTCTCTAATTGTTCCCTGGAGAAAGCTGTCAGGCTGCAGTAACCTCATTCAGGTTGTGTACTTGGAGCAGAAGAGCAAAACAAGCTAGAAGTGAGAAGCAGAGGTGTGGGGGCCACTGTCACCCAGACTTTTGGGATGTAGAAGTCTTTTTTGGAGTTGCACATAGCACGGCCCTCTGTACCTGCTGGTTGACTGCTGTGTCTCCACGTGGTCGAACAAATGACTTACTTTTTCTTGGGTTTAGTGGCCTTCTAATTTGGATTCCAAATTACAGTTCTTTCTTCTTCTCTTTCATTTACATACACACCAAACCAAACCAAACCAAACTCCGAACTCTGTTTTCCCTTCTAACCTTTTCTTAATTTGAACGTTTTTGTTCGTGTGCCATTTATTTGTTTATTCGCCCCACAGATATTTGTCAAGTGCCTCCTTATTCACTGTAGATTTAGAAGAAATAAAAGCTGAATTTCTGTACAAGGATAGGAAGATTTCGGGTCTACCCCCTCTGCTGGCCCAGCGCCTACTGAGGTGGGACCCCATTAGAATGTCAGCACTGGGTTTCCCACCAAGTTAGGGCAGAGCATAGTAGAATGGAAAAGTTCTGTCATGCAATAACCAGAATATTCACTATGCACTGATGTTCAAAATGACTTTTCATTTAATTGAGGCAAAAAATCCTTTGTGTGGTCTCCCACCCTCCAGCCCTGCAGAGGCAGGCTATGTGTGCATGGTGACAGCCAGCCCCTGTCAGCCCAGAGCTGCTTCAGGTAGAATGTTGCCGGGTTGCCAGTGGCCATACGGTCTTGTGACCATTACCCAGACCTAAATGGGTTTGGGAGCCATACCCTCGGAATTAAGTAAGAAAAATGAAGACACAAGCAAGGCACACCAATAGCCCTGGCAATTCAGACTTCTCTTGATGTGATGGAGACAGACCTAAATTGGGAAGTATTTGGCTGATGGAGAGGGAAGATAAACGTTACGGATTTGATGTAATCCCAGACCTCAGACTTGAAACCGTGCTTGACCCTTCCCTTTGAGTGCTTTTATGCAATATTACTGGACATGTAGTAACAAGAAAGGAAATGGAGGAAGGATATCGGTTCAGCCATATGTCAAGCTGGCAGAGAAAATGACAGCGAGGGTAAGGCGGGAAGTTATGCATTGAGTCAAGGGGAGAAACAACAAAAGTCAATTCTATAAAGTTAGAGCTGGCATATTTTTTAGGAAACCAAGGAGCTGATGTGACGGGGAGTATTCCATGAAAGGATTTGGGAAAGAATGGGGCTGGGAATATCATTTGGATGTTTAGCAGTAACAATATAACCTTATGGCCTGGAATTCATGGTACACTAATTACAAATTTTATACACAAGAGTTTTCATGAGCCTGAATGCTGGGAAGACTGACAGTTGCCACAATACCTGTGTTTCATAAAAGGCAACTGAGGCACAGGGATTTGACTGGATTTGATTTTGCATACACATCTGTACACTGATCTCCCATGGTGGTGTGTCCATTTATTTTTAAGTACATCTGCAGTTTTTGTCTCATTGGACCGACTCAGCAACCCTGAAAGGTAGTGGAATGGGTAGGAAAACAGGATCAGGGAAAAGCTGAGAATACATCACAACTCTTGTTTACTGAACATTTACTTTGGGCTCTATGTATACTATCTCAACATAATACAATTTTCCCCTGCTTTGGAGATGGGAAGTTAAATTGTGGGAAAGCATGAAATATGCCCCAAGGTCATCCAACTAGTAAATGAAGTCCAGGCCCAAGTGTCTGACTCAAAGCCTGGGCTTTTCCCTGACAACACCGGTCTCCTACCACCTGCTGGCCCACGGAGGCCCCACAGCCAGTTAAAGTCAGCAGTGGATCCTAGGCTCTCCATTCTTGACATTTCCTCCAGGCCAAATTGTTTGTTCAGTTTGGACCCCACACCTGCATGTTGGTGCATCTGGGGCAGTCACTTAGTGCCCCTCAGATCCACTTCCCACATCTGCAAAATAAAGAAGAAAATGGCCCCAGCCTTGGGAAACTGTAGTGAGAATTGACATTTTGAGATGAGTCCAGTGTATTTGCATTTCAGTGAACCATGTATTCTCATTAACCCTCTCCCTTCCTTCTCTCCCCCTCTCATTGTCCTCCCTCTCTTCCTTTCTCCCTCCTTCCCTTCTTTCCCTCCCTTCCTGTTCCTGTCTCCCTCCCCTGTTCTTTCTTGGGCTCTTAACTCTTTTTCTTTTTCTCTCTCATCTCACATGCAACAAATAAATCAGGGTGCAGAACAGAGCATCAGTTCACATTCTCCAAGTCCCTCCTTGGCTTCCATACTGTGCATCATCGAGGTTCTTTAGAGAAGCAGTGAGGGGCTGGTAAGCCTGAATTGGAGGACAGCCTGGCAGGCTGCAAACCTTCAGGAAGAGGCTGCTGCTACAGTCAGGGGCAGAACCGCTTCTTCCATGGGGGACTTTCACTTGAGCTCTTTGGCTTTTCCACTGATTCCACACATTGAGAATAATCTCCTCTGTTCAAGTTCATGGATACAAAATGCCTAGGTAATGCTGTGCTGAAGGATTAGGCAGGGCAGGAGGGCATCACTGTCCAGTGGGCAACGTTGTGGATGTCGTAGCTGTCCTTGGATGGAGGTTCCTGGTGAGAATCTTTCTTCTTCCTTCACATGGTGTGGGGGATCCCATCCCTCTGTGCTGTAATGTTATTGTGAGGCAAATGGATCCTTCTGGATGCATTGTAGGTGGTCTTACCTCCCTCTCCTGCGGGGGGGGTCGCTTCCCCAGCTTCTATCTTACTCCCCATTCCAACCTGTACACCCTACTAGGTTCTTCTCTCCCAATTATCTGGTCACCCTAACCTGATACCTTGCTGCCATTCTTGATTTCACTCTTCTTCCCCCCCCCCCCCCACATTCAATTGGTTGCTATATCCTGCTGATTTCTGCGTATGAAATGTTTTATGTACCTACTTTGGGAACTATTTACGTATCATCTCCTTCAGGTTATGTACTAGGGAGTATTTCCCAACCTTGGCACAAGCAGGTCAGCTTGCTCTTGGTTGTGGGGAATGATCTGTGCCTTGCATGATGCCTCGTCATGTCCTTGTTTTATTGGTTTGCTAGGGCTGCTGTTATCAGATACCAGACTGAATAATAGAAAGCACAGCAGTCAATGTTCTCACAGTTGTGGGGGCTGGAAGTCCAAATTCAGTTACTAGCAGGATAGGTCTCTCCTGAGGCCTTTCTCCTTGGCTTGTGAATGGCAACCTTCCTGCTGCTTACATGGCCTTTTCACGGAGAGAGCACATCCCAGGTGTTTCTCTTCTTTGGATGACAGTCATATTGGATTAGAGCTCTATCGTAAAGGCCTCATTTGCACTTCATCACTTCTTTAAAGACCTTTTCTCCAAATGGGTACATTCTGAGATTCTGTGTGTTGAGCCTTTAACATATGGCGATGCAGGGAGGGTTATATTTGCGCTGGTATGACCCGGTGTCTACTCACCAGGATGCCTCTGCGGCAAGATGGAATGTCAACTCAAAATGTCTCAGTCTTGCCAAACATCCTGGGGGTGGGGACATGGGGCATGGACCAGCAGGAGAAACAGCTCCATTCAGCAGAGGTTTTGAATATGGATTTCACACTATAGTCCTTTGGAGAAATTAAAACATAATCCCAAAGAGATCCAGTTTTAAGCGGAGCCCAGGGAAAGGATATATGCGTAGTTGTTCCAAAGGACTCTAACTTGCAGCCAGAAATGAGATCCTTCTAGGAATGCTGGACTAACCAAGAGAGAGAGATTAAGTAACACATTTCAGAAAACACATTTTAAAACATAATGAAGATGTGCCATACAGATTTTCATCAGTACATAATTGATGGTGATGTAATTTATACAATCATGGTCCTAAGTATATATTTCAGAGGATTCAACCTCATCCCATTACATTTCTTTGCTCCCTGCCTCTCTGCTTTCCCCTGGTCCTGAGGGTTGAACTCAAGGCCTTGTGTTTCTAGCCACATACCCAGTCCTTTTGCAAAGTCTTGATCAAATTTTGTCTGAGTTGTCTCCTATTGTAATCTTCCTGCCTCTGACTCCCTAGTAGCTTGAAGAGATTGGAGAGATTGAAAATATTGAACTTCCCATGGATACAAAAACAAATGAGAGAAGAGGGTTCTGTTTTATTACATATACAGATGAGGAGCCAGTAAAGAAATTATTAGAAAGCAGGTATCATCAAATTGGTTCTGGGAAGTGTGAGATTAAAGTTGTACAATCCAAAGAGGTGTATAGGCAGCAACAGCAACAACAAAAAGGAGAAAGAGGTGCCGAAGCTGGAGGCAGAGGTGGTAATAGGGGTCGTGGCTGAGGTCAGGGCCAAAACTGGAACCAAGGATTTAATAATTATTATGATCAAGGATATGGAAATTACAATAGTGCCTATGGTGGTGATCAAAACTATAGTGGCGATGGCAGATATGATTATACTGGATATAACCATGGGAACTATGGATATGGACAGGGATATGCAGACTACGGTGGTCAACAGAGCACTTATGGCAAGGCATCTCAAGATGGCGGCAATCACCAAAATAATTACCAGCCATACTAAAGAAGAACATTAGAGAAAGCAAGAGATGCTGAAGAAACCCATCTTACAGGACTACATTGAAGATTGGCTTCTGTTGATCTGATTATTTTGTAAAGACTTTCTAGTGTATAAGACACAATTGTGTCCAACTGTATATAGCTACCAGTTAGTTTTCTTTGTTTTTACTTTATCCTTTGCTATGTGTTATGACTCAATGTAGATTTGTTTATACAGAATTTTAGTTGTACAATTTCATGTTAAACCTCAAATAAATGCTTCCTTATATGAAAAAAAGAAATGAGCCTCTACCTATTATATTTAGTAGATGGCTATTGTTGCTCTTATTACTAGTTATTTATTAGTTCAGGTGGATTCTGTAAATATCTAGTAAATATCTAGTTTACTGTTGGACGATTATCTTAAGTTTTCTCAGTGTGATTTCAGTTCATGTAAGTAATGTTAATTTGGTCTCTTCAGTATTTGCATTTCTTACTTCTTCCTGCCTTACTGCAGTGGCTAAAATATCTAGGAAACAGACAAATTACAGGAGGAATGATGAAGATATTTAACCCTCCCTTGATCAGAACAAAGTTTTGGAAGGGTATTTACTGTGCTGCTTTTGTTGTCAGATTTTACACTGGCATCATGCTAACTTCACAAAATAAGTAAAGAAGCTTTCAAAAACACAGTCTTAAACATTTTGCATAGCCATAGGTTAGTCAATTTCTTGACATTTTGAAGGAAGTTGCTCATAAAATCTTCTGGGTCTAATGTCTTGATAGTTTTTTCCTTCCTTAATGACATTTTTTTGTCTGTCTTTTTGAAATGTAATTTTGGTACTCTATAATTTCTTAGAAAATTATTTTTACAGGCTTTTAAGTTTGTTATAGTATGGCTGTGAGATTCTGCTAAAGCAGAAATATTCACATGTCTGCGGGATATATACATTTTAAATTTCTAACTTTGAATATTTTCACTTTTTGTTTTAAATTTATAAATGCTACAAAATTTCTTTTTTAATATCTTAATTTTTCTTGCCTTGTTAATTATGTTTTGCTCTTTCAAAATTATTTCTTTCAAAATTTTAGATTAACATTAAGATTTTTCAGAAGGATAATATTGGTCAGGCTGTAGCCACTCACACCTGTAATTTTAGCTACTAAGAAGGCTGAGATCTGGAAGATGGAGATTTGAAGTCATCCTGGGCAGAAAAGTTTGGGTGGGACACTGTTTCCAAAATAATCAGCAAACTGCTGGATTGGAGGGTTGGCTCAAATGGTAAAGTGCTAGTTGAGAAAGAAAGCCAAACAGGTGCCAAGCTTTGAGTTCACAACTTATAATGCCCTCCCCCTGCCAAAGACAAAAAGACTATACATTTATCCCTCTGGCTCTAAATTTGTGAGTATCTCATAAATTCACATAGAAAAATTTCTGTATAGTGAAGAGTAGCACTATTTTTTTCCTTTTAAAATTATTGATAAACTACTTTAAATTTTTTCAAGTAACTGAGAATATCTTTTTTTTTTTTTGGTTAGTAGTGGGGGGCTTGAACTCTGGGCCTGGGCACTGTCCCTGAGGTTTCAGCTCAAGGCTACTGCACTACCCCTTGTCTTGGGTGCTATGCTGGAGCTCTTCAACTCAAGGCTAGCACTCTACCACTTGAGCCACAGTGCCACTTCTAGTTTTCTGGTGGTTAATTGGAGATAAGAGTCTCATAGACTTTTTAGTGCCCAGGCTGGCTTTGAATCTTGATCCTCTAGTCTCAGCCTCCTGAGTAGCTAGGATTCCAGGCTTGAGCCCACCATATCCGGGTTGGGAATAATTTTTAGGAGCTAATTTTCTTGTTCTTGTTAATTTTTATATTAGTTCTATGGTGATTGCAGATATGATTTTAAGTCATTTTTTAGAACTAATTGTAATTTTCTTCATACAATGCAAATTTTAGTATATTCCTTTCTCTTTCAAAATTTCTGAGATTACCCCCTCTACTTTGAGAACTCTATTCTAGGTCATTAACATTGCAAAACTAGGATTTCAGATTTAGCCTCTATCATGTTTTCTAGCCTTGTCTTTTGCCAGGAGTCCCCTTTGTTCAGTGCTGATCGCTCTCCGGAACTCTTCCTCTCACAGGGCCCTGCTATAGGCCTCGACAAATGCATCTCTGTAGTTCTTTCTGTACTTGTGCCTTATTACAGTGATGTATCTATACGCCTATCATTCCATCAGTCAGTGAACTCTGTGGAATCTTGGTCACTATACTTTCAGTGTTGAGAGCACTGCCTGGTATATACCAGGCATCAATAAATGTTGGCTGAATTGACCTTGAATGACGGATGGGAGCATGACATGAGCTCCACCGGCTAAGGGGGCTGATACTGTAGGTCCCACTTTTAGATTAACCAGTTGACTTTATTGATCCAAAGCAAAAGATCAGGAACAAAGGAGTATTTATAAACTAAGGTTAAGAGTATGTTCCACTTTGGTAACAAATTATTGTCATTTTTGACAGGATTAAAGTTGGGCCTAATGTTTTGGTGGTGCTTTTAATGGGTCTATATCATGTCCTTCCTAAATTTAGAGGAAAAAAACAGAGAGGCTAATGGGAGCACAGATCACTAGACACAACTGTGTCTAGTAGTCAAATTTTGATTTCACTTTACCTTGCCACATAGGCTATCAGGCCCTAAGCTCATATCTATCTGAAAGGGATGTTGGATTTCTAATGCCTAATGAAAGTATCTTTGATAAATGGCAAGAAAAAAACCCACCACCACCAAAAGAAGAAACATTTTTTTTTGTATTTTAGAATTTTTAAACTAGGGGCCGGGAATTTGGCCTAGTGGTTGAGTGCTTGCCTAGCATGCACGAAGACCCGGGTTCGATTCCTCGGTACCACATACATAGAAAAAAAGCCAGAAGTGGTGCTGAGGCTCAAGTGGTAGAGCCCTAGCCTTGAGAAAAGTCCCAGGACAGTGCTCAGGCCCTGAGCTCAAGCCCAGGACTGGACAAAAAAAAAAAAAAGGAATGTTTAAACTATTTAGATGTCTGAAATAGAGTGGAGCTTCATATTTTTGGTCTATTTTTGTCTGTACAATGTGTCTAATTAGGTTTTCAAAATGTCTATGATCTAGAGAAGCTTAAAAAATCTTCTTAGAGGGACTCCACACCTGAGGGTCACATGTCCCGATGGAAAATGGGAGAAATTGGATTTCTTGTCTATGTCCAACTTCCTCATCCTAGCACCCTCTCCAATCAACCTATCAGCGGTGAGCCGGTGCAACACAGCTTCCATATTGAATGCATTCTGCTCTTCTGATGAGGAGGAGCAGGAGAGCTTGTCCTCTTAGGACCAGAAGAGGAAAAGAAACCAGGAGGCACAATTATTAACTGAGATTTCTAATACAATGCAAATATGTTACCCATAGTCTGAATTCTGCCTTTCCTTAAACACCTACAAATTATGAAAAAAGCAACTTAACAAGCTCCTAGCCATGTTTAAAATGAGAGAAAAATTTCATCAGTCAGAAATGGAGAAGTTTCCATAAAACAATTTAATACATGGGTCATACTGAGACTTAGAGGCCTTCGCTGGTAGATATGTGGCCACAGGGAGTGGAGCTGGAGTAATCAATGGGCTCAGACTGGAATCTCATTACCCTGAAAGCCTGGGGCTGGAGTTATGCAGCCTGTATATGGCAAAGGCCTGGAGACACATTTTCCTCATTAAAGGTGAGAGAGGGGCAGCAGAAATGACTTGCTTCTACACTCTGGGTTGTGGCTAAGGGCTGAGGCATGCCAGCTAGCATGATAGGATTTGGGGCCATGCTGTATTCCAGGGCCAGAGCACATACTTACATGCATGCATATATACATACATGCATATATGCACATGTAATATATCCTAGATAATATACAATGTTTACATATATGTGCATATCATATACATGTGCATATAACATGCACGTGTACAGTAAACAATGTGCACATATAAAGTATATTATATATAATATACAAATACACAAATGTATGTATTCACACACAAATGTGTGTGAATAGACACACATTCATATGTATTTGTATATGTATGCATATATATGGAAATCCTCATAAAAGATAATTTCACAAACAAAAATGATAAAATTCCTAGAAAGCCCAACACCATGCAAGACAAAAAGCAAACTCAGCAAATGCTGAGCCAATACCCAAGAGAAAGACAGTAGTGCAATTGGAGAAAAGAAGTTTTATGTGTAATCTGACTGTTTTCAATGTTAAGGGGATGCATGGAAATGATGAAATAAGAATAGAAGACAAGGAAATAAGAACAGATGGTTATGAAGAAATTAGAAATTTGCAAAATGGAGAAATAGTTACTATAACAAGAAAAAAAGAAAAAAAATGCCAAGGGAGGCAGCCCTGGAACTCTGAAACTCAGGACAAAATGTCCAGGCTGAAAGACACCCTATGTTCCTATTATAACCAAGATAATCCTCCAGTCTCTTCTCTCCAGCCCTGGATCTCAATGGTTAAAATTCTGCAATCAAATAATGACATAATTCTTCTGCATTAAGACTTTGATTTGCTATATGCCCGTTTATTTTTACCCCCCGCCCCCAAATCTGTCAGTAGTCAGGCTTGGTTTTCCCTGAAGATTCACAGATGTGAATGTTAATTTGATGATTTGCAGCTAACAAAATGCCTTTCCATTGGTCCTCCACATAACTCAACAGTTTTTGAGAGATGTTGGACCCCTTGAAGAAGGCAGAAGTTAGGGGGAGGGGGTGGGGGCTGGTGTTACCCTCTCATGCCTATACTGTCACCTAGGCTAAGATGGAGGGTGTGGCAGCTTAACAAGAGAGAGCATGGATTTGCTGTGCTAGAGGCAGATGGCTGCATCTGAAACTAGAGCCCCTTGCTTGGGAGTAAAAGATTTGACTAGAATAAAAATAAAAAACAACTGGTTGTTTTCAGAGAGGAAAGAGTATTGGGGAAAAGTGATTTTGGCTAGGCAGTATGATCTGACCTCATGAGAAAATTTTTCATAGGGTCAAACTGTTGCCCCTGCATTCTGGTCTCCTGCCTCCAGCAGACGCTGCCTCACTCTAGGCTCTGGGTTGAGTCAGACATTATTTAAAGTTCAGTGAAGTAGGCATTGAGGAAACAAGTTTTGGGAGAGAAAAGAAGAAAAATATAGGAAGAAACCAGAGTCATAAAACTATAAGAATTTTATCTGTTGTGCAGAGGTTCATATGACCCATTCATGGCTCATTTTCTCTTGGTTGCTATTGTTGTATTTTCCTGGTCGGTATTTTTCCCCCTAGATATCTAAAAACTATTTAAAAATTGGACTAAAGAGAGAATATCATCCACTTTTCCTTGCTTCAATGTCACCAGTCAGGATAGATGACACTGGTTGGTGGGTCAAAGGAGACACTGGCTTTGTCTCCCTGCCTTTTTGTCTCATAGCTACTTGTTTTGTCTCTTAATCTTTCCCTCTGTCTCATTCTCCACCTTTCTTCTGTGTTCTCTCAGTGTTAGGAACTTTCTCTTCAGAAAGACTTTCTATATTACCAAACGGTACCTGATCTGTCAGCGAGGCATCAGCATCTCAGACCAGCTGTACTCTAATATCTCACTCAGTAGTTACCTCCCAGGTTGTATTTTCAACCATATCAGCACCTCTAGGCGCTGTGCACACTGAGTAAATTTGCTCCTCTTTGATCTCTGGGTGATCTTTTATTTTAGTGACCCTGGGCAGACCACAGACTGAGCTCAGGCTGCAGACTGAGACCTGACCTCTTTTTATGTAGTTATGTGGAAGGGGCATCTGCGGGAGAGCCTGCTTTTTAGGCCAATAGATTTGGATGTGTGTGTGTGTGTGTGTGTGTGTACATATATGCACATACGTGGTGTCATAACAGGGCTTATTCTGAGAATATCCTAATGAAGTAAAATGAAGGCCTTTTTAAGAAAAGATTTTTCCTGTTTTGCTTTTCACGAGAGACAGAAATTGGTGATGCCATGTTGAGATGCCATTTTTGAGGAGGGCAGTGCCAGAGGTATCAACTGGCCTGATGTAGACCAAGGATTCAGCATAGTGTAGTCCTTCAGGTGAATCAGGACTCAAAAAGGCATGCTGATTTTTGCACATACTCACAATCTAATCCTAAAAAAGACAGTGCGATCTGGTAAATGGGGAGCTTTGTAGGGAACCAGTATGTGAGAGGAGGAGAAAAGGAGAAGGTAATAAGGGGATAAATAAACACTTTAGAAGTACATGAAATGTAACACTATAAAATATATGGAAATAGCATCATGAAGCCCATCAAAAACTGTTAAAAATGACAAAAGAGGAAATGAGGAAATAAAGAGTATTATAGACAGGGTAAATTCGATCAAAGTAAGAGTATTATAGACAGGGTAAATTCGATCAAAGTATATTATATGAATAAATATCATAATGAAGTCTTTTTACAATTGTGGTAATACAAATTTTTAAAGGAAATAATTTTAGAATTAGAACTTTAGAATTTAAAGAAACAATACTGTTCGTGTATTCTTATGCCATTGTGAGAATAATTGTTTAAATACTTGACATAATAAATACCTAAGCAATATTTTATGAGTCTATTTTTGTTCTTTTTGTAGTAGGAATATTGAAAATCATGCATTAGTATTAAGGCATTTCTTGAAACATAGCAGCATGTGTAACTCTAAGCCATTTTCTAAATGCTATCTTCCATTGTAGTCTTAATCAACTGATAAGTTTGTGAATGTATTTGTACAAAAAATTTAAAAGATATGTCTAAATATATTTAAAGTATGCTGACTCTATGTGATGCTTAAATATAGCACGATGGCTGGGAGAATGCTACATTCTTCTTTTTGGACATAGATGCAGGATAATAAAAAAACAAGGCCGGCTCCTTCTCCTCACATAGTTTGAGGATTCTGAATGACTGTGAAAAATCAAAGGAGGATTCTGAATGCTTGTGGACATCAAGAGAACATGTGTCACAGTGAAGTGAACATAACTTCCTTCAGTATTCTATTGGGTATGGGTGAAGGTAATTTTTTGGTACCAGAGCATTTTTAACTAAAGCCTCAAGCTTGCTCTACTACTTGAGTCATACCCCTCAGTCCTTTTGCTTTTATTTATTTATTTTCAGATAATGTGCTAACTTGGCCTGGGCCAGCCTTGGAAAGGGATTGTCCTACCCCTGCTTCCTCAGTAGCGGGGATTATAGCATGGTACCATTACACAGCTCTTTTTAGTGAGTTTGCTCAACACAGTGGAGGAGGGATGGTTATTTATAAATGGCTGAGTTTTTGTCAGT
This sequence comes from Megascapheus bottae, assembly GCF_031878675.1. Lineage (NCBI taxonomy): Eukaryota > Metazoa > Chordata > Mammalia > Rodentia > Geomyidae > Megascapheus > Megascapheus bottae. The sequence continues at coordinate 42,583,990 of NC_143515.1, forward strand.
AATGTGGTTTTCTAAGTAGTGCAGAGCTTTGAGGAAAACTCAGGAAAGAAGGACAGACCGCTTAAAGATCAAGAACAGTTTCCCTCTGACCCTGTAGTTTAGCATCTTGATCTGGTCCAGTTCCTAGGTTTCTTGGCAGCTGAGAAGAGAAAGATGTTTGACAGCTTCTTGACTTACATACAATAGTAACTCAGAGTCTGGGCATTTGACCCGATGGAATGTACGCAATTGCTTCTTCATCAACCCCCAGCAAAACTGCAAAGGTGACTGGCACCTCAGTGCCTTTCATTTTTTTTCTGCTTCCCTTTCCTTTCTCTGGCTGGCTGGCTGGCTCTGCTCACCTCCACAGTTCTCTCCTCCTCAACCTGGTGTCTGTGCTCCTTTCTCTCTGCCCAATTAGGAATTCTTTGTCACTTGCATCTAAGTGATCTTTCCCAAGCCAAGAATGTCGCCTCTCTATTTTCTGAAGCACTTTGCCCTTTCATGGTGAGATAGAATATAAATTCCACAGAAACAATATTTTTCTGTTTTCTTTGGTGTTCTATCCCCAGGACCTAAAATAGTGTCTGATATTATGGTAGGTGACCAATCGATTTTAGTGATTGAGCGAATCAATTAAGAACATTCAAGTGTTGATCAGTTTATCAGGACAGCCTTTCCTTGTGAGGTGAGTTGCTGAAGATACAGAAGTACCAGTCCAAATCTCTTGTAGTCTCCAAGACCTTACATACAGACTGCTACCTCCTCACACCCCCATAAGGCAAATCCCTTAAACAACTTAGGGAGGAAGCTTTCTTTCGTCAGACTCTCTGGGATACTAAAACCTTCTGCTTTTGTTCCTGGCAAATTTTCCATACTTTCAGGGCAAAGATGCTTTCCTTTCCTCCTCTCCCAGGCCCATGACGTCTTGTAGCATTATGGTCAGATCCTCACATTCACTCACCCCGGGGGATAACTAAGCCACCTACACAATGTCCACCTCTGTCCTCGTGTGGTGGGGATCCGAACAGTGCCTGACCTTTGCACAGAGGTCTCACCTATGTCCACTACTTAGTGGGAAGATCGATCTGTTTTTGATCCAGGCCTTGGGCCTGGTGACTGGGTCTGAAAGCCACACTGACTGATGGAGGGCAATTATCCTGGGCTGCCCTGGTTAAGGTGGGAGTTGGAAAGTTGATGATGGCAGTAGAATATTTAGCGCTATTTGGAGAGCTATTTGCAGAACGTGTAAGAGTGGTGGTGGTCCATGTTGTGATTATCTTCAGCCTGCCAGGTGGAAAATGGAAGCCAGAGGCCTGAGGTGGAAGGAGCACGTAAGCGATCTGGACATGTACCACTGTCAAGGGTGTGTTAACACAAAGACAGCTCTTCTTCTAGTCTTTCTGCCAGAACCATGTTGCCATTGGATCTGCAGGACCATCCCAGCCCACTGTGCTACACATAGAGTATGGTATCCGAGGTGCAGTGCCATGAAGCATTATGTTATCACATGGGGTGCTCAGAGAGTGGCTGGGGGAAGGCAGGAAAGCGCTGAGCTGCGCAGGATAAAACGCAAAGCTGCATGGCTCTGAAAGCAAGACAATGTGCCCCACCCACCTTTGGATTACACTTTCACACAAATGAATGTCATTTTCCTTCTCACAGTATTGACTAGAAGGTTCAATTTGGTTCAGCAGGCTCTGGATACGGGAGAAGCAAGCTAAGAGCAGCTAAGATAACAGCATCCCTCTTGAGAAAGAGAATTCTGGGAGGAGAGGAAGAGGAAGGAGGGAGAGGATAAGAAAGAAGAAGGAGGAGAGGAAAAAAAAATCCCAACAACTTGCAAATACATTCACAGCCCCCTGTGCTGCAGCCCCTGTGCTGCAGCTGCTGTGCTGCTGCGGCTGCTGCTGGGATACGTCTAAGATGGCACCTTGGTACCCTGCCACATTCGGTCTCCTTGGTACCGAAGCGGCGCTGAGCTTCTTGTCACTGAGTGGATGATGATTATCTGCACCAGGGTCTCAAGGGTGCTCAAGCTTTGCTGGCGATTGGAGCTGCGATGCTTCAGCTGAAGGATTTTAAAAGCTATACAAGGCCAAAGAACCATTACCAGTCACTTGCTGTGTGATGCCTGTTGAAGAGGGGCTGGTGTGGGAAGGAGGATCCCTGGGGGAGGTGGTAAGGGAAGGGGGTATGATATCTTCATCCCCTCCCCTGTCCTCTCCTTTTCCCCTCGCCTCCTACCTCTCCACCTCCCCATGCCTTTTTAGCTACTGTACCCTTGCTGAGGCGTGACAAGGTTATGTCAGCGTGGTCTGAGAATCTATTGATCACGGCCATCAAAGATCTTTGCAGGAGTTTAGGGATTTGGTGCTTTGCATAACACCCTACTCATCTTGGTTAACTCCTCCTGTCCCAGCCTGCGCTCCCATCACCTTGGAGCTGAGCTGTTGGCAAAACTTGCTAATTTCTCTGACAGCTGCTTTCCGAACTCTACTCCTAAGACTGTCAAATCCATTGTAATTACTATTATAACAGAGCTTGGGTGTGTGGCCCAGGCAGTGAAGAAGGGGAGACACTGGATGAGACGTAGCAAAGGGAAAAACCCCACAGTTAGAAGTTAACCCCAAACACATACATATGCCCAAGTGTTCACACACAGACACATGCACAAGCGCACCCACACATACACACATGCTTATCTTGCCTTGATCTTGAAGACATAGGAAAAGGGCCTAGTTAACAAACAGGATCTTGTTTTTCTATCCAGGGCCTTTATTTTTTAAAACCAGTGAAGCCGAGGGGGGTGGGGAGAGGAAAAAAGAACTGCTAAACACTGCTGAGTCACACACACACATGTGTCTTTTGACATGTAACCTCTTTCAGTGAATACTTATTGTAGGTGGACTGGTGCTGGCACTATTGTAAATGAGGGTAGAGCAATGAATAGGACTTGTGGCTCTGATGGCAGTCGCCTCTGGATACATTGCACTGACCATCTTCAAAACCAGGAGCCACAGATGCCTCCCCCTGCCTCAGGGAGATCTGAAATAGTATCTCCCCCATGTAACACACGCCCGTACATATCACTCCAGGCTTTCGGGATACAAAGATTTTTTTTTTTGTCTTTCTTTTTTTTTTAAGAGGAAAAAAAAATAGGAAAGACTGAATGTCCTTGTACCATGAGTCTTAAAAATGGAGCCTTGTTTGTTTTTCCGGCTTGGAGATGCGCTGTGTGGAATGAGGTTTAGGTGATTGCTAGAATCACGGGGGCCCTGGTATTACCTCGAGTGAGTGTGTGGAGCGAATTCGCTGGAAGGTACTTAACCACGTTGGCATAACGCATGGATGGTGGGTATGGATGGAGGTGTGCATCCTGGCAGGAGGCCAAAGTTCAGGATGCAGGAAGTGTCACTGTGCTGTGTAAAAGGCTTGGGGGCTCTTCCAGGATGCAACCCTGAGACTGTAGCCAGGGTGGGGCTCCAGCTGTGGAAGTTCACGTTGCTGTCCAATTAGGGTAGGGTAGGGCAGAATTCCTAGCTGCACAGGGTCAGCACACACTCAGCCTGTCTGGAGGATACTTGCTGGCTCCTGGCCTCAGCTGGCAACAGAGGAGCCCCTGGTTACTCCTCCTCTCCTATTGCTGGAGACACTGATTCTTTGAGGGGCTTTGCATGAATCATTTGTTGGAGAAAGGAGATGGGTAGCGGCAGAGAGGCAGGAGCTCAAAAAGTCAACAGGGGAGAGGAAAAGAGGAGCCATCTTGGCTTAACATTTCCCAAACCTCCCCCAAATCTGGCTTTCCTCCTTTGCTGTCCTGAAAGCTTCGTTTGTGGAGATGGATGGGACATCTCGGCTGAGCCCCAGATAGTTGTCATTAGCTTGCAGCTTTTGACACTCAGGCTCTGGTTGGGATTCCAACACTTAGGTTTACAGGGAGACTGCAGATTCCTGTCCTGGCAGCTTTGAAGAGTAGGAAGTCTTAGCTGCAGTGCAGGCAGAGAGTGCTGGGTCTGGACTCTATATTGGGAACAGGTAGCAGTTGGCAAACTCTCTGGTAAACAGGAGCCTCCAGTGCCAGGACTCATATGAACGGGAGCCAGCACAGGGCTGGGTAGCAGTGCCTGATTCCATGGCCAGTGTGGCAGGTGAGGAAGGGGTGCTGCTGGTTGCTCTCCTCCCTTTCCTCTTTCCTTTGCTTTGCTTTTCTCAGTGTTGAGGGGTGGTGATCTCGGGATGTTCTCCTCCAAAGGTACCCAGTTTTGTGTCAGCAGGCTCTTTTCCCACCCCTTTTTTAGGGCAATAGATTAGTAATGAAGAGCCACAGTGAAATCTTTACCACCCAGGCCCAAATCGAGTAAAGCCAACATCTTCTTCCCTAAAGCCATTTATGTGTTAGACAACAAGGAGATAAGACTCCAGGCTGTGGGTATGTGTGTTTCATTCGTATGTGTGTTATCTCATAATTCTGGATGATCACAGCATCTTCTTGTACTTGGCTTTGAGGATGCTGTATGTGTGTGTGTGTGTGTGTGTGTGTGTGTGTGTGTGTGTGTGTGTGTGTGTGAAACTCCATGGCAGGAGTTTCTCCAGACCCCCGCTCTACCTTCAGAAGGCCCCCACTCCCTCCTAGTCAGACGGTTTTGCTTCTGCCTTGCTTTTCCTTCCTTTTCTCCTTTAGGTGCTTGTTCCTTTCTGATTATCTTTTTTTTTTTTTTTTTTTTTGCCAGTCCTGGGCTTGAGTTCAGGGCCTGAGCACTGTCCTTGGACTTTCTCAAGGCTAGAGCTCTACCACTTGAGCCTCAGCACCACTTCCGGCTTTTTTCTATGTATGTGGTACCGAGGAATCGAACCCGGTCTTCATGCATGCTAGGCAAGCACTCAACCACTAGGCCAAACTCCCGGCCCCCTTTCTGATTATCTTTGTAGTGAGGAGCCCACAGCCTCTTCCACCTATTCTCACTTCCGTTGTTTTGTGATCTTGTTGTTTTAATGAGAGCCAGTCAATAACTGTAGAGGTATGCCTACACCACAAAGGAACTCGCCCTCAACAAGTCCACTGTGGAGGAGGTGCCAACGGGATGGACAAGCAGATTAAAGTATTTATGCCAAAAATATTAGAAGCACACGCAGAATTAGCTTTCCTTGTGTTAGATATTTCACTTTTGGCAAGTCCATATTTAAAAATCTCTTATCCTTGTTTTGCTTAAAGTATTACAATAAGCCCCGGATTTTTCACAGTTGTACTTGTATATTTTCACAGCTGTTTTAATCAGAAAAAAACTAATGTGCTTTTGATAGCTCAGAAATCTATCACTGGCAAAGCTTTGTAGAAATGTGTTATGGAGCAGAGTGGAATCTTCAACATTATATATTTTTCTGGCTATTTGAAATTCATGGAATTTCCCCTAAATATTTTCTTTTGCGGTTCCTGCCTAAATGAATCTTAGCAGCTCCGGTTGACTTCTTTGATAATCTCTTTTGTTATGAAGGCAGGGGTTGCTATTGTTAACATTCTTTGGGAACCCGATGTGAACTGTCTGTTAAGGGAGGAAAATACAATTGCTATTTTTGCTCCTATTGGAAATATTTACTCAAATAAAATACACCACATAACAGGTAGGGAGGAATACCACTACTCTCCTTGGTAGTTTTATGACTACTGGTTAGCCACGGTGCTTCCCTGAATTTTCATTAGCAGCTTAGGAAAGAACTTCACTTTTACTTCACCAGTTCTAAGACCTGGGCTGAGTTCAGCCTCACAGATTCATATAGCATGATCAGACCCACAGACAGACATTTTAGACATGATGAATACACATGGTCTTGGATCCAAATCATACACAGTTCTACTACATGATATATTGTACAGCAACAACAACAACAACAATAACAACAACAACAACAAACCCTTTACTTTTAGTAAAGGGGTTTTTATTTTTCTGGACCCAGGAACAGTGTAACGGCACAAACCTACAGGGCATCATCCACAAGCATAGTGAATTACAAAATAACTGGAAACTGGGAGAAGAAAGATGGGAAAGAAACAAAAGACTCTAACAAAAGTCTCTATTTGCCCCTGTTTCTCTGGCCAAGAGGGTACTGATTTCAAGACGAGGGGGACTCAGTGGATTAATGTGAACTTTAATACTGAAACAGTGTGTGTTTATTGCTGGTGACCACAAGACATAAATCTTGAGTGCACAATATACCATTCGATGTAGCCCCTAGTTTTTTCCTCCCTCTCCAGTCTCAATTTGTGTGTAAGTGTGTGTTAAGTGCCATTGAAAAATAGTGACCTTTAATAAAGGATTGTATCCTGTGACTATTTTCCCAGACACACAGTGACCTTTCAAACCAGACTGAGGTGAGGGGGTGTGGAGTTTGGACTTTGAACTGGCCAGACCCCGCTGTGCTCCTCTGCGAGCCTGGCCACTTTTTATTGTGTCACTCGGGAGCATTCTGTATGCAAAGCAGGCTGGGCTGGCAGCCTGAACCTTTGCAAATCAATTTGTCTGTGCAGGCGAGTCGACTGGAGTGAAAGATGGTCTAACAGGGCACACTGCCCCTCTCTTTGTGACGTCATTGCCCCTGATACTCTTGTCAGTCATGTCTGCCCGAAGGATTGTTGAGGGGGTGGGTGCTGAGCTGGGGTAGGGGTGAGGGGCTGGGATAGGCTAATCCTCATGGTCAACTGTGGCCTGAGCAACAAGGGGACAAAAGCTGGGGGTGGATGCTCTGCCTGGCTAGGTGATGGGAGGAGGGTACCATTTATACCCACAGATGTTATTGCCTAGCTGTGGTAGCCAATTCACTGTTTCCTCTCTTTCTGGATGTAGGTGCTGATATAGCAGGAGACCATTATTACTCTTGGGTCAGGAAAGAGCTAGGGTTCTGAGGCAATGTCAAAGGTTGCAGGGACAAGAGAATTCACCCAGTCAGTGGAGCTGGCATCCATGAGCTCTAACCTTGAACAGTTTTCCAGGAAAACTCCTGAGCTCCCATGCTGTTTTGGAACAAACCTTCTCATATGAGTTAATATTACTATTGATTTCCTTAAGCCTTTACAGCACCTAGGACTGTACTGTAATCAGTAGCTAAAAAAAAATGCCGGGAAAGAAAAAAATTCAATTACTTTGTTCCTAATTCAAATTTCAAGAAGTTCTAAAGATATAGAAATCGTGCATTTTTCATAAAGTAGTGGTTAGATGAATTTCTGTGCAGTGATTAATCATCTTTTTATCACATAGAAGATGGATAGCGAGCTTGGGCCGACTGCAGCAGAGCTAACCATTGAATCTCCTGGTAAGAGGTGTGGTGGGAAGACCCTGAATTACTGATCCATGTGCAGGTCAATCTCACAAAACTTCTACTCTAGAGGGGTAATTTATAGAGGTTCCCGAGGTGGGTTCTATAGCTGGACCAGCTTGAGTCCTAATCCTTGCTCTCCATCATTCTCTAGTTATGGGAACATTGACCATTTACTAAGGCTCTTGAAGCTGTAGTTTCCTCATCGATCAGATGGAGATGACGGAGAAGACCTGCTTCATGAAGTTTAGTGAAGACAAGTTAAGCATAGCACTGGTTCACAGCCCTCAGGAAATATAATGGTAATGATATCAGATGTGGTGATTATTGAGTGAGAGCACTGAACAGGAAGGGGTACACAGATGGATGAAGTATAATTTGAATTTTTAATAGCTTTTTCATTTGTTTCATTTTAAAGATCTCTTTGGGTAGGATTTTTGTTTTATTTTTCAAATTAAGATGATTGACATGTGCATCATATATGTAGCATATATGATACACAAACATTGATATATATATATAATTTGTCCTATACATACATCATTTCTTTCTGACTACCAATCTATTTTCAGTTGTAACCCTCAAGCATAGGACACGAAAATTTATTTGTGTATTATGTCCTTTCTCCATGGGATCACAGGATGATTTGCAGTGAGTCAGTGTTGAAGTGACAGGAAGAAAATGTTTGGGGGTAGCAGGATCTGAAAGGGAAGACACTGTGAGACAAGACTTGACATCCATTTGTAAGTGCTCAGATGTGACTGGCCTGCACGTAAGTCTGAAAGAGTAATCCTCAAACTATTTAATTGTAAATTTCCTTTTAAGTTGAATTTCTCCTGTGAACACTGGGGAAGGAGAATTAGTTGAATGCATCTTATTTGAGGGAAACAATTTTACTGAACTCTTTTTAGTCAGGAATTCAAACTGAGAGAACAGTAATGTGGGATTTGGCGAATGATGTGAACAAAGATAGGAATCCTCGAGAGAGCTTACATAGAATATTCTAGATGAATAAATGGAACTAGTAGAAGCAAGAAACTAAGAGTTATGGCAAGTGTCAGATATTAGAACCAAAATTAAGATTCTAGAATGTCTTTAAGAAGAGTAGCAACAACAAAAACTCAACAAATGCAAACAAGCAGCAACAACAAAACCTCAAACAGACACTAAACAACAATAAACAATTTTTTTTGTGGGTCATGGGACTTGAATTCTGGACCTGGGCGCTGACACTGACCTCTTCAGCTCAAGGATACCACCCTACCCCTTGAGCTACAGCCCCACTAATAAACAGTTTTTTAAGCATAAATTAGTGGTGTAAATCAGCTGTGGTAGGCCACACTACTAGTCATTAAGCTGAAAGAATGAGGCAGGAGGATCACAAGTTTGAAGCCAGTCTGGAATACATTAAAAAGTTATATCCATCATCCCCTATGAAATACTGGATTGAAAGTGGATATAATATTTATAGTCTGGAGGCAATTAATGATACATTCCCCCAATAAACAAAGAAGAACAGAAATAGGACATACTTAGCCAATGTGAACTTGTTTACTCAAGTCATAGATTCAGCTATCCAAGGTATTATCTTATTTCTCGGACCATAACACCACATGGTTCCAAAGCTTGAGCCAATTCAAGCTCTATCTGAGATGGGGCATTGTTCTGGTCCCTCCCCTTCCACTTATAAAGACTTCCATTGCACTCCTTAAATGAGAGGTAAGTCAATAGCAAGAGTTTGGTTTAGAAATGAGGCAAGAGACAAAGACCTCCTGGAGCTGGATGAATAGAATCCTTCTTAGGAGGTCTGGCAGCATTAGCATTATTAAAAGTGATTAGGTTCCTGGCACCTATGGATCTTGGCATCCCAGCATTAGGGAATGGGTAGCAAGAAAACTGTACACTTGGGACCATGGATACACAAGTGATTTCAAGGCCAGCCTGAGCTACATAGTAAGGCCCCAAACCCCAAGGGCTGGGGCTATAGATTAGGGATAGAGCATTTGCCTCGGGGTAGGAGGTGGGGAAGTGCTTATGCATAATGCTTCCAGGGTACTGAGAGGCTGATATGGAAAAAATGATTGGAGACATGTAAATAGCATGGTTTCTTTATTCTTATTATATTCTGTTGCTTTTCCTAGACCTTGGGAACTCACTCTTGAACCCTCTTCTTCCATTGCTTATGGATATAGGGGATTAGACAACCTCAGAAACCTTCATCAGCAGCAAAATAGAGTTGGCTACTATTATCAACTAGAATTATGGAGAAAAATGAAAAGAGATTAGGAATCCCTAAGGAGATAAAGGAGGGCATTGACCCTTAGGACAGGGCAGACATAAATTAGTTTCATAGAAGAGAAAGTCAATGATCTGGGAAATGTGGGCTTACTGTGCTGGTAAGGGCATCTTCTACTCATGCAAAGCTTTCTATGAGGAGTCATATTCTGGGCATCAGAATATGAATGGGGGCATCAGCATCTTAGTCAATTCTAAGGTGAATAGTATGTAGAAAGGAAGAGATAGAAAAGGGCCCAAACCCTTAACTTAATCTATACTCAAGTTGGTCATTTAAGCAAATCCATCAAGTAAAAAGCCAGTGTCTCACTTGACTGCTCTGACATCAAAGCAGAGGCTTCCCTGTGGTCTCCAGTGGAAAGACTGCAGATACTCATGATTCCTGGAGCAGGAACTGGGAGAATTTTCTAAGTGAGGTGGCCCCTAAGAAGGAGCTGTCCCATTGTGCTTCTGTACACTTTACATGGTACCTTAAGCCCAGATGACCATGGGAGATCCTACAGGCCAGTCTTGACTAGTCCAGCCTTTCCTTGTCCTGAATGCTTCATTCACAGGAAAAAAGCATGCCCATCCTTTCTTCTTTGGATAACAAAACTCTCCCAGTCTGACTCTTCCCAACACAACTAATAGTTCTGATGAGCATCACATCCCTCTGATAACAAGAATGGATCCAGGGATGAGCATGGGACCTATGTAAGGCAAAGAGGTAAATTTCCCAATGTTTCTAACCAGAACTGGTTGAGGAGACCCTCTCATTTTGCTGGCAGGGAGGTAGGAAGAATGAAATCCAGAAGCAGCTTGTTCCCCTTTGAAGAGAGGAGACTAGAGCAGAAAAAGCAAACAGAAGATGGGGCCTGAGAGTTGACATCACTGGAGCCTTGCACATAGGGATCCCTCTTGCTGCTCTGCCTGAGATTGGGTTGTGGGGCTCCCCATTCTCCTCTTTGTTTATATCAGCGTTCAACCACCTGCTCCTAGAATGTTTTCCAAATGCACACACTTCCCAGGAGAGACGTGGAAGTAAGCTAGTGCCAGGAACAAGTTTGGATCACAACCCCCTGTAGATACAGGCAAGAAGGTGGGAAGAACTGAGCTATGAATTTCTCATGAACAGCAGGGCCTCTTTGGTCCCCAAGATGGGCACAGAAAGGGTAGCGGCAAGAAGTATTCCTGAGAGGCCTGAATATGCACTATAGCATCAAAGAACGCTTGATTAAAGACATGCCTGGGCCAGGAGAGTGGCCAAAGCCCTGGGTTGGATTCCTTGGTATCACATACACAGAAAAAGCCAGAAGTGGTGCTGTGGCTCAAATGGTAGAGCATTAGCCTTAAGAAAGATCATTGATAGTGGCCAGGGTCTGAGTTTAAGTCACAGGATTGGCAGCAAACAAAACAGAATATAACAAACCAAAACAAAAAAAAACCCCTGCCTGGGCCAGGAACAGTTGACTCATGCCTATAATGCTAGCTGCTTAGGAGCAGAAATTTGAAGCTCAGGCAAAAAAGTCCCTGTAACTCTTATTGCCAATAAACTACTAAAAATAAAAAGTTGGAATGGTGTTGTGGCTTAAGTTGTAGAGCACTAGTTTTGAGCACAAAGAGGCTCAGGGAGGGTGCCCAGGCCCTGAGTTCAAGCCTCAGGACTAGCAAAAAAATCCCAAAAAACACTCTCTTCAGCCTTATTGGCTACTGGTTTACTGGTCAAAGGACCTCTCAGCTTTCTGGCTGGATCTGTGAGGGAGAGGCTGCTCTCCCTGGTTCTGGAAAGGCAGGTAGCATGGGGTGTTTTCTCAGGAAAATCTGCTTTTCGGGGTCAAAATAGCAGCAAAACAAATGCCAAGTATATCCAACGCAGTGTGAATAGCATTAGACCAGGAGGCAAAGTTCTCTATGTAATCTGAGCCTCTCTTTCCCCTTCTGTTTAATGGGGGGAGGGTCTGGCCTGGCTGCCCAGTTCCAGACCCGTGCAGGTGAATGCCAGTGGCTGCCACATTTATAGCAGGGACTATGTTTACATGACCTCATCAAGTCCTGGCTCAGGTTGGTCCTCAGGGCCCCAGAGGCACAGTAGAAAACTCAGTACAAAGTTGGCAAGTTTCAGAAACTGGAATACCAGCCATGTCTGTGTTAGCAGGGTTTGGGCTTTAACTATTATGCTAGTCTTCTCCCTTGGAGATAGAAGTTCAGATGGGGAGGGGCAGGTGAGAGGGAAAGAGAACTGAGCAGCAAGCCCAACTTATGATTATTAATTTTTTTGCCAGTCATGGGGACTGACCTCAGGGCCTGAGCACTGTCCTTGGGCTTTTTCAAGGCAAGAACTCTACCACTTGAGCCACAGCACCACTTCCAGCTTTTTTTTTCTGTGTATGTGGTACCGAGGAATCGAACCCCGGTCTTTATGCATGCTAGGCAAGCACTTTTACCACTAGGTCAAATTCCCGACCCCAAGCCCAACTTAATTTGAACTGAATAAATCTATTTTATTTTTGGTCTTAAGTATAATTCATGAAGTATTTGGAATACATCATTTTTATATATTTTTTAAAAAAAACATTGATTATCTGAGATTTCAATGTAGTCAGGTGTCTTATATCTTATTAGCTTCGAGCCCTCCCTAAAATCAACATTATGAATGTACTTTGAAGTTGGTAGAGTGCTCACTTGCATAGGAATTCAAAAACAGCCCAACTCTTAGAGGCAGAGTAGAATGGTAGTTATCAGGGGCTGAGAGAAGAGGAAACCAGAACGTGCTGAACTACAGGCTCCTAGTTTCAGTTAGGTGAGATTCTTATCATAAGAAAAGGAGATGCTAGGCATGGTGGCTCACGTCTATAATCCTAGCCACTTAGTAGACTGTGATCTGAGGATCTCGGTTCAAAGCCAGCCCAGGCATTAAAGTCCATGAGACTCTTATCTCCAATTAACCACCAGAAAATCAAAAGTGGCACTGTGGCTCAAGGGGTAGGGTGGTAGCCTTGAGCTGAAGAGCTCAGGGACAATACCCAGGCCTACAGTTCAAGTTCCATGACCAACCAACCAAAAAAAAAAAAACCAAAAAACAAAAACAAAACCCAGAAAGAAAAAAAACAAAAAAGAGGGAAAAGAGGATAAAGAGGTGAGAGGATGTGGTATGGATTCTGGTGATGATTTAATAGGTGTGTCTGACTTTAGGGGAATTTATAATCACCTTAGGTTGACAAGATGTCCACTTACAGAAGACCTCCTTGGAAGACATGTCCAATAGAGTACATGCAAATAGTCTCAGAGCAGTGTGGCCCAGCAGATCAAAGAGATGGGACTTGGGTTGGATAATAAGGGAAAGTAGCCTGGAGGGCTTTGATCCAGGGCTTAGAGAGCAAAATGCCTGGTGAATACCAAAGGCTGAGCTCACAAAGAATATTGGTTTTAAAAATTTCATTGTTCCTAGGATAGATAAACAAAATCAGTTTTGTGAGGGATCTAATAGGAGTGGGTGCTACCTCATGGAGAAGACTTGAGGCTTTTTCCCCCAGTACCATGAAATACGTTTTGCTCTTGGGCTACAACTTGGATTTTCCAAAGGACAATTGGCTCTTGGTGGAACGTCTGCTTTGTTCATGATATTCCTGAAGGTTTTTAGCTGTGGATCATGTGTATGACCAAGAAACAGTGAAAAACACTTGCACTTCTGATCCCAAGCAAGTTAAGTTTGTGTATGAATGACTCAAGAGGGAGATGTGAAGAAAATGGTGGTAGGGTCTGGCCAGGCTGCCCACTTCCAGACGTGTGCAGGTGAATGACAGGAGCTACCACAGTTAGCAAGTCAGGCCAAGATTTTCAGACAAATGTGAAGGTACAGGAAAGAGCAGGGATGACCAGCAGATGTGGGTGTAAGCTCTTCCTCTGGGATGTCACTCAGCCCATGTCTGGGCCTGTAGAAAAGAGAATAAGGATAGAACTTTATAAGTTTTTTTTCTTTTTTTAAATGCAGGGCCTTGAATTTACTACATAGGTGTTATACAACTCGAGTCATGCTTCTAGCATGTGCCCAGGCTGGCCTAGATCTATGGTCCTCTCCATCTCCACCTCTGGAGTAGCTAGTATGTTAGGTCAGTGCTACTATGCCTGGCTTAGGATAGATTTTTCTAACTAAAAGAATTAGCACAGAACATGGCTAGTAGTAAAGACTCAACAGCCACCATACACAATTAAGTGGAATCTCCACTGGAGACATGAAGAAGATGCTGACACTGTCACTTGAGATATAAGGGAAAAGACTAGAAGAGGTGAGGGGACCTTGAGAAGTCTTTTTTGAACCTAAGGATGCCTCTCTTCCCCTTGCAGTGGCTGATCAAAGGCAACTGATGGAAGTCATACTGCAGATTCTCCACTCGTATGTCTTAGAAGGGACACAGAGAGTAGGGGCAAAAGGGGCAGTGGCCAAACCCACTGGGAATAGCTGCTAATGATGAGAAAGTAGGTAGGTTCTTCTTGAATCAAGCTCCCCAGTGAACTCTGTCCAAAGCATTTGCTCAGTAGTGACACGCGTAAGTTCCCTGCTTTGAGACTGGCGTGAGCCCTGTTAAGCAAGTACAAACTTTCCCTTCCCTGAGGTCAGTGCCTCCCTCTCAAGGAGACCCAGAGCATTTGTAGACTTCTTGCTTCTGTGACCCAGTTCCAGCCCCATGGATGAGGGTTGATGGCTTAAGCTCTCAGAGCAAGAGTGCCTTCTATCTAATGAAAACATTGCAAGATGAATGAAACATAAAACAAGGCAGAACTGCAGGTAAGGGGGCAGGTATGTGTGTGGGATGGGGCAGGGTGGGGAGACTGAACATGTGGAGTTGAACTTGGGAGATGGGAAATCTTAAGGGTATGGGAAAAGAGGCTTGTCAAATGCAAGAGTGTGAAAAGAGAGAGATTATTTCATTAGAACTCTACCAAGGAGAGACATTGTCCTGTTCAACATATGTCCATTTCTGTGATTTCAAAGTGGGAATCCCTCAAGCAGCTCCCACACCCCTCAGCTGGCCCCATCTACAATACCCCAGCCCGCTCCCTGTTTCTTTTTTCTTTTTGCCAGTCCTAGGCCTTGAACTCAGGGCCTGAGCACTGTCTTTGGGCTTTCTCAAGGCCAGAGCTCTACCACTTGCACCACAGCACCACTTCCGACTTTTTTCTATGTATGTGGTACTGAGGAATCGAACCCGGGTCTTCGAGCATGTTAGGCAAGCACTCTACCACTAGGCCAAAGTCCTGGCTCCCTACTGCCTGTCTCTGCACTGCTTTTATTTGCTGGTGGAATTCAAAGACTTTCAAGTGCATACAGCATTTGCTCTCTCGTGATTTTGATTTTATTTCCAGTTCATATTTTAATTTCTCCGTAGCTAAGTGTTTTTCTCTGGTGGAGCATCCTGACTTTTACATGAAATCCCAGCTCATTTCTTTATTTGGTTGTAACCGTTGGGACTCTATTTGAAGGCTGTCTGTTTTTTTTTTATTATTACTATTATTGCATTTTAAGAAAAAGAAACTAGTTGGCCAGAGTTATTTCTAGTGCTTAAAATTCAAAGCAGTTTGGTAGTGATTGTTCTTTGCTCTTAGATGGAGCTGATTTTCAGTTTATAGTCCGTTGTCTTCACACCCATCTTGGTGACTAATACTGTAAGATGGATTTCCTTTTTTCTGTTTTTTCCTTCCTTGAAGTGGGTTTCAAATCCCCAAAGAATTTCTGGGAGGGAGAAAAAAAATCCTTTAATTGAAAGCAAGAGAAAACAAAACAAAAAAGCATAAGAGAGCTGACAAAAATATCATGTTTAATGAAACCAAGTTCCATGTCTGCAGATGGCTGGGGAGGCACAAAGTGACCTAAAGTTAGAAAAACGGGTTTCCTTTCTAGGCTTTGTAAAATGTGGCTTTTCTTTTGAATGTTGTCTGAGTGACCAGCAGTTTGCAGAGCACCTGAGCCCTGTACCCAGGTAGAAGGAGACCAGCTTGCTCTCCTCCACTGCTGCAGGTCTGAAAAATCCAGACTCAGCTACTTACAGCTATGTGTTATCTATTAAGGGATTTAACCTTCTTGGGCCTCAGTTTCCTTATACTGACACCACACACACACACACACACACACACACACACACACACACACACACACACGTGTCTTGGTTATTCCTCCATTTGCTTTCTTGCCTAGTAAGTCTCTGTGTGTAACCAGAGCCTAATCATCTGTTGGCTAGGTGAGGCTTTGCACAGCCGAGAGCTTCCACTTCCAGGATCCAGACCCCAGCAGTGCTTCTAACATTTGTATGTTCAACAAATGACCAAGAATAATAGAATCATGCAGGCGCATTTCTTAAACGGGGAAAGTACCGGTCTCTTCAATTGTCTTTTAAGCAAATTAAGCAAAATGAATGTAAAATTTAAAAACTTGACCATTTTTGAAATGGTAAGAATGAATAACATCAAAGTTTTTTTGTGTGTGTTCTGCCAAGAAACTTTCATTTTCTGCCTTTCCCACTATCTTTGTTCGGAATGACTCTCTTCTGGCTGAAAGGACTTGAATTTTTTTTTTTTCTGTCTGAAAATGAACTTGACCTTTTCCCATTAAAGAAGGGTGCTGTGGCTTTAAGAATTGCATATGTGTGGGGCCTGGAGTTTAGCCTAGTGGTAGAGTGCTTGCCTAGCATGCACAAAGAGTTGGTTCGATTCCTCAGTACCACATACAAAGAAAAAAAAAAGCCACAAGTGGTGCTGAGGCTCAAGTAGTAGAGCTCTAGCCTTGAGAAAGTCCAAGGACAGTGCTCAGGCCGTGAGCTCAAGCCCAGGCCTGGCCAAAAAAAAAAAAAAAAAAAAGAATTGCATGTGGTTGTCTGGTCCATGAAATTGCAAGCTAGCAATGGACAGCTTGGAATCTTCTTTGCTAGTGAACAAGCGAAACTTGTGTGGCTCTAACCTCTGTTCTACCTTCTTTTTTATATTTACCATGTGGGGTTCAGTCTTGAACCAATTTGAACATGTGGCTGAGGCCTTTGACTTACCCCAGTATGAGCAGGGGTCAGTTTTTCCTGACCTAATTTTCTCTTTTCCTTCTCCCCTACCTCCTTCTGGGTCATCTTCCTTGCCCTTCTCTACCTACCTCTGTCCCTTCTAAGATGGGGCTGGATACCTTAACTCACTGAACTAGACTTATCCACCTCTTCCTCTTTTTTCCCCTTCTGTGTTTTTTTCTCTTTACTGCTTCATTTCTGTGCATGTACCTTAAATCTACAGTTCTGCCTAGAATACTTTGTCTTTAAAATGTGGAAAAATCTTGTATTTTGATTTTTATAAAAAATCCAGTCATATACACAATCCAATTGGCCTGAAAGCAAGATAGTAGTTACTTTTCCCCCTCCCAAATTGTTGAAGATTTCATGCTAGGAATAATGGCTGGTATCCTGACCACGAGTCCATGTATTAAAACGATTGATATTTCACTTTCATGATATATATGTATTGTGCAACTTGAAGTAACCTTGTGTTCCTTTATGAGTTTCTCATCCCATTTTTTTTTCTCCCTCAGGCTCTACACTGTCTCATCCTAATCACAGCCACTTCAGTGGAAACCTGCAGTTTCTGTCCCTGCATTCACTTGGTGGATGAAATCTGGATGGGATTTTTTTTTTAGTCAGGGGCAAGATGGCAGCAGGTGGGTGTGAGGGGGTCAAGGAGCAGTGTTTTGTAATGGTGTAGAAAAACATGCCTTACTCTCTGGTGCTGTTTTTGTGCATCAACTTTAAATTTGTTGAGTCACACCTGGCCCCCAAAGAATTGCATCCTTCACATTAAAGTTTATTGCTCCCTTCACTAGGGAATGAAATAAAAGTTGAAAAATTTGGAGACAGACCACAGGCTTTTATCAAACACTAAAATTCACCAAAATAAGGTGTATTGAATATTCAAAGTACCAATAGCCATAAGATTCCCATGATGCTGGTTGGTACTCACACCACTTTTGGGGTGAGAGCTCACAGATGCTGGAATAGCAGGCATGATCTATGCTTAAAAGACTGGTTAATAATGTCCCATCCTAGCTGGTTGCTGCTGGTTCATGCCTGTAATCCTAACTACTCAGGAGGCTGAGATCTAAGTCCCCAAAAGGAAAGGAGATGCTAACCAAGAAGGTCAGAAGTGGAGTTGTAGCTCAAATGGTGTATAGTGCTAGTCTTGTACAAAAAAGCTAAGGAACAGCACTCAGGTCCCTAGTTTAAGCTCCAGTAATGGTGCACACAAATATTAACAATGCTAGTAATAATGATGATGATGATATCCTATCCTTGTTAGATGATCTTGCTGATTACAGCTCCCCCCACCTCTCTCTTTCTCTCTTTCTGTCTCTCTCATACTGGGACTCAAATTCTGGGCTTGGGTGCTGTCCCTGAGCTCCTTTTTGCTCAAGGCTAGTGTTCTGCTACTTGAACCACAATGCTACTTCAGATGTGTGTGTGTGTGTGTGTGTGCGTGTGTGTGTGTGTGTGAGATTAACTGGAAATAAGAATTTCATGGACGTTCCTACCTGGGCTGGCTTTGAACCGTGATTCCTAGATCTCAGCTGCGTAGCTAGGATTACAGGCATGAGTCACTGGTGCCTGGCTTTTGTTGTGCCTTCCCCCCCACAAATTGTCGCAAAACAGATTTTGGCTTTTATCTCAGTCATGCTCACAGTAGTAGCAAGAGTTAAATCTAGTCAGCTGTGCCTGAGCTAAAAGACAACCTCTCATCTTTCTCTCTTACACACACACACACACACACACACACACACACACTCACTCACTCACACACTCATAGAAGCTTAATTTCCATTATGAAAAGTAAAGTCCTGGCAGGCAATTACCTCTGGGAACAAAGTTTAAACAGCACACAATTGGAACACTGAGTGGTAAAGAGATTTAACTTACTTTTCTTAAGGACAATAAGGAGGCAGACTGGCTGTTTGGGCCCCTTTTCTTGGTCACTCCCTCCCTCTCCACGTGCTGCTTCTAGCACTCCTTGGTGCTCAGGCCTGGCCTCACAAAGGGAACAACCCTTCATGTCCAGACACATTGCAGACTTCTGGCAAAACAGGCCCAGCTCACAAAAATTTACACTTTTCCTGGCACCTGGCCGAGTGCATGAGCAGGACTTGGCTTGGCTTGGTTTTCAGTTAGAAAAGCCCTTTGGGGGGTGAGGGGAGGAAGGTGACAGTGTGGGAGGGTGGCAGCGAGGTCCCTGTGAAGGGTCAGGATTGATGAAATAAGTATCAACTTGGCTAGGGAAAACAATCCCTGTAATTAGATACACCCAGTGACTTATAATCAGTCTTCTTAGTGGAGCCTGGAACTTTCGTTCTCTCTCCTCTTGTGTGAATGTGGGTAGCCCTGATGGGTGAGCGGGAGGCAGAATTACATCATGCTTTTAGAAAGTGGCTGTGGCTGTTAATATGAATGTCACTCTTATTGTGACTAGTTTTTATAAGATGCTAGGGGATATTGACTGGCATTTTTGGTGATGGGGCCAGAAGAGGATCCTAAGGGACCTTGGGGACTGTTTAGTTCTTTTCACTGGGGGGAATGATGTGTGTATAGATGTTGAAAGGAGCAAGCAAAGTGGATGGTGTGAGGGCAGCTCACACTGGGCCATCTTGGCTCTGCCCTCTGTGTGGGCCCGCTTTGAATTTCAACATGCCTTAGCCATTCTCCATCTTCCTTCTTTGAAAACTTGAGGGAAACCAGCCGTCTGCCAGTCCACAGGCTGTGTGTCATTTCCTTTCCGCTCCAAGCCTCACTCTTTCCACAGAGGAGACTTTGCAAATTAACGTTTTTCAGTTCATTAAATACCTTTCTGCAAACATTTCATTCTGGTAAAGGCAGCATTTCATCTGGAAATGGTCAGGCACAGGTTGGCGCCGAATGAGAAAGAAAATGAGAAAATGAGAAAGAAAAAGAAAGAATCAAATATAAATCCATTCTCTCCAAGTGGACAGTGAACAGTAAATCTCAAATGGGTCTTCCTTAGAGGATGGAGAGATTTCTTTGGAAGGGAAAACAAAGTGGATTGTAAAAATGGTCTGTCTTGTTTTATTTGTTTTGCAAAATTAGCAGGAAATAAGGGAGCTTGGTATAACCCCCTAACTTAAAAAATATGCATGTGTGTGTATATATATGTATACACACATACACACACACACACACACACACACACACATCTATATATCCACAAACACATGTGGATTCTTTGGGAATGAAGTAGTCACAACTGCATTTCTTTGTCTTGCTTTTGCTAACATCCATTGTAGCCTCTCCAGGGCTCTCCTGTGCTTGGGGAGCAATGCATGAAAATCCATCTGCCTTCAGTTGAAAATATGGCCTTCCCTTGTCTGCTTGATTTGAATGAGAAAAGTCAAGAATCTCTTACAAAAAATGACTTCCACAGAGCACAGCAATGGAGCAAAGCTTCAATACCTTGACAGACTTGAGTGCCCTGGGTCTTGTGGACGACATTTCACTAGTACTTAGTTGACATGATACGAAAGTCAGATATGCAGCCAGGTGAGGATGGCTCACATCTATAATCCAAGCTAATCAAGAGGAGGCTGAGATCTGAGTATTTCAGTTCAAAGCCAGCCTGGGAAGAAAATCTGAGAGACTCTTAATTCTCTTAATTGGAGAAATGACCAGTAAGTAAATTTTAAGAAAAGGAAGGAATAAAGGAAGGAAAGAAGGAAAAAAGAAGACAAAAATGGAGTTGTGGCTTAAGTGGTAGTGCTCCAGCATTGAGTGGAAAAAAATGAAGTTACAGAGCCCAGGCCCTGAGTTCAAGCCCCAGTCACACACACACACACACACACACACACGGTGTACTTGCTCAAATACACAGGGGTTATATTTTGCATTTTTGCTGCTCTCATGACCCTAGGGAAAGAAGAAGCATGGACTCTAGAGCAAGAAGAAACATGAGAGAATAGAGATTAGTTCCAGTTTTACCCATCTCACACAATGGAGTTTGACATGTGATTTCTACTCCATCTCAAGCTCCACAGGCCCTGGGCCTCATTTGTGTTGTTCACATTACTTACACAAGGACAGCTTAGGTTAATGTTTATTAAGTGAATAAAGAATGAATGACATAGCCCCAAAGGAGTTTGGGGACCATGGTTCTAGTCCTTTCCTCCTCTCTTAGCATCATTGTATACCAAGGTTAGAGAAGCTGACTCAATTTCCCAGGGTCTCTAAGTTGGTCACTTAGCCTAACACAGGAGAATAGTATTAGCCAACAGCCCTTCAATCCACAGCGCTCAACTGAAGCCACAGCGTCAACTTCCCAGGGTCAGTTTTCCTGCAGGGAGACTCAACCATCACCTACCATCTAATTGGTGGCACTGGGTATGGATACCCCATAGGAAGGGATTATACCTGCTTTTAAAAATTCCTATGTTCCATGTACCTCACACAGGGACTGGCATTCATAGTTGAATACATATACCTCTCTAGCCCAGTTTCCCTTGTCTTGAGTAAATAAGAAAGGAAAGATAAGGCTCAGTCTCAAATTTTGCCTTCAAAAACTCTAGATCTAGCCGGGCATGGTGGCTCACTCCTATAATTCTAGCTACTCAGGAGGCTGAGATCTGAGGATAGAGGTTCAAAGCCAGCCCGGGCACTAAAGTCCATGAGACCCTTATCTCTGATTAACTATTAGAAAACTGGAAGTGGCATTGTGGCTCAAGCGTAGGGCAGTAGCCTTGAGCTGAAGAGCTCAGGGACAGTGCCCAGGCCCAGAATTCAAGTCCCACTACTGACAAACAACAATAACAACAAGAACAACAACAAATCCCCCAAAACCTCTAGATCCATGAAGGACTTGAGTCTTCATTGCAGAGTTAGTGCTGACATTTCTTTTTCATTGCACCCAGCCTTTGCTACAGCAGCATATGGCAGATAGAAAGTGTCTTACTTGTAAAGGTTTCACAAGGAAGTAAGCAGTTCTTGCCTTGTTTGGATGGTTTGAACATGGCTGCCAGCTGGTCTTATCCCTATAATCCTCTCATTCTTACCTTTTGCAAATAATACACATATACAGCCTGAATTCGTGGAGTAGTATAAAACCCAGAGTATCTGAAGTGCAGAGTTAGGTGCTAGAGGTGGTTTTGAAACTTCCTGGCTTTGTAAGCTGGTGCATGTCCTTTGACCTTTTGGATCTTGAGTCTCTGCAGTCATCAAAAGAGGAAAAGGGCATGTGGAGGTGTTGGTTACCAGCTATGTGACATTGGGAAAATTTCTTAATCTTTGAGTAAATTTTATTGTGGCTATGTCTCCCCCCAAAAATATAAAATAGAAGAAAATATCTTTTCCTCTAAGCCTCGGTATCCTTAACTATGGATAAGTAGCAGAATGCACTACTCAGGATTATCTGACTGAATGGTTGCAAAATGCTCAGCAAGGGGAGTGTTCCATATAAGTTGTGGTCATATTTTCTCATAAGAATTGCAAAACAAATTGGCATGGTTGATACAACAGAAGAATTTTGCAAAATGTAAGGGCTAGCTATAGGATACTTAATTATTTTTCATATATACTGAGCTACCTACCGGTATTTCCATTTAGCTCTGCTTTACAAAAATCTTGGAGGTGCATGGGTCCACCTCGAAGTCATGTCCTTAACCCTTTCCCAGAGTCCTTCCCTCTAACCTCACACTCCTCTTGCCTCAAGCTCAGTCCTGTATTTGTTGTTTCTGTAAATTATGTCACCATCTCAACAATTGTACAAATCAGTGAAGGTTAAAAAAAAAAGTAGAGCTCTATCTCACTTTTACAAAAATCAGTCACTTATGAAGTGCTGTCAACTCTCCTAGTTAGAGGGATCATCTACTCTTGGGTAGACTTTTCTTTCATACTGTTGCCGTAGCTTCTTGCTTCAGTTTTAGCAGTTGTCTCTTAAGGGTCCTACTCTTTTATTCTTGTTGCTTAAAATTCATGCTATGCTTCATTTGTTCTCTTGCCTCTCTGGCCCTTACACAGGTTGCTTTTCTTTTTTCAAATTTATTTTTTATTGTAATGTATAGAGGGGTTATAGTTATATTCACCAGATAGTAGGTGCATTACTTCTCACACATTGATACCCCTTCTCATGTTTTTATCCCCATTTTCCTCACTCCATCCCCTCCCAATCATCTTGTTTTCCCTCCTTCCCTTTCCTAGTTTAAATAATCAAATAAATGTATATAGAATATACCAGGTAACAAAGTCAGATACAGTGACAATATAAGATTGACCATAAAGGCAAAAAAGAGAAGAGAAATAACATAGTCCATTAAGAACAACAATCACACATTATATAGCTCTGTTTCCATATCCTGGAGATCCTTTCATTTATCCTCATCCTATATGACCTTAAGTATCTAGGTTTAGAATTATTATAATCCTCTGCTAGGAGAGTCCAAGGTTTCTACTGATTATGACAAATGAGGGAAACCATTGAGCCTGTGTTCCTTTGAGTCTGGCTTACTTCACTTAGTATAATTTTTTCCAAGACTTTCCATTTCCTTACAAATGGGGCAATGTTGTTCTTTCTGACAGCAGCATAGAATTCCATTGTGTATAAATACCACATCTTGTTCATCCACTCATCAATTGAGGGGCATTGGGGTTGGTTCCATATCTTGGCTATGGTAAATAGTGCTTCAGTGAACATTGTGCTAGTGGGTTTAGTATGTCCTTGTTTCTGGATGATTGGGTAAATGCCAAGTAGTGGAATTGCTGGGTCATAGGTGAGCTCTATGTTTAGTCTCTTGAGGAATTGCCATACTGCTTTCCATAGTGGTTGAACAAGTTTATACTCCCACCAACAGTGTAGGAGCTATCCCTCCTGGCTGCATCCCCTCCAGCATCTGTTGTTGTTATTAGATTTCTTGATCATGGTCATTCTAACTGGAGTGAGGTGGAATCTCAAAGTTGTTTTGATTTGCATTTGATGTTGATCATTTCTTCATGTTTCTATAGGCCATTCTTATTTCCTCTTCAGAGAAGTGTCTCTTTAAGTCTTTGGCCCATCTTTTAATGGGATGGTTGTTTCTTCGAAGAGTTGTTTTGGAGAGATTCAATGTTTTTGGCTGTAGAAATATTTTAGGTATGAAGTCTTTGTCTGTTGTATGGTTAGTGAAGCTCTTCTCCCACTCTGTTTATACAGATTTCTTTTCTTCCTCTTACCTGAGCAATGCTTGCAGGACTTAGCTGAGAGAATCTCTATGAGAAGTTTCCTTGGCCACACCATGAAGTCAATGCAATGAGTCCTCTATAGGGATAACTTAGCTACACTGTGCAGGCATCCTTCTGCCATAGAATTTATCATCAGACCATGTTAAGCTGCAGAGGTTAACCCCTGAAGTTTCTATGGTGTGACTGGATCACCATTGACTGACACTCCTTCCCCATTGCTCCAGCTTACTTGCTCCTTGTCTGGCTGAGTTCAGCTCACCTTGTAGGTGGCCTTCCTAGAGGGTGGACTGGAATGAGAATGGCTTCATCTACCTCCCAGCCTATGCTTCTGTGACCACTTTCCCCAGTCTCACTCTTAGGGTCCTCACTCTAAACACAGGATAATTGAAAACATATCAAGAGAGTTGGTTGTCTGCCTGATTGAGTGATGTTGAGCCCATGTCTCAGTGACATCTTTTTTGAAAGCTCCTGTCCCCATCAGCCATTTCTAACCCTGGGACTTAAAAGCACTCGTGATCTCATGAGCTATCCAGTTGTGCTAGGGGACTGCCTGAGAACCAGCTACTTTTCTCTTTACTGTTGAGACATGAGTGCTTTTTACTGTTGAGATGTGAACGCTTTTCTTCTTACTATTGAGAGGGAGTGCTTCTTCATTCAAGGTTGGTAGGACAATATTTTCCTGCCTTGTTCCTTTCTGGATATCAGATTTCCTCTTTGCCCCCATCTTTTATCTCCTCAAAAGAAGAGATACTATATTTCTTCACATCTTCTTTTTGCTGACTGTGAATTCTTCCTTTTTTTTTTTTTACTGTATCTTCAAATTGTTGTGCGAAGAGGTTTTAATTGAACATGTTCATTTATGTGTAAAATATATTTTATTGACCTTGGGGTTAAGAGAACTTGTTATGGGGAAAAGTGGGGGGAGTAGGTATTGCTGGAGAAGAATGCAAAGAAATGATCGTAGTCTCTGGGATTCACACTGCAGGCAAATGCCCTCTTGGATATGGCTTCTATAGCATTACCATGGCGTGTCCTGAGTTCTGCATTTACATGTAGATGAAGTCTCCCCTTGATTACTCTAGATGTAGTCTCATGGAATTAAAGGAATAAAACTTCCTTGAACATTTCCATCAATCTCAGATTCTTTGACAATAAGTTCAGGCTTTCTCCCTCTCATTGCAAGGACCAAGGAATGTGTAGGCCTAGAAAAACAATTGAGGACCTGCAAAAAAGCATTTGAGTTTTGGATTATGCAGTTTATAGACATTCACTTGGGCATTCAGTTTTGTGCAGTACCATGAATAATGAAGTCCAATTTTAGTATAAATATATTCAAACTATTGCTTGGGACATACACACACTAAAAATGATTTGTTTGTTTACATGGAATTCAAATTTAACTGTGTTTCTTGTAGTTTTATTTAATAAATTTGGTAGCCCAAGAAGGTAGGCAGTTAAGGAGGGGATTTTGAAAGAGACCCTAATTGGATATGCCTTGAGGGTGTTTGCTTTTTCTGTTTTTATTGATGGGGGAGAGAAGGCAAGATCTAGGAAATAATTTCTTGGGCAATCTTAAAAGTGCATGTTACAGGCAGAGTTGTGAGGAGATTAATGCTGGGGTTTACCTATCATGTAATTCTAGTCTTCTATCATAATCTTGGAGATCCCCTGTAAGAAAGGTCTCTAGCAGGTCTCAAGGCTTTAGTGAGAGACACAGAGAAAAGAATTCTGGAATGGGCCAGGAAAACTAAGTTCCTTTCAGTTGAGTCAGTCACTGTGGTCTTGGTCTCCCACTTTTAAGTCTGTTTTGTCTCAATTTCCACATCTGTCAAATGAAGATTAACAGTAATTATTTTATTGACTTCAGGGGTTTATTTTGAAATTTAAGTTAATAACAATGCTCAAATTCTTTGAGACAGTACAAACTTGCTACACTACTAAAGGATATGGACTCTTGTTTTTTCCAAGGAATGCTGGAAAGATACCACAGGGTTCTGGGATTCATGCTTTAGGTCACACCTTGGAATCCAAGGTTAGATGCTCTTGAGAAGAGGTAAAGTCACCTCCCATCCAGAACCCTTGCCTTTTAGCAACAAAAGTCCTTTGGATAAGGTCTCAGATGGTTTTTATCTTTGTCTAAATCTTCAGTGGAATTCTAAAGTGTGACCAAAGAGGATTTGGGATATTTATGTTGAAGCTGGTACAACTTAGCAGAGAAAGATCTTAGTAAAAACTGAGAGTTAAAAAGAAGAAAAAAATTAAATATGGATTTCTCTACAATGACTCCTGTATCTCGACTTAGGTGCATAAACAGAATGTGTCACATCCATAATAAGACATATAATTCACATTGCACTTGAGAGTTTACAACGTGCCTTTTCACATATTATCATCCATCTCTATATTATCTCCCTCTGGGAAAAGCAGTCCTTTTGCTTCTGTGTGTATGCCTGTGGAAGATCACAGGCGTGGAGGGACCCACAGACCATCTCACAACTTTCATCCTGCCCTGGGTTGTCCTTTACCATCTGGACAACTCCATCTCTGCTCAGTCTGTGCCATTGAAAGGGCATTCTTAGCTTTTTTTTTTTTTTTTTTTTTTTAAGCCACTTAGCACTGATGTTGAACTTAGTGTTTTATACAATGCTGCTGTTCCATGGGCTTGCATTATAAGCCCAACTAGGGTGGGTTTTTTTTTTTTATAACTTTGTTGTTTTATTCTCAGCAGCAAGAATTTTGTATATACTAGGCACACATGATTTAAGTGTAATTGCATTGGGCAGAGATGGCCACTTTATGGCACTTTGACTTTTAGAATCCTTACCCCATTTCATATTCATCTTCAAAATGCACAAATATAGCACTATAAGTCGAGCATCCCTACTCCAGAAATATGAAGTTAAAAAAATGCTCCAGAATCAAAAACATTTTGTGTGCTGATATGATACTGTGGGTGGAATATTTTATACCTGACCTCATGTGGTTAAGTTGCTCTCAGAATGTTATAGAAGATATTACCAGGTCCTGAATATAAGGTACATATGAAATCTAAATAATTCTCATGTTTAGATTGAGTCCTAGCCCCCAAGATATCCTGTTATGTCCATGTAAATATTCAAAAATATTACTAATTCAATATCTATCTAGTACCTGGAATGCTTTTCAGCTAAAGGATAATCAACTTGTATATATGTATATATGTATGTATGTATGTATGTATGTATGTATGTATGTATGTGTGTATGTATGAGCAGCACAATTTTTTGCTGTAAATAAAAAATTGGCTTACTAATTATAACATTAATGATCATTTCACTCATTCAGTTTCTGTTTTGTAATTTGGAGCCTTTTTTGTGTTTTGTTTTGTTTTTCATTGCAAACATTTTCATGGCCCTTGTTAAGTCCAAAGCCCTTAGGCTTGGTGCCAGAAATAGCTTTGCCTATGGCTACTTCCTGGAGGAGAGTGGCCAGAAAGGAACAAGAGGACACTTTAAAATGGAGTTTGGCATCCCAGTGAAATGGTCTGCCCTCCCCTCTTCCCAGTATGCTGGGCCTTCTCTGCCGCCTGCCCCATCTGCCAGACTCCAGGCGTGTGCTGAGAGGGAGAGCACTGAGTTTTATGGGATCTCTAGTTGTCTCCCAAGTGCAAGCGTCTAATTAGGCTTGACACTACTGAGGCGTTTCCCTGACATTTATGTCACTGTCTCTCAATCTTTAGCAGCCTTCGGTCTTGTGGGAAGCACAACAAACAATGTCAGAAGCAACATAAAATTCCCCATTAGAGGGGGCCCTCGGAAACCGTGCTCCTGTTTATTAGGCTTCACTCAAAGGGGAGGCTGAGGGTGGGGCTGGGGGTGTGGATTTCCCAGCTTGGAGGAAGAAATAAAATGGCTCATTTAAATTCTTAAGAAGTACATAGAAGGCAGAAGACACAATGAGTATCTTAGAGAAGAAAGACCATCATTTGAACAAACTAATCACATGGTAATCAAAGGGTGTGTGAGTGGTGGTGGGGCGGGGGAGAGGGTTTACCAGGCTACGAAGAAGTACTTGAGAAATTCTAGCCAGGGAGAGTAAAGACCCTATGGAATGACAGCTTTCATAAATCATAGATTTTCCTTTTTAAAGGAACATGTGAAATGCAGTTAGAGAAAGGTGCCCCAGCATTCTGAGGAAAGCTAGAAAATGGGCGGAGGCCCGCCCACTGTCCTTGTAAGCCCCGCCCCCTGCGAAGCCCCGCCCCTAGCCAGTGCACTGTTCGGATTTGCATATCAAACTCAGTGAAGACCTCAATAAAGGGTACAGCCCGCTGAGCTCTCCAGGCTGTACAACCTACCCCAAACTTCCATTAACGTGGGGGCAGGAAGACTGGGATTAGCTGAGACTTGGGAACAGGGTTCCTGACCAGCCCCCCCCCACACCAAACTCCAGGTCTATGTGTTGTGGGGTTGATGTGAGGCCTACCCATCCAAAGGTCTCCCCTCATGTTTCTACAATCTGACCGCTATGCTGTCGCCGCCATTTCGTGTCATGTAGGAATGTGACTTTCCAGGGAGGACAGGTAGCTCAGGCCAAGGTAGGTGGAGAGACAGTTCTGAGTACGAGGCCTGGCCTGGATGTGTTTGTCATTGTGCAGAACGGCTGCACCTTCAGTCAGCTCTTCTCAGTACCCATGTGGCTGCCCTGAAGTCTCTTCTTGCTCTCAGAGTAAAGTTGGGAGGTGCATGACAAGTTAGGAGGATTGGGGCTGGGTGTTCTTTGCAGCTGTGTGCTCGGGGGTAGTTCCTCAACCTCTCTGGGCCACAGTTAAAAGGGGATGCTAGCTGGGAAATGGATGGGAAGTGGAGTTAGCTGGAATCCAGCTACTTGTGCATGATTCTGACATGGTCCTGACACTGGGCCTGAAGCTCCTCACCGGAGACCTCTAATTTGTGGAAGGTTCAGACATCTTGAAATGGGATGCCAAAGGTGTATGAGACTTTTTTCTTTTCTCCTCCTCCTCCTCCTCCTCCTCCTCCTCCTCCTCCTCCTCCTCCTCCTCCTCCTCCTCCTCCTCTTCCTCCTCCTCCTCCTCCTCCTCTTCTTCTTCTTCTTCTTCTTCTTCTTCTTCTTCTTCTTCTTCTTCTTCTTCTTCTTCTCTCTTCTCTCTTCTCTCTTCTTCTCTCTTCTTCCTCTTCCTGTTCTGACATAGGGCTTGAACTGTGGGCTTGGTGCTGACCCTGAGCTCTTCTGCTTGAGCCACAGTGCCATTTCTAACTTTTTCATTTTTTATCCTATTCACAAAAAAGGGTTGTGATTTGCCAAATGTAAAGAATCATTATCATTGTTTTATTGCTGCTTTCTGCTCCAGTGGGCAGTCTTTAGGTTGGAAATTTGGATTAATTCCCAACATGAATCAGCCCCAGATTTACCCAGGTTCCTAGAGCATTCCAGACTGGTTATGTGAGGTGGGGGTGTTGGGCCCACAGGAGGGGGCCAGGCTTATAGGCTTGAAGCCCACTCTTACACAGGCTCCAGAAATATTACAGAACCTGCTTTCTGCCTCTACTGTTCCTTGAAAAACAAAACAAAAAACAAAATCGAAAACAAAAAATCCCTCCCCCCAAACCCCTAAACAGACCAGGATCAGGCTTTGCATCCCTTCTCTTTCTCTTTCCTTCTCTTCCTTCCCTCTAGTGGAGAGAGGATGACAGACACGAGGTGGATGTATTGGCACCATAGCTCAGAGCGGTACTCTATGGAAAATGTTCGCAGAAGAAGGAACGTGGTGTGGCTTGGGAGAATTGGAGTGAGTGCGAGGCACGGGGAGGATTTAGCGTTGCCCTTTGGGAATGGAGCCAGGAGCAAGGGTCACTTGGATTTTTGCTAGGTTTCATGGGTAGTGAGCAGGAAGAGGAGGGACAAAGAGGAGGGAAGGGAAATCAGATGCCCCTTCGGAGCAGCCTCTGTAATAAAAGGCGGCTTGATGGGAAAATTGACATCTTGCACCATTATCTCAATGCCATGTCTGCTGTGGTGGACTCTGAGTGCCTTTGTTTCCTTGCTGGTGAGGGGCTCCACCTGGAAGCCCTTCCAGACGTCAAGGGCATGGCTGAGGAGTTCTCCATGGCTGAAAAAGAAAAGTTGGAAAACTGCTGGTTTAGCCTAACAACGGGGCTTTGTGCTCTCGCCTGACCCTGACTACCACAGGGGCTTTTGTCTCCAGCAATTCCTGGCACTGGGCTTCAGGCAGCCGTGGACCCTGATTTTCTGTTAATGTTAAAAATACTTGCAGCTGGCATTTTATTTCTATCTCCTTATGTTTGGGATAGCCGTAGCCCTCTGAGGCCACGGCTGCACGGCAGTGGCCCGCTCTCTCTCCCTGTTTGTTTGCAAGGCAGTGCCTGAGACAATCTTCTGTCCATCCGGCCCAGAGGGCGGCTGTCTGGGTGAGCGAGACGCCAGCTGTCAGCCTGGAATGAGGTCAGCTAGAGGCCACTGTGGTCCCAGGTGGGCAGGGGTCACTCAGGTGACCAGACTGCATCAGAGGCCCAAAGAGTGTGCAGGATCATGAATGATTGGCTTCCCCCATGGGGAAAGACCAGCAAGCCCCGATGGGAACGAGCCACGCTCTGGCCAGGTGACCCAAGTTCCAGATGCCTCCTGACCTTCAGGAAGCCCGGGCTCTCTAGGAAGCCAGGCGCCTGCAACCTGAGCCCAGGAATGTCCAGGCTGGGCTAGCAAGGGAGTCTGTCATCAGTAACAGTTTTATCATGGGGGGAGGGGATGCCCCAGGCTTTGAGGAAAAAGCCCAAGGACAGTGCTCAGGCCCTGAGTTCAAGCCCCAGGACTGGCAAAAAAGAAAAAGATAAAAGAAAAAAAAATAAACTCAAATTCTGCATATGAATATCCTTTGTGAAAGGAATATTCTGTAGGATAAGGTTCTGACAATTTTCTATTTTTATAAGCTACTTTACAAAAACTACTCTACTAGACCAAAATGATACTGTAAAGCTATAGCAAATGAAACAGTATAGTACTCATTCATAAAACAGTTCCAACGAAAGAACACAAAGCAGGAAGATATATGAGACGCCATTGCATTACAAAAGTGATATAGCCAAAAATAAAACAAAAAAAGGAGTATTATCCACTAAGTAGTGTTGATACTAAAACTAGCAAGTTTTATAAAAAATAAATAATAAAGGAAAAGTGAATTACAAAATATAATCACAAAAGTATAAATGAAAATTCAGTATTTTTAAAGCATGGCTGGAAAATATGAGTGCTTTATAAGTTAAGAGACAGTTGATTAGTTCAGTAATAAAATCTCAAACTTCTTTGTAGCAGAATAGTGGAGAAGCAGAAAACATGCCATGGCTAACTGGCAAAAATCTCATAAATAAAGTGAAAAGAAAGAAGACACTTATTAGGGGAAAGCTTTTGTAATATAGTTCCTTAATACTAAAAAAAAGCATTCACTCAATCAAAAATTCAGTAAAATGATGTACGCTGAAAAGGAAGTAAACAAAGTGCATGAGTAGATATTTCAAATAAAAATACAGAACTAGGTAACAAACATATAGAAATTATCTTGTAATTTTAAAAGAGCAGATTGAATCATGTTTCATTTCTATTTATCTAACTGACATTTATTTATTTATTTTTATTGTAAATTATAGAGTGGTTATAGTTATATTCGCCAGATAGTAGATGCATTACTTCTCACACATTGATACCCCTTCTCATGTTTTTGTCCCCATTTCCCTTTCCCCACACCCTCCCAATCATCTTGTTTCCCCCTCTTCCCTTTCCTATCTCAAATAATCACATAAACATATATACAATATACCAGGTAACAAAGTCAGATACAGTAACAATATGAGATTAACCAAAGGGCAACAAAAAAGAAGAGAAATAACATCTAACTGAGAAAATTTTGAGAGTCTTATAATGGGTTAATTTTACCAGGATTTAAAGTAAATACTGTCAAGGCTGGTGGGCATGTAAATTGGCATTGCTTTTTTTTTTAAATCGATTTGGTAATACCCATTGAAATTCAAAATGGACCTTTCTGTTGACCTAGAAATGCCATTTCTAATACTTTACCTCACATATACTTATGTATATGCATATGTATGTATACACATATAAGTGAAGATCTATTTCAAAATTGCTTAAAGTAACAAAATTGCAAACAATCTTTAATGGGGAATAATTAAATTATTAATTATACATTGATGACATAGAATCCTGGATAGTTGTTAAAAATTAAATAAATCTTTCTCATATATATACATTCGAATGCATTATTAGAAAGGAACAAACAATGAAAGAATATTGTATCAATTGCATAAGTATCTCTGTAGATGATTTGTTCTTGCATGTGTGTAGTGTGCACAGTGTGGGGAAGAATATACAAGAATTAATGTCGTTTACTTGTTAGAGTGAGATTTGGGAGGGCGCTAGTAGATGTTTCTGCAGCCTGTTCATTCGACAAATCCAGAGAATTTATGTACAGAGCCACGTGTGTACTTTTTTAGCCCCTTCAAGTCTAAACCACTGTATTTTCTTTGTCAGATCAACATAGATAAAGCTGTCACACTCTGCAAGTCTCCAGTGAGGCAGGATTCGATGAAATGGAAGAAGTTTAAAGTCAATCAGAAGACACACAAAGGACAAATCCAAAGAAGCCATAGACACAAGGTGAAGGGTGAGACATAACAGGTGCCTGTTGCAGCATGTGAGAAGAGAGTGAAGAAGAAAGAAGGGAGAAATGAAGAGATTAGGCAAGGAGTCTTGCATGGGCTATGATCACATGTGCTATGAAGTGCATAAAAATAACTCAGCTCTGTGTACCTGCATCGTTTATGCTCCCATCCTAGACTCTAGCTCTACCTGGCAATTTCTTTAGAAGAAGCATGAGGTTAGCATGGAAAGGTTCTCTTTAGCTGGCACTGGCTTCTTTCTCTTTGGCTTACTCTTATTCAAGGCTGCCCAATAGGTTTAGCGAGAGAGCAATACCATTGGTTCTCCATTTGCTCACCTCTGTCTCTTCCATCCCTGCTTTGAGTGGCCTTTCCTCTGCCTGTGTACCCTGTCCCACGTGCTGCAAAACTGCTTCATCCCCTCATCTCCTCTTGGCTCTGGTCTGCTTTTGAGAGGTGAACTGGTGTCCACTTGATCCTCAGGGCTCATCCTGGGGACAAAAGGATACCTCTTCCTTTTTTGTGGTTGTCACATGAGTTGGGACCTGCATCTTGACTTGGTTACCAGGGTTGTAAACGCCTATTTCAAAGCAAAACTGACTAAAATGAACTTGTAAAGGTTTTAACCCCTTAGATCCCACCAGCACTCATCTCGATACTTGAAAGTAGTTGTCTATGCAGAGTGAAACTTGCGGCTGGTTAGCGTCTCTAAATTACAACCTAGATACAGATGATGACTGGTATGAAATGACTTGCCTTTGGGCAGAGAACTTAGAAAACCAGCCTTTTTCTGACTCTTTTGATGGAGGCAATGGGAATATTTTCCAAGGACATCATAGCTCAAGCCGTGGCATTTGCCCAGTACAACTCTTCCTTTGAAAGCCTTCAAAGATAAGGGTAAAGGTCAGGAACTTGAATAAGCTAGACTTGGGGGAAGAGAGCCAGATCTACAATGGGAAAGGCTAAAATATATTTTCATCTGGATTAATGCCCTGCTGGTGGTATATTTCTGTAACTCTTTAGGGATAAAGTCTAACTGGAATAATAATAATTAAAAAGAATCCTAGCTGAGCCTTCAAACATCCTATCATCAACCAGAAATTGGCAACAGCATTTAGGATGGGCTGGGCTCTGTGTGTGTGTGTGTGTGTGTGTGTGTGTGTGTGTGTGTGTGTATTTGTGTTTGTCCCTGTTGGAGGCAGAGGTTTGGAACAATCCACTTGCTTAGCTTCCCTGCCTAGGATAGAGGTAGTAGGTGACATTTTCCCCTCTGGCGTTGTATACTTGGCTTTTTCCTTCAACTCTTATTTTCCTTTGCTGAAGCTCTAATTGGTAACACCAACATGATAATCAAGACACCTATTTGAAGATTCTCCCTGAGCAGTAGAAGTGGTATGAGTCTGAGACTGTAAAGGGGTGGGAAGATGGAAGCAGTGGTTACCACTTGGCAGAGCCTCCTGCAGGGGGCACCGGAATGAAGTCTGCTCTGACTCTTGAGGTTTCTGGGAGGCTAAGGTTCTCTTCATGACTATTGTGAGAGAATTGGAGGACACTAGAGTGAGGCCAGGAGCACCTTCCCCGATCACTCAATCTGTTTCTGCTCCTATGCATCACTGGCTTTACCCACATTATGCTGACAGAGGTCTTGAGAGTGTATGTGATGTGAAACAACCCTACGATTTGTAAACAGTGGCAAAGCAGTGCTTAAGTAGTATCTCACTTTGTTATCTGATATATTGAATTTATTTGTATTTGGATATTTGAAATTTGATAGGGAAGGGGGAAAACCAAGACGGGTGGGGGGTGTGGGGGGGAGGGAAATGGATACCAAGACATGTGAAAGGGTATCAATGTATGTGAATTAATGCACCTTCTATCTGGCAAATATCATGTAACCCTTTTACTAATTACAATAAAAAAAAGAAATGTTGCTTTCCAGTGTGATGGGTATGGGAGAAGCATCAGTGCTGGAGCCAGTTTGGAGGGAATCAAGAGTCCTTTTATTATTTTATTTTGCTAGTACTGGGGCTAGAACTCAGGGCCTTAAAACTCACAGCACTATCCTTTAGCTTTTCCTTCTCAAGGCTTAGGATTCTGCCACTTGAAACATAGTTCTATTTTTGACTTTTTAAAACTTGTTCTTATTTGATGGTTAATTGGAAATAAGAGAGTCTCATGAATTTTCCTGCCTGGACTGACTTCAAATCCATAATCCTCAGATCTCAGCCTCCCGAGAAACTAGGATTATAGGTGTGAGATACTGGCACCTGGCAGAGAGAGGCTCCCTCTCCCCACTAAAGAACTGGATTTTGTAATCATGAACAAGATGTCTGGCTTTCTGATGAGATGCAGATGAGGATACTGCTCAAAAGAGAAGGTGTGATAATGGTATAGGAAAAACTGGGGGATACAAACAAAAATAAATGTCTATTTGAGTTGTGCCTGTGTACCATTCAGAGGAAAGGACCATTTCAAAGATGTCAATTAGAGCCCAAAGTCTTGCACAATGGCTAAGGCCATGGCCTTAGTCTAGAAAGATTGCTTGTTTAATATATGTTTCTCTACCACAGGTATGGAGAAAACAGTAAAACATCACAGAAATAAACAAACAAACCAGGTTATTAGGTAAGAACTTGCTTTCAGGTTTATATATTATGATAACCTTATTAGGAGAGGTGAGCCTGGGCGGGGAGAGTGGAGACTGTCTCAGTATGTAATGACAAGTAGAACAGCAGATTCAAGTGCAGTTGTCTCTTCATGTGTCTACTGTCTTTAGCTTTGAAGGGTAGAGACTCAGAATGAGTCTAGTCTGATGTTCCTCAGTCATAAAGATTTAATTACAATCCTTACTTGACCAGGATTGTAATGTGAGACCCAGTTAGTATTTACTGTGATTCTCTCATCACCTCTCACTTTCTCCACTTCCTATCCACCTTCCCTTCTCCTACACCCCCCCCCCCATTAAAAGGATGGCCAGTTTTGAATTACGGTAATAGCTGTACTCTTAGCTTAGGACTAACCTCCCTGAAATTTTCAGGACCACTAATTTGTGGTTACTCCAGTGGTAGAATGAACTTGGCGCTCTGGCCTTTTAGACTGGCAATGCAGTAAAAGTTTAAAGCGAAGACTGCCTCAGAGCCAAAAGAAGAGAGGAGATTGAAACCTAAAGGTTATCCTGAAATGCACTTTACTGTTATCTATGAGAACAAATGAGTTAAAAAAATTTCAAATACCAGAATACCCTACAGGGAGGAGATATAACTATTAAAGGGCTGTTATAGCTGCAATAAATGTAGGAACAATAAAAATAAATTGATGAAGTAAATGTCAGCGCTGTTCCCCTGAGCTGCCCCCACACCTTTGTCCAAAAGTAGAACATCTCCAATTACAGAGGGTGGAAACAGCCTTCAATGACAATATGACAAGGACAGAACACAGAACGCTGGCACTGAGAACACAATTATGCAGAGCCTTGAAAAATTGTATCATAGCACAATGCATGGGAAAAATCAATTAATGATGCTGGGCTTCTACTGCTGTCTAATAATCCTAGAAAGGAATAAAGGTAGGGGGGATATCTCAATACACCTAATGCATCAAAAAGGTGACACTTAAGTGGAAGTCGACATAATACCAGAGGTCAGTCCTAAGAGTTTATAGCATCTGAAATACTCTTTTTTTTTCTTCCTCAATTTTTTTTCCCTTAAAAAAAATCTAACAGTCCTAAGGAGGCATTTAAGTAAAAGTCACTTCTTCTTTGGTTAAATAGCCTTGCAAAAGAGAGTTCTTTGGTGGAAAGGGCACGGATGAGCAAAGTACGTGGCTCTTGTCACAAACTCATGGGCTGGAAGGGAAAAGGCAAAAGTTAGGCATAAACTCGGTGAAAGGTAGAAGGTGATTTATCTTGTGCAATTTACAACAGGTGCTAAACATTACGAAAACCAGAGCTATTAAGCAATCAAATTAAGCTATAATTATAACCGAAGAAAACTGTACAGGAATTCTAATTAATTCAAATCTGAACATGTCCAAGAGGAATGCTCCGGCAACCCCACTTCTGAATAAAACAAAACAAAAATAACCCTTGGATAATGCCTTCAGATTGCACAGGAAATTAAGAAATGCTTCTCAGCCTGAATGTTCTAGGCAGTCCTTATTAAATGGTGAGAGACTATTCCCTTCATAAGCCTAGGCACTTGGCTTTTCAGGTACCATAGAAAGCGTGTGGTTGGGGGGTTCTTAAATAGGCAGGGTTTGGAGAAGGAGTGGGCCAAGGGATTCTATTGTTCCTGTAAGCACTTTAAAGGGTCTGAGGTTAACTCATTCTTCCTTCCTTTGAAGGTTTCTTACGGGGCACATGAGCCTTTTAAAGAGCTGTACATACTTCTTTCTTATTTTTGTTTTCATAAATGTGTTTTTTGGACCAGCTCCATTTTTC
Organism: Megascapheus bottae; assembly: GCF_031878675.1. Lineage (NCBI taxonomy): Eukaryota > Metazoa > Chordata > Mammalia > Rodentia > Geomyidae > Megascapheus > Megascapheus bottae. The sequence continues at coordinate 42,620,907 of NC_143515.1, forward strand.
TTGTCAGCTTCTCCTCTTCCACCTTTCCGCTTCACTTGAGTATTCTGATTTTTTTCTATCCAGAGCTTTGGATGACAGAATGTTAGGACAGGGGTTTTCACTGGATGGTCCCAAATCATGCCAGTTATAGCTATTTAGGCCCTGGATACTATGGGAAGAAGGGGATGTTTAAAGACTTGAGATTTCCAACCTCAAAACAAAGCCGTTTGATTAAAAGGGTGTCTGTTTCTTCAACTCATGGTTAATTTGATCAGTTGGAGAACAGGAGTGAGTTGGGCACTGGTGGTTCACTCTTACCAGCCTAGGTACTCAGGAGGCTGAGATCTGAAGACTGTGGTTTGAAGCCAGCTCATGTACAAAAAGTCCATGATACTCTTATCTCCAAATAACTGACAAAAAGCTGGAGGTGGAGGTGTGACTCAAGTGGCAGAGTGCCCATCTTGAGTAAAATAGCCAAGTAATGACAACCCAAGGCCCTGAGTTCAAGTCTCAGGACTGGCACACATGTGCACACCCATGGAAAAAGACACAGACACGGACACAGACACAGACACACACAGGTGTGTGCAGCACACACACACACACACACACACACACACACACACACACACACACACACATAGACATGCACTAATAGGAAGAATGAAAGCAACAGCAGCGGGAACTAATACTTATCTCCATCCTATTATGCCCCAAGTGTTGTGTTGAATTCTCTGCTTGGATAATCTCAGTTCTTTCAACCACTCTATGAAGTAGGTCCCCCTAAAAAAACTTATTTTATAGAAAAAGAGTCTGAGGCTGCTGTTGAATTTATTTTAAAACAAAGATCTATTGGTTCCAAATAATTCTAAGGAACTCAGTATAAATTGTCTTCACTTTTCACTCTCTGGTAAATGTGGGTAGTAGAGCTTTCCCATAGTGAATTTGCCTTCTAGATTGAGAAAGCCTCATGGCCCTGGGCATAGCTTGGTTTTGTCTCCCAGTTTGAATCTCTTTTTTTCTGAACATATTACCTTGACTTGCATTTTATTCACATTATAGCATGGCTATTGGGGTCAATATGTATGTAAAATAAAAACTATAGTGAATTTGTGCATGCTATTGGCACCAGTGCACTCTTTATCATTACTGGAGTTTTTGTTCTCATAGGAATCTTCTTGCTGGTCATTGACAACTTTATAGGGGCCTGTGACTTATTTTTTTTCTGTTAAGATTTGTGCCTGTTGGACCTTCCTCTAAATCACATGTCTCTTGTCTTTGACCCAGCAGGGGTTGGTCACTTGCTAGTTTAACAAACCATTCTCTTGGTAGTATTATAAAGAAAGGTTAGGGTCCATTGGTAAGTAAGGAAGCCAAGAATTAGAGCATTATAAATTTCACCAAGATCCTGTTGCTAATGTGGTAAATCTAAGAAATGAGCTAGAGAATAACATGCTGTATGTAGCATGTACATGGATGCTCACATCCATATCCGGTTTCCCTTCTTTATCCTTAAAACACCATGTGAGAGATCTAGAGTATTTTGCCCCGATTTTCCAGACCATCTGCTAATCTGGTGCTAAGGAGAATGCCAGAACTGCCCAAGCCTATTGCAGGGAGGCTACTGCCAACAACAACAAAAAAAAATGGTCTTTCATGGATAGTAGCAATAGTGAGGACTAGAACAGTACTGGCCACACAGGAGTACTTTCATAGGAGGCATCTGAAGATACCTACCATCATGGAAATGTGAACAAATTGGGCAAAAACTGAATTACACTGACGTTCTAAAAGGTTAGAAGTAATCCTTAGCATTCCTGGTGCTCGGGTCATTATATTTGTGGCATACAATTCCCACAGCCTTCCAGTGGTATATAATTACTGCCTTTAACCTGAGATAGAGGAACTTGTACCTAGAGAAAGTTTAGGGACTTTCCCAAGCTCTCACAGCTTTTAAAGGTCAGACTCGTGTCTAACTCGGGTAGGCAGTCCCAGAAAATCTCCTTCTTAATGGCAAGCTGGGCCCATAGTCCATAGTATAGGCGAGATTGCAAAGGCAGAGTATGAAGCACAAAGTGGTAAAAGGCTCTGTGGCCCTGCAGTGGGTGGAGTGGACCAGTGGGGTTATCTGGACAAGGGGGAGGAGAGTCTTTTAAGCTGGACTTAAGCAACTAGTTGAAATTAGAGGGCTGTGAATGGTAGGCAGGAAGGAGGTATGTGTGAGCATAGGGGAAACTGAACATGTGCTTCAGTGAAGCCAACTGGGGTTGCAAGGACCCACTGGCATGGATGCCCTTGCATCTTCCTCTGCGAGACTGGATCAGGAGTTCTTTCCAGGGCTAGAACATGATCATGCCATGCTATGGCTCTGAATGCCAATTCAAATACCAGGTTTCTCTTATCTAGCAGTGTGAATCTGGGAAAGTTATTGAATAGTCCATTATCCTACAAAATGCACATAATTATTGTAGCTCTCTTATATAGCTATTGTGAGAAATAAATGGGAAAATGCATGAGACTTATATAGAATGGTATCTGGCATACAGCAGATACTGAATAAATGTTATGAATTGTTTGACAAGGTTAAGAGTTCCAGGAATACTATCTTACCAGCTTATTTCACTGGATAGTATTCTGAGGTACACAGGTTGTTTGCAAGCCTAAGGTCAACCAAGCTGGTAGTAGAGCGAAGGCCTTGTTCCAATGATGTTGTATACACAGGCCAGAGCTCTTTTCACCTAGCCAAGTTACAATGCTAGGTCTGCTTTTCAGAACATAGCACAAGACCCTGAATATCTGAATGGCTTGGAGAGCTGATTAGAAGCACAGATTCCTGGGACCCATCCTGGATCCATTCAAAGACTATTAGGTTCTGAAAAATCTGCATTTGAGTGTAGAACAAACTCCTCCCTTCCTGCCACTCACCTCTGTTGGCTTCTCAGCAGTGTATAGCTGGAGAGCTGTCTGCTTAGTATTTGAAAACTGTGATCAAAAGGAGGCATCAGAATCTGGAAGATTTGCTGTTCTTTGCATACTGCTCTGGTATCTGTCCTCAGGGAGCTTTTAGACCTGCAGTTCAGTGTCTATAATGGCTACAGAGAAATGGAGAAGGGTAACTGAGAATCAAGGGTCCAAGAGAGGTTGAATGGTGATTGGTGACTGGTATTCATGGAAGGAAGAGGCCTGTGGGAAGAGGTTGGGTAGGGCGTTGGGACAGGGTGGCGCTTGCTGAGCGTGGACTGTGAGTATGCAGAGCAGAGAAGAAGGGGCAGCCCTACTGGAGCCACCCTGAGATAAGATGTCACTGAGGGCAGTGGCAAGGGTGGCAGGGATACAGAGTGAGGGATTGACCAGCACCAGGATGGCAACTCCATTCTTTTGATATACCGGGTTATTTTTTTTAATTTTAAAACTCTATTTCAAATTTTTACTGATACAAGGAATATGCAAAGGTTTCTAATATTCATAGAAAGGAAAAGATATTTTTCATCAAGAGGTTTACCTTTATGATTGCTATTTTTCATATATTTTTATTGTAATTGATAGAAGGGTTACATTATATTCGCCAGATAGAAGGTGCATTACTTCACAAACATTGATACCCTTTCTCATGTCTTGGTCCCCATTTCCTGCCCCCACCCTCGCCCCTCATCTTGTTTTCCTCTCTTCCCTATCCTATTTCAAATAACCAAATAAACATATATACAATATATCAGGCTATTCTTTTATGATGAAACAAACCATCAAAGCAACTGTGGATTTAATCTCACCTGGATACTTTACTTTTAATTTTGGGGCGGCTATAAAAGTCTGTGTCCCCCCTGCTATTCTTTGTCCATACTGCTCCTCAAGGACTGCTGGAGCCGGCATAGAAAAGTGTGGGAGCAGTAGATTGGTTAGCAGCAGAAGAGGAAGAGGGCCAAGCAGGAGGAGGAGTGGCAGTCGTGGACCCCACTCAGTTGCTGGCTGGGTGCTGGCTCTCCTACTTCCTCTCACACCCCTCCCTTCCACATGTGCAATCCTGATGTGCTCACAGGAGCAGGTGGGCTTGACCTGGGTGGCAGCTGTGAGGGCAGAGTGTGCCCTGGTGCCTGTCACTGGAGGCTCTGTAGATTTATGTATGCTGCTTTATATCCTTTCTGAGATCTGGCAGGGTATAAATTGGAAATAAATAAAAATAGATTTGTCAGCACTTTTCAAGTTTATTCCACATTCAGGGTTGGCAGGGGAAGTGCCTTTCCAAGCCCTGTAGGTCAGGGTTAAGGTGTGTGCAAAGGTAATGCTGCCATATGGAGTCACTCCCACTGAGAAGAGCCACCAGGCAGACATCTCCATGAAAGAGGGACATGGGGTAACTGCTAATACGTGCTTTACACAACTCAACATATATACTGAGGTCAATGTTTTCCATGTGAGAAAACTAGGACCTAGCAAGGTGCACAATGAGGCGTAGATTTGGAACAGGGATCTAGACAGCCTGGCCTCAGCGGTCGCTTGAATCCAGGCCATAGCTCGTTGACAGTTTCTTGGAGACAGGTAAAGTTCTAAATGTCTGTTGTAGGTGGACAGAGAGGCAGCCTGATAGGTTTAGTGCTCCTTTCTTACTTCCTTCATTCAGAATGAATGAATGAGTGGAGGCAATATCACTGGTCTGGGTAAACTGGCAGCTCCTAATGGGGAAGATTTAGAGGTCACTGAATGTCTCTGCCAAGGTCCCAGCACCTTGGATTGGTATGTATGGTGTCTTAAGCTACAGAGTCAAGCACGGCCATTGTTGGGCAGCAGCCTGGCCCAGCATGGCAAGAGAACTACCTTTTCATTACTCATCATGTCACACATGGTAGATTAAAGAAGTGTCTTCTTTCCAGATCAGAGGTTTCCTATCATTTTTTTTTCTTCAAAGGGTAATGATTTGAAAGAAACTTTAGGTGAGTAACTCATTAGTGGGCTATGGCCCACACAAAGGCTAGAGTTCTCAACAACCCTGCCCTCTCAACCTAGAAGGACGCAAGTGCTTGAACTTGTTTCTATCTTTTCTTTTTCTCTGTCTTACATGGGCAGAATCAGCCCTGGCACAGAGTTCCATCCAAAGTTCATCTAGGTATACAGGCTGTAAGAAGGGAGTAGTGGTGGGAGGCTGTAAGTGTCAAGGTTAATCCTAGCTGTCAATTTGACAGCTAGGATTGAAGGATGCCTAGAAAATCAGCAAGTAAAGGTGCACTCTGGGTATATCTGTGAAGAATGACATGTGACTCTGAGTGCTGTGTGGGCAAGGCCCTGCCTGAATGTGGGCTGTGCCATCTAACAGACTGGAGGCCTAGAAGGAATACAAAAGGGGGTGGAAGGGAAAACTTCTACTCAAACATGCTCATTTTTTTCCAGTTGCTGTTGTCAGTGGGCAACAGATTCTAAATTCTAGAGATTCTAAATTCTTCAGACTTTGAAAGTGGCCTTGTACCAGAAGCTCTCTTATGAACAGAGGGAATTTAGGCCATCAGCCTCTGACTGGGGCTGCATCATTGGTTTCTTATGAATTCTCAGGCTTCCAGGACTGAGCAGCTACTTATTTCTGTAACTCCCTAGACTACAAATGGCTACTGGATGACTATAATGTGTGTTTGATAATATATGCCAGCCTAATAAATTCACACATAACACACACACACACACACACACACACACACACACACACACACACACACACACACACACACATTCTATTGGTTCTGTTGCTCCAGAGAACCTTGACAAATATATGTGGTTACAACTTTTGCTTTCTTCCTTTTATTTTTCTGAATGTGTATATTTATTTATTTATTTTTATTGTCAGGATAATGTATAGAGGAGTTACAGTTACATTCGTCAGATAGTAGGTACATTACTTCTTACACATTGATACCCTTTCTCATGTTTTTGTCTCCATTTCCCTCCCTCTACCCACTCCCAACCATTTTGTTTCCCTCCTTCCTTTTCCTACTTCAAATAAACAAATAAATGTATATACAATATACCACGTAACAAAGTCAGATATAGTGACAATATGAGATTATCCATAAGGGCAAAAAAGAAGAGAAATAACATAGTACATTAAGAATAACAATTATACAAGTTAAAACTCTTGTTTCCATATCTTAGAGTTCCTTTCATTTAGCCTCATCCTATATGACCGTATGTACCTAGGGTTTGAGCTATTGTAATCCTCTGCTAGGAGAGTCCTAGATGTGTACTAATTATTACAGATGAGGGAGACCATTGAGCTTATGTTCCTTACTTCACTTAATATGATTTTTTCCAAGTCTTTCCATTTCCTTTCTCCCCTGTCTTGTTACTATGTTACCCCATAGTCTGGTCTATTCACACATAGTCACATACCCATAAATCCCTCCCCTTCTACCTTATGGTCCTATCCTCTATGCCTATGCACTGTTATCACAACCACTTTCTTTTGCTCTACATTAAAAAAAGCTAAGTTCCTTAAATTATCCTAGATTTCAGAGATGGCAGCCTTTATGTCATCAAGAGACTCTGAGGATTTTTATACCTAGCTAGACATATGGGCATGATCCTTGTTTCAAGTCATCTCCTTGAGATGGGTCTTCAGATCCAGACATGGAATTCTCATTTTTTTTTGACTTTGATCAGTAGAGTTCTCTGTCTTTGCTGCATAGACAATTGGAGAGGCTGGATGCCAGTGGCTCACACCTGTAATCCTAGTTACTCAGGAAGCTGAGATCTGAGGATTATGAGTCAAAGCCAGTCCAGGCACAGAAGTCCCTTCCTTTCTTTCTTTCTTTCTTTCTTTCTTTCTTTCTTTCTTTCTTTCTTTCTTTCTTTCTTTCTTTCTTTCTTTTTTTGCCAGTCCTGGGCTTGGGCTCAGGGCCTGAGCACTGTCCTTGGACTTTCTCAAGGCTTAGCACACTACCACTTGAGCCTCAGCACCTCTTCCAGCTTTTTTCAATATATGTGGTACTGAGGAATCAAACCCGGGTCTACCACTAGGCCAAACTCCCGGCCCCGTCCATGTAGTTCTTATCTCCACTTAACCACCAGTAAACCAGAAGTGATGCCATGGCTCAAGTAGCAGAGCAATATCCTTGATCTGAAAAGCTCAGGAACAACACTTTTGCTACAACCAGAAAAAAAAGAAAGAAGGAAAGAAAGAAAGAAGGAAAGAAAGAGAAAAAGAAAAAGCAAATTGGAGAGCATTGGATCCTCCAGGTTCTACTTCAAGTATTTGGAATACTATCATAATAGCCAGGAAGTCACTATCTCCTGTGTCTTCACCATCATTCTCACTGTGAATTATGTTTTTCAGAGGAAGACCATAATTGATTCCTCTCAGTTGCTTTTGCTGTAGAGAAACACACAAATCAGGCTTCTCAGTGTTGGTGCCATTGATTTTTTTTCTGGATAATTTGCTATGGGAGGCTGTTTTATGCTCTGTAGCATCCTGGCTACTACTACTAGATGTTAGTAGAATCACTACCTTTTCCCCCAGTGCTAATAGTAAAAGGTACCTCCAATACAGTGAACAAATTCAGCAATGATACTTACTACACACTATGTCAAAAATGAGCTACACAACTTGTCGGTGGGGATGGAAGGGGAAAACTTGGAGAGAGTGAGGGAAGGGTGACATTGTCCAGAAAGAAATGGCTATCTCATATTGTTACAGTATTTCACCTTGTTATCTGATATGTTGTATATATGCATATTTGGTTATTTGAAATCAGATAGGGAAGGGGGAAAACAAGATGAGGGACTGGGGTAGTGGGAGGGAAATGGGGACCAAGACATGAGAAAGGGTGTCAATGTATGTGAAGTAATGCACCTTCTATCTGGTGAATATAATGTAACCCTTCTATTTATTGCAATAGAAAATATATGAAAAAAAGAACAACAATCACAAAGATAAAAAAATGAAATGGATGCTTTGTCTGACTTGTGTAACTGCAATCCTTTTGTATATCATTTTTCTAATATCAGAACAAAAATTTTAGATGTCTCCTTTAGTTGGGAACTACAGTTGAGGCATCACAATCACTCATTTTATTTGTTGTCAGGGAAGAAAAATAACAAGGTCTAAGAATTATTTCTCTAAAGCCATGGTCTTTCAAATGATATTCTCTCTGAATATTTCTTTTCTAATCCCTGAGAACTTCACCATATATTATTATTTTACTTGGCTCCCCAAAGGCCTGCCTTCTCTATGTGAACAAACCATGTGAAGGTAGGCATCACAATGTATTATTCTCAAATAAGATCAGGCTTAACCAAAAAATGGTCTGGTGGGAAAATTTCTTTGAACAACTTTGCAACATAGAGCAACTATGTATCAACAATATATGATGCAAGCAACTGGCATTGGTTTGGGAAGTGTGCCTGGCGGACTAGGACAAAGTTCCTAATTTTTAGAAAAGAGTCCTTAAACTGGCAGGGGAAGATGTGCATAATTAATACAAAGTATGATTATGGTGGAGACATGGTGGGAGAGGTTTAAAAGTAGTATATATATAAAAATCTATATACACATACTTATACATATACCTCAGGCACTGGTAGTTCACACCTGTAATTCTAGCGACTAAGGAAGTGAGATCTGAGGATCATTGTTTGAAGTCAACCCCATCAAGAAAGTCCATGAGATTTATCTCCAATTAACCAGCAAGAAGCTGAAAGTGGAGCTGTGGGCCAAAGTAGTAGAGAAGTAGTAAAGCACTAGCCTTGAACAAAGAAGCTTAAAGATAGGGTCAGAACTCCAATACTGGAGTGCATATACATGGAGGATATGTATATATATGCATTAACTTGAGACCTTTTAATTTCACCCACTGTCGTGTGCAATGTTCTCCACTGATATCTAGATAAAGGAAAGGACTACATTTATTTTTAGCGTTCTGCTTTGAAATTATTACAGAAGAGGGTTTTCTTGATCTCCTCACTGACTTTCTCTAATGTCTGAATTTAACGCAAACACAGCACAATTTATAAGGAAACGAGTATGGATCCAGCATTATTAACTAACCTATGGGTTTGATTTGAATTTCTCAAGCCTTAGCATGCTCACACTCCTTTCTGGTTTAGGATCCAGTTTGGAAACCTGCATTACACAGTTGCCAACTTTCTTTTGTCTTACCTCTTCTCTGTTTGTTTTTTAGTGATTTAGATGATTTTTAAGGAGTATTGGTCAATCGCTTTGCTCAATGGCTCATCTGAGCTTTCTTGTAATTAGACTCATGTTCTGAATATCTGGCAAGAATCCTTCAGAAACAACGTTCTCAGGGTAACTTCAGGGGAGATACCATGTCAATATGTCTTAGCATTGAGATGCTACCTTTTATCGTTTGGATAAGGCAGTGATTCCAGGTTAGTCTACTCTTTGTGATTAATGAGTATCTTGTGGGAGATATTTTGAGACTGTTCAAGTATCTTACTTCCTATCATACTTCTGCCCACTCAGTTCAGCATTCGTCACTAGTTTTTAATTGTCAGAATATCCTCAGTGTAATTTGCTTAATGATGATTTTTTTTCACTTCTGTCATCTCTTTCACATTTATTAACTGAAATTCTGCTGTAAGAAATAGATGTCACCCTGGCTGGGAGACAGAGCTGGAAGGATCAAGGTTCAAGGCCAGCTCCGTGAAAGGAAGATTTTATCTCAAAATTAAGTCAAGTGTGCTGATACACCTCTGTAATCCCAGCTACACAGGAGGCAGATAGGAGATCATAGGCTTACTCCAGGCAAAAAGTGTGAGACCCTATCTGAAAAATCAATGAAAGGAAAAATGGCTGGAGGCATGACTCAAGTGGTAATGCATTTGCCTATAAATAGAATGTGCTTAGTTCAATGCCCAGTACTCCCTAAGCAGTAGATACTGTACTTCCTTTTATTTATTCAGGCACATATTTCTATCAGAATAGATGCCTGCATATTTATTGTATTAAGCCCATAGATCAACACCGAATCTTATTGCTATAGTTGTCATCTCTAGCCTGAATTACTCTCTCCTGTTCTCATGTCTGTCTGAGGTTGTGTAATGCCAGTTGTCTGACTAAGTCACCATCCTTCAGTTGCTCTAATTTTGCTTATAACCCCTTTTGAATGGTCTTATAATTAATGACAACTATAATGTGTTGAATATTTACAAGTGTAACATCTTAGGAATCTGTATAACATTCAAATGCATTAGGTAGAATCACCTTCAGCAGCAGTTGCCCATGGCACACAAAAGTGTTTCAGTAAATCCTCTAGAGTTTCTGTGCTCTTAAATGTTGAGCTCATACTCTCAGCCCCTAAACATTCCCATTTGCTAAATAGGACTTTCACAGTCTGACCTCCCCTATTGCTGCTACATTTTCTACCAGACCTGGTGGTCACTGCACTTGCCATAAACAGTCTTCGTAGCTGCCGTGGTAGCATGCCTTAAAATTGGCTCAATTTGGAGATTCACAAACTGATAACTGCTTGAATGACATGAATAATTCTAATACATGTTAACAGAGCTCCCAAATAAATTTTCTAAAACCTTTTGGGTGACCTGCTTCAGAAGACAGAACTGTTTAGATTTCTGGCAAGATGTTAGGAAACATATATTGTATAGCTCGTAATATTCCTAGAGGAGCCTGGTGATGGGTTCCACAGTTGTAGACAATAATATTTTTTTCGTGTATGTGTAAATGTACACTTGAAATAGTCTTAAGGTAAGTTCTATGAATAAGTTCCAAAAATATTTTCACTTTCAGTACTACAGTATCATTAGGTGATAAGCACACATCTCTAATCTCATCCCTCAGGAAGGAGGCAAAAGTATAAGAAATTGGAGTTGAGAGGCCAGCTTCCAGCTAGACTGACATCCTCGGAAAGAATTAAATGTGAAAAAGTTGACACACCAAAACATTGACAATTTGTCTTTCGAGTTGAGATGTTTCATGCTGGGAGAATTGGCCCAGTGAACCAAATGGTATCTAGGGCTTAACACAGACTGAACACAGATGCTCTGTTTCCTACTTTTGCCTCTCTTAGTGCTTGGAACCTCTCTGGAATCTCTCAGGACTAGGATGTAGAGAGAAGAAAAGGAAAGATGGGGTGAGAGATTATAAAGCAAAATGAGACAAGAATAAAAAAATGTAGTTTAACTCTGATTTCACTGTCTTCAGATTACTTTATAGAGCTAACCAATCATTGTGGAGTATAAATCTCATGGATATGCAACAGTGGCAACCAAGTCAAGTCTTCCTAGAGAACCCCCAGAGTTCTTAGTTCTCACCCATGTCCAACTCTATCTTTACCTGCAAACAGCCAGGTGATCTGGAGACCAGGTTGCAGGCATGTGCCTTTTTTCCCAGTAGACTGAACATAAGCCCAGAATTCTCTGATGCCAACCCTAATATGAAGAGGGACTTGTACACACTTGTTTTGTTTTCACCAGAACAGTTTGACATATGCTGGCTGCAGCTACAAATGGTACATAATCATGCCCCATTGTAGACCCTATTTTTACTGTGCATCCTAGAATTTTTTTGGAGCAGCTCAGTTAGTTTCTCAAAGGCTACATCAGGGAATTGGAGGCCTTCATATCCCACAGTTCTGTCAGGATTTAACTTTGGTTCTTGTTCTAGGTATAGCTTACATTGCAGTGCTTATTTATGAGTTATTCTCATGGGAGTTGAAATTTGTCTAAACCACTGCTTTGATAATCTTATGTACTATAGCGATATGGCAGTAATAGATCTGTTGAATATGTGTTTTCTAGGATAAGACGGAGTGAGTTGAGTGGAAGTTCCATAGGTTTTTTTACTTTGTTTCTATGTACTTTTTATTTTCTTCTCTACATGAAATCACCAACTGGCCCTCAGATCTTTTGTAGAACCTAGATTCGTAAGAGTGGACTGTCAGAGTCTTCCATTCCAGAACCCTATCTCTATTCCAGGAGTATCCCTGAAGAAAGCCCATGGCAGAGAATTTTCCTCATAAAAGAGAATTGTTTCATTTGTTTATCAATGGGTAGTGTTTAGTAGTTAAATCCGTTGTGGGACTAGGCTGTGGAGCATGTTTGAGGGCTTTTTGTGTTGATAAATATCATGTGAAAATTGAGTTCTGCTAACATAAGCCAAGTCTTGAAAAATGGGTCCATTATTGTCCTCTCTATGAGACCATCTACCAAACATCTACCTGAGGGAGCTAAACTACTGGTTGGAGAACAGAGCCCTTGGTCTGTCTCATGGCACAGGCTCATCTTCTGGGTTGTTAACGTGAAGCTTCTACAGTCTGTGTCTGAGTAACAGCAGTTGGGGGATCAAGTCAGGGCAGGAAGGACTGGCAGGTATGCTGTGACCATCAGCTGCTGATTTTATGTATGGCTTCAACTGCCATGCCAGTGAGTGACCTCAGGGGACAAGAGAGACCCTTGGGAGCTGTCAATTGCCCATCCAGGAAAACAGGAGCCAAACAAGATTAGTTCACCTAGAGACTGAACACAGGAATTGGCTTCTAAGGTGTAAGAAAAGTTGGTGGTGGGGTGATGGATAGTAAGTGAGGAATTGTGAAGAAGCAGAAGAGGCCATAACCAGAGACAAGGAGGCAGTAGAAACACCCTCCCCCTCCTTCTTTTGAGTATGCATCTGAGCTCGTATTGTGCTATTGGAGCTGCCAAAATGGAGCTGTGGCTGTCCCATAGGTGGATCGGGACTGGGAATTACATCATCCCACTGCCAGCAAGACAACTGCCAGCTCGTGCCAGAGCTGCCTAAAAAATATAAGCAAGAAACAGGAGGGGTTTCTCTTTCTGCCACTTTGGATCTCTCACCAGTGCCTCTTTGGCACCATGTAATCAGGAGTTGCTGGAAGGTCTTTGAAGTATAGTTTTCAGATTTCTAGCCCCAATATTGAAGAAGAAAGTATAGTGGACAAATGCGTGATGCAGTTGTTCTGATAAAGAAGCAGAAGTAAAAGCTCGGAAAGAAATCCCTAGTGGCTCAACAATGAGGGCACATTCAATACTTAAAACTATTGTCTCATAGACCGAGTTTTGTTTTTCAACAGCGCTCTAGAGAAAAGAGGCTAGCATTGAAGAGGTTAATATTCCACTCAACCAGGAGTCTTGGAGAAGGTGGCCCTATCGCCTTTGTGTGAACATTTCTGGTGATAGGAAGTGTGCTACCGCAGGAAACAGCAAGGCGGTCATATTCTTAGGTAGCACTGTTCATTGGCAAGACTTCATTGAGCTGACACCTGCCTTTAAGGAACATCTATCTTTGTTCTGTATAACACAGATGGTTTCCTTGTACTGACTCTTCTTGGCTTTGGAAAGGCACTATGCTATGCAAATAAGGTGGGCTTTAGCTTCTATTATTAGTTTGAAGCAATGAGATTCTCTCACATCCACCCTGAAATAAAAGTTACTCAAACACAGTTTCGAACATAGGACAACCAGCCCAAGGGAAGTAGGGCCTCTGCAAGCTTCTATTCTGCTATCCTGAAAGTATCACCCTTTTCCTCATGGGCAAGGATGGAGCAGGAGCTGTCACATTTATGTTCCATGCAGGGTAAGCAGAAATGAAGTGAATAGAGTGCAAATTTGCTAGTAAAGAACTGGGAGGTGCCTTTTGAAATTGGTATTCTTATTTCGTTGCTAGAACTTGGTCATATGATCATAATCTAGCTGCAAAGGAGTCTAGAACAGGTGAATGCATAATCAAACCTCCCATGAAGGTGGACAAATTAAGACAATGGATAGTGGGGTACATCTAGCACTCTAGCAACAGACTGAAATTTTTGGCTTAGTACAAACCATGCAATAAATGAGCTAGGTCAGTACTCCTCAGGTTTAATGTGATGTCAATCAACCAAAGGAGATCTCAAGTGCAGACATTGACTTGGCATGTCTTGCTGGAACCAGAGACTCTGCCCTTCCATCAAGGTCCTAGCTGATACCAATACTACTGTGCTCAGGACCACAGGGATCACCAAGGCCTGGACCCTGGAAATACACCATTCCATAGCATGGACTGAGTCTCATCTTGAGTCCCATCGATGGGCTTCTCTATAGTAAATCAACCTTTTGGGGAGGCTGAAAAGTTTCTAGGCTGCCTGCCAGAAGTCCCTATAGTATCACATTCCCTTTCTTGTTTGGGGGTGGTGGGGGAGGAGACTCTTCTTCCCTTTGGGAGGATGCTGGTTGGGTTTGAAAAGTGAGCCACTCATATCCATTGTATCATCATCAGACTCCAGAAAATGAGCAGTAAGAGGGCCTCTTGAGAGCCAGGCAGGATCTGCAGGGTCCATGGGGCACTGAGAACAACAGTGAGGAAGCTTCTGGCTGGGCACGGGGCAGTGCAGCCTGAGCACTGCCTTCTGTGCCAGGCAGGATGAGGGCCTGGAAACAAGACCGACACCACAGGCCAGCCCAACTCCCCATCTGCTCGGGGAGAGAAAGGACACGGAACAGAGGCAGGAATTCAGGCAATTAATCCTTTATTTAAAGAATAATAAACAGCCAGATTTTACATACTGAAAGAGGGAACAAGGTAAAAGGGGTTAAAAACTAAAAAGCAAGGATGGCAGACACCAATTAACACAATGCTAATTGACAATTTCCCCAAGCTTCCATGAAACATGCCAGGCCGATTTCCCCAATTGCTAATTAAATCAAACCGCACACACAATACTAATTTCCCTAACTTAGGGAACTCAGTAGACAAATAAAATGAGAAACTAACTTAAACATTTTGTCAAAGTATGGGAAGAAGGATGAATGTAATCTGAACACGGACAAACTTTGGCTCCCACTGCATTTGTGAAAGTTCTGGAATTTAGACATGCCGGAAGTCTTGAAATATTCCAGTATCTCTGCTTTTATTACAACTGTGTCAATGCACCTTCCTAACCACAAAATAATAAATGCACAACAGTTCTGTTGCCTTTATGTTTTCTCCCTCTGGTGCAAGGTACCCAGCACATCATGGGTGACATGTAAATTGTGCCATTGCAAAATTATAAAATAACTACTTAATTACAATTGAAAAGCAAAGGAGTAACTTTTTTTTAAAATAGTCCCCACGATCCTCTGAGTTGGAGTCTGACTTTGGGAAAAGAAGTCAGTCACTTAATCACAGAGTTGAGCATAGCAGCAACTCCATCTTGGCTCTTTCTTGCAGGCCTCCCCTCCCCCAAAGGTCTGCACACAAGCTCACTTTTCCCACCAGCCCTGGCTGCAGCCTGCTTTGAAATGTCCCCTTTCACCTCTGGGCTCCAGTCAGGGCCCACCAGAAGAATCCCCATTGAATTATGTTATCACAGAATGAACATGGACTTTCTAGCTCATCTATCTACTTCACTCATTTTATTATTGCAAAAAAATTCATGCCAGGAGATGGGGATGTGGCTAAGACCTGACAGTTGGCCAAAGGCCCTAGGTTTTGTATTGTTATTATGTATTATGAAATATGTGATTATTGTAATAATCATAGCTAATACTTGCATTATACTGTGCCAGCCACAGTTCTCGGGAGTATTCCTAAATTAATTCAACTGAACCTCACAATGATCCTGAGTGGTTCCCATAACTTCCCCATTTTGCAGGTAAAAGAAACTGAGGTTGTGTAGTATTAAATGCCTTTGTCAAAGGATTGTCTCTAAAAAGAATGGCTCCAGGTCTAGGTGTTAACCACTCTATTTGGCTGCTCCTTTGTAGTCTAATTAGAAAGCACAGTTAGAAATAAAAGTAGGCAATAAGAAGTGTACATCACCTGCATTAGTGATATTAGACAGAACCAACTAATAAATCAAATACAACTTAAGACACAGAATCAAACATCTTCATGTTGTCTTCTATGATTCCCCTGACATTTTTGTCTCTTAACAAGGTATTATGAACAGTTTTCCACTGCTTTCTCTTCTCTCTCCCTCCCTCCCTCCCATTTTCTCTCTCTCTCTCTCTCTCTCTCTCTCTCTCTCTCTCTCTCTCTCTCTCTCTCTCTCTCTCTCTCTCTCTCACACACACACACACACACACACACATACAACATGATCTTCAGTAGCTGAAACACACTGACTGCTTTGTTGCATGTGACTCAATTTATTTAAGCTACACATGGAAGCCAACATTCCAGCTGTTTCTTTTTTTTTCTCGCACAATACTTCCATGGGTTTCTGCATAGAAACACTGTTAGCCTTTTGTTGAATTTTCCTGAAGGTAATTCCTTCAGCATTAGACTTCTGGAACCCAGAAGTGAGGAAAAAGGACAGAAGGGTGGGTTGTGCTATAAACAGACCTAAGGAGTTGGAATTCCTCTCTGGCAATAGAGGAAATGTTTCTCCCCAACGAAATAGTTCACCTCATGTCCATTACTGTGCTATCTTAGGGCAAGGACCAGATATTCCCCTAGAAAAATATAGCAGGAGACCTACCTTCAGAGGTTGAGTAAGCTGTACTTGGAAAGGGTCAGTGATTAGTTTGAGACAAATGTATATGTATCAAAAATTATAGCTATTCTTCTGTCCCGTGATAACTGTTAGTGACATTTGTTTACCTGGCTCTTCTTTGCCCACTCCCCTCTGTCCATCAGAAACATAAGGACAGAGCTTGGTCTGGCTTGTAGGCATGGGAGATATCTATACTCAGCTGCAGAATTAGGTTCTAAAGCATTTGGGGGGTCATTTTCCCCCTGACTGGCATCCACAATATATTTGTCAAGAAGAAGGCTGCTTATCTGTCCTTGTTCCTTCCTGGGACAAGAGCAGACCTGTCACCATCAGATCAAGGGAAGTCTGAGCTGTGTGGAAGGACAGCTGAAAGTCCTTCTCGTTTCATTGTGATTTATCATAATCACTGACCCCCTCCCCCAGGATGAAATAGGAATGAAATCGTAATGTGATAGGTTAATGCCGATAATTAAAGAGAGTTTAAGACCAGTGTGAGACTGAACTGTGTGTGTGGGTGGTTGAAATGGTTGTTTGATGTGAAAGTCAATGATTGAATTATTCAGAGAGAGTGATTTCCAAATGATAATTTTACACTTTACATAACTGATTCTGATTTATTATAGTGGCACCCAGTGGAGCTGCTTTAGTTCTAAGGGGCTGTCAGCTTTCTCATCCCCAAACCTCTGGTTTGAAGCGCCTCTCTCCTCTTCCCCCCACAAAATAAAACCCTGCTCATATCTGAAGTTTAACATTGTTGGTATCCTCCTTACATGGAGTGTGTGTGTGTGTGTGTGTGTGTGTGTGTGTACACACACATGCGTATAAATGAGTGTGCATTGGCCTGCATCTTGTTGGATAGTGAATGTGTCAGATAACGCTCTCATTTCCTCTCAATTGGGCTTTTGAAAAGCTGTGTTCAGATTGTATATAGCAAGAAGTAGAGCCATGCTGGGAAGAGGGCCCTAGGGTCTGTTGGAATAAAAATGGTATAACAGTGGCACATTGCAATGCCACTTCAGAACTGAAAGAGTGAAAACTGTGAGAGCCCAAGTTCAGGATCACCCAAAGAGAAGAAGTGGAAGCCTTCCTTTGCACTTACGCAGGGCGAGTCTATCAGAAAACTCGATCCACCGCAGATAGTGGCTGACTCTTATTGAAATTATTTTTGCTGGGAATGATGAAAATCATTACATAGATCCATGATGATGGAAAAAGAAGACAATGGGTAATGAGGTATGCTCTTTCTTTGGAGCAATCTAGAATTAGAATGATCCATGACAGGCAAGATGGTTACTTATGGTGACATGCCTGTTTATTAACATCATACTCTGCTCCTTCAGTCTCTGTCTGCCCAGGCACAGGATTGGTTATTATTTGGATGAAAGAGGTGGCCCAAGAAACATTCACTAATCAACAAACCTTTACTGAGCATTACTTCATCATTGGGACAACAGTTAACAACTGCTTACTCTGGAACAGATATTGTTTTAAAGACTTTAGATTAATAAATTCATTTGATTCTCTCCAGACCCCTAGGGAGTAGTTTTGTTTTTAGCTCCATTTTACACCCCAGTTAGACCCTGAGGGTAACTAACATTCAGGGCAGAGTCTGCACTCCCTAGCTCTTGTCCTAGTGAAAGATGCCTTGCTCCCTGCTAGTAGGCTCAGTGAAAGAGGTCTGTGTGTTTTAGATTCTTCCCAAGGCCAAGTTTTAGATCTGTAACCTATGGTTCCACGGTATCTTAGAATAAAGATGCTCCCCGCTCCAAAGAAGATGGGAGAAAGCCATCATGTAACTGGGGGAGTCTGGAGATTGTAAGGAAAATCTGGAAGAAAATGAGTGGAAGAAAAAAGGGGAACCAGAACACATATTTGGAAGAGTGGAGGGGAGGCAGATGAAAGAGGTTCTAGAAGCTTAGATATGTTGCTCCCACTTTGGCCCCCTTCTTTGGCCAGATTCCCACAACAATATGTCCTGAAAGTTCCCTGTTACGTAGAACTTGTCAAGGGGATGCTGTTCTTCCATACAGCTCTTGTCAACTTTTAATAGTGGTAGCAAATGCCTGCCCTTTCGGAAGCTCAGGGATATTTGTAGAACCTGCTACTGTTCTGCAGATCAATTAGGGGTTCAGTTACTGAGGAGGGGATCACCCACAGTCTTGCTCCAGAAGCCTGGTGTATAATTGTACCAGTAGAAGTTATTAGCAAGTGGGCTGGGAGTTTGGCCTAGTGGTTAAAGTGCTTGCCTAGCATGCATGAAGACCCGGGTTCGATTCCTCGGTACCACATATAGCAAAAAGCCAGAAGTGGTGCTGAGGCTCAAGTGGTAGAGCTCTAGCCTTGAGAAAGTCCAAGGACAGTGCTCAGGCCCCAAGCTCAAGCCCAGGACTGGCAAAAAATAAAAAAAGAAGTTATTAGCAAGCAATTATTATTTTTGTGGGAAAAACCAACAAAACCCAGTTAATTATAGATAGCAACATTTTAGTGAATTATTGAAATGAAATGTTAATAGTGTTTGAAATTCTTTTCCTTCCAGTAGAATTCTAAGCTAGGACCTCCAGATCCTGGATGATAATAAAGTTACTTTACTCTACCCTTTGGGACATTTGGTGAAAAAGGCAGAAGCTCTACTGCCTTAAATGCCCTCTGTAGGGCATCAAGGCCTTGCTTCTTCACAGCTAATGTTTTGTCTAAATTTCCAAAATGGACATTACTGTAATACACTTAGGGACAGTATGCCTTTCAGAGGAAAACAGAACACTGAGGCCTTCAAAAAATAAAGAATGGACAGAGACAGAACTCAGTAAAGGAAAAAAAAAAACACATGATAAAGGACACAACCTAAGTTGCTGGGGGCAAATGAAACAAGACTGTACTATTAACAGCTCAGGAGGCTGAGATCTGAGGATGGAAGTTCAGTAATCTTAGGCAGACAAATCTAAGAGACTCCTAACTGTAAACTAGCAAAGAGCTAGAAATGGAGGCATGGCTCAAACAATAAAGTGCTAGGTTTCAGTGAAAATGCCAAACAAGATTGCAAGGCTCAGAGCTAGGGTGTGATTCAAGTTGTAGAGCACCTTCCCAGCAAGCAGAAGGCCCCAAGTTCAAACCCCCAGCACTGCAGAAAAAGAAAAACAAAACAAAACAAAAAGAGTGCAAGGCTCAGTACCAAAAAACAGTAGCAGGGGCTGGGAGTTTGGCCTAATGGTAGAGTGCTTGCCTAGCATGCACGAAGGCCCAGTTTCGATTCGTCGGTACCATATACATAGAAAAAGTGGGAAGTGGTGCTGTGGCTCAAGTGGCAGAGCTCTGGCCTTGAGGAAAAAGTCCAAGAACAGTGTTCAGGCCCTGAGTTCAAGCCCCATGAAAAGAAAAAACATTTGGGCCGAGAGATTGGCCTAGTGGTAGAGTGCTTGCCTAGCATGCACAAAGACCAAGGTTCAATTCTTTGGTACCATATACATAGAAAAAGCGGGAAGTGGTGCTGTGGCTCAAGTGGTACAGCTCTAGCCATAAGAAAACCCAAGGACAGTGCACAGGCCCTGAGTTCAAGGTCCAGGACTGACAAACAAACAAACAATAATAACCCAAATCACCTAAACAAAGTTAAAAGACAAATGACTAATTGGGAGAAAATGTTTATATGACGTAGAGGACTAATAGGTTTTGTAAATAGAGAGGCCCTAAGAAGTGGAAAACAAATGACCAAAAAGCTTAGGAAGAGATGGACAAAAATACAAATAATTTACAGCAGATTTTCCAAGGACTGATAAGAAAAGATATTCAGCTCATTGGCTGATTGAACAATAATATATACAGATTGATATCAATGAAAACAGCTTGATGACTGTAAGTTTGTAGGGACGTTGGTGGGCTTAGAATAGTGCTGATAGGAATGGGATAATACACTGGGACAGCCTTCCAGATGTGTTATTTGGTTGTATCTATTAGGAATGTTCTTATCTAGCACTTAAAAATAAAATAATACCAGAGAAACATTATCTACATAGGATATAAGGATAAAACATTCTTTAAAATTGATTTGTCCAAGCGTTGGCTACAACTTAAATGGTAATGGAAAATGGTAATGTCTCATTTCTTTCATGTAATAGAATGTTATAGCTGTTACTTTATTAAGTAAATCTTTATAGGCTGACATGAGAAAAGGCATAATACAGGATGGCAAGAAAAACATGATTACCAACTTTTTCTTAAAATGCATGTTTAGGTAGAGTTATGTTGTCTAAACATAGGTAAAAATTAAGACAGATTATGCATCCAGCTACAAAGGTTACAATCAGTGAGATAAAAAGTAACCTTTCTTTTGTTTTCTAGTCTATAACAAACACTTTCCGCACAGGAATGTGGCCTTCTATTGTCCTCATTTTTCTGTTTTTAGTGAGCTTTTCAAGTATATATTTTTCCTTTTCCACAGTCATAGAATCTAAGAGCTCAGTCCTGGAGGCAGCCTTCATCCAGCCTCCTCTTTTGCAAAGCACTGAGTGACTACATGTCTCCACTTCTTTAGTACAGTCCTGGCTTGTGTGTTGTCACATGTTCTTGTCTGATTTACTCCTTTCCAGTCTCAAACGTGTCCTGCTCTGGACTCTGAGTTACCTGACTTCCCTCCTCAGAGAGGTCAAGTAGCGGCTCATGTTCACTGAGCTGGTGGAAGGTGCAAGCAAGGATTAAACACAGAGCTTTCCATTTCATTGGCTTTGGAGAAAGGCCTTCTTTTCCCTCAGTGGGCTTCTGTTAATATTGGCATGAATAAATATTTCCCTTAAAGGCAGGAGGTTCTTTGGAAAAGACTGGATTTAGGGCCAGCCCAGATTCAGTTCTTAGTTCTCTCTCTGGCTGTCAGTCCTTGGCCGATCACCGGGTTTCTCTGAACCTCAGCTTCCTTGCCTGCAAATGAGGGGAATGGTGCTTTCTTCAGATGTGGATGGGAGTATGAAATAAAGAGCTCAGCGCAAGGCTAGCACATAAGCTGTATCTGAGGAAAGATTTAGCCTATGATATTCAGTGGTAGGCAAGGCTTCAAATGTGTGGAACTCTGAGGAGGAGAAAGTGGATTTTTTTTTTCATGTTATTCTGGCACTGAATGACACTGAGTACCTCAGACAAGGTCATTCCCATTTTATAGATTCATTTTCCCAACCTCCAAGAGAAAGTTCTTTAAGAGGTGATGGAAGTGGGTAAAGCATTGATTTAGTCAGTTTTTAGAGGTCAGAGTGGATGGGTAAGTGGCTTGTTTTTCCTGGGCTTGTGTTTATAGTGACAGAGGCTCTTTGAGGGGGAAGAAGTTGCTCTAGTGTCCATGGGTAATTGGAACCTACTCTGCATCACTCTGATCTCACAGGGAAACAATCAGAAGTGTCCCTTGGCCCTCTCCCTGGTCCCTGACTTCCTTGCATGAACCATGGCTGAGAAGAGTCTTATGAGAGCCTTCTCGTAAGAGCTGGGTACCACCCAGCTGGTTATGCATCTGGGTCTGAGGCAGTCAATGATCACTATGCACATTCTCTGTCACTGGTAATGGATAGATCTCAGGTAAAAACTCTGTTTCCTGGTGAGCTGTCAGGGACAAGGGACTTTCAGATTTTCATTTGGGAGCCTGGCAGGAATTAGAGACAAAGAACCCAGCTGAAAAAAATAGCAGTGGTGTGTGTGTGTGTGTGTGTGTGTGTGTGTGTGTGTGTGTACGCATGCACCCAGTTCTGGGTGTCATACTCAGGGCTTGAGCACTGTCTCCACCATCTCTGAGCTTATTGACTCAGCTCCAACTGTCCCTCATTAGCTCACAGTGAATGGAGTTTGGGAAGGTATGTGGGTAGACAGGCTTGTTTTCCAACTCCCACGTTTTCTTTCCTGCATTTCCTTGTAAGGCTTCTGGTGAAGGTGCATTACTCCAAGACAACACAGGAATATTGGAAAAGGCTACACACTGAATATAAACAGATCTTGTCGACCTATAAGTGTTATCTGATTCCTCTGCATTTACTGAAGCAATATTTCCTAATATTTAGTGAGCATTTACTATGTGACAGAAACTGCCAAGCTCATGATGAACAGGATCTCCACTTAATTGTAAGAACCCTCTGAACTTGGTGCGACTATTAACTCCATTACTCAAATGATGGGATTAACCTAAAGAGATTTACCTGCCTAGTTTTCCAGCTGGAAAATTCCAGAATATGCAACTAGATCTCAGTAGCAACATTCATGCTCTTGTAGTTTGTATTCTCTCCACTGTGCCCCTGGAAGCTACTGTGTACCACACAGTATCCTATGGAAGAAGTCTGTTTTGTTGTTGGTGGTGGTGGTCATGGGACTGGAACTCTGGGTCTGGCCACTGACCCTGAGCTCTTCAGCTCAAGGCTATTGCCCTCACCCTGAGCCTCAGGGCCACTTCTGGCTTTCTTGCAGGTGGTTAATTGGAGATAAGAGTCGCATGGTCTTTAGTGCCTGGACTGACTTTGAACCACAATCCTCAGATCTCAGCCACCTGAGTGGCTAGGATTACACTGCATCCAGCAGAAGAACTCTTTAGATGTCAGGCTTTGACCATGGATTTCCATGCCATGTGTTTGGCCCGTTGTGATGGACACCTCCCTCTCTTTCTTCTTCCTTTTCTTGAGGAAGAAAGTCTCAAATACCTGCTGATTGCCATACCTCACTGCGTATGTGGTCAACATTTAATTACATTAGCATTTGTTTTCACTAAAAAAGTAATCACATTACTGCCTTTCATGTCACATTAGTGAAAATGGATACCAATATGATACATATTAATAGAAGATGATGGGAAATTGCTAACACAATTAGACTTTCACATTTTATTAGTTCTGGAGTGACACCATAGGCAGAACAGCTCACTTTAGCAGCAAGGAGAACATGGTGGTAGATGTCTTTCTATCCTGTGTGGACAGTGCAGGCCCTACAGGGAGCCTGGAGCACCCACTTGTTCTCCTATTCAGCTCTAGGCCCCATTCCATGCTCCTTCCTACAGTACAGACTTGGACTTAGACTTGGAGACGTGCTCTTCCTTCACAGCCAGCCTTGGGTGCTGACTTGTGGTCATTGAAGGATACTGTGACATGATTTTGCCCTCAGATAAGATAGAATTAATATTTCATTATCCCTCCCGTGTCAGGTGCTAGCACAGAAAGGGTCATAGGCAGTGAAAATGTCCCCAGGGCCCTTCCCAACACTTACCTCAGCTCTGAAAGTCCTCTGCCTCTGGCTGGGTGCCCCAGGAGTAACATCCCAGAGATCTCCTTCCTTCCATCCTTCTCTTCCTGCCCCCCCCCCCAGTTTTCTACTCTTCCAAGTCATAATGAGAAACCTCTGGTCTCCTTCATGAGTAGTTGTGATAACTGAGGACTTTTTGTAGTTCATAAGCCATTCTGCTTCATTACCTTCTGCACATAAGGCTTTACATCTGTGTGACTTTCCTTCCTCATGTCCTCTCCTTGAAACATTCTGTACAAATACAAATTTGTCTCTTCAGGCCCTTCTTCTTCATGTAGCCCTAGGTTGAGGTTACCCCTTGAATGCAAACATAGACTACATGTCTATGTCTCCTCATATGACCACCCTAAGTTCAGTGGCTTTGTTCCAAAGGAAAATTGGATTCCAACTACATGAAAGATGCAGACAAGACTTAGTGAGGCAAAAGGTAGACTTGAAAGTAAATGAGAGCATTAGAAGGAATGCGCCACAGATGGACTCAAGTGTGGCTTGCAGTGTGCTGTGTATAGACCAAGACTCAGAGTGGGGCAGAGCTCCCACTTCCGTCCCTGTGCATCCCATCTCTTGGCATACCATCCAGAACTTGGGATCTTAGGCTGAAAGTGAATGGTGCTGTCACTGGGAAGACAAAATGGGGCAGTTAAGGGACACATCTATTGCCTTGGCAATAGTTTAGTTTGATGGGGGAAGAGATATAAGGGAAAAAAGATGAATGAGAGGACATTGTGGCTTTTAAATAATAGCTAATTTACTTTGCTGAAAGTTAGACAACGTAGATGATACAAAGAGAATTAATAGCCTCAGAGATGTCAGTCGATATGGCAGCAGGGGTTCTTTCACTAGCTCTCTCATCCATATTCCTCTATGGGGAAGGGCACGAAGAACAGGGACTTGTCTTGAAACTTGCCCTTTGGGAGCTCATGGGGCCATGTGGTTCAAGATAAGACCACTGGTCTAGGGGTTAGGAAAGCTGAGTGTATACTTGGGACTTCACACGTGATGGAGTGTAAGGCCGCTTGCCACTCAGTAGTTGCACAGCTCCATGGAAGAACCCCAGGTTAAGCGAGAGACCAGGATGTGGAGTTGAGGGAAGGTATGTGGGCTGTGTGTGGGACCCCTAGTCCTATCTAGATGAATAGAACAGGAGGCCAGGGAGAGCCCTGGGGGCAGCAGAAAGGGCATGGACAGGCATTCTGGAGGGATGGGGACATTATTCATAAGAGGGTATCTGTAGACTGCCCAGGACTACATGTGACTAACATGGGATGGCAGCCTAAAAAGCCAGGCACCAGTGGCTCATATCTGTAATCTTAGCTATTCAGGAGGCTAAGATCTGAAGACCTTTGTTTGAAACCAGCCCAGGTGAGAAAGCCTGTGAGACTCTTATTTTCAATGAAGCACCACAAAAAAAGCCCCAGATGGAGCTATGGTTTGCATGATAGATCACTGGTCTCAAGCAGAAAAAGCTCAGGGGCACAGCATCCAGGCCTTGAGTTCAAGCCCTACGACAGGCAAAAACAAAATTATGAAACTCACCCTGTATTTAAGAGAGCCAGTGAAGGCAACCTTATCACTTACCTACAGCTTGCCCTATTGTGATAGTTTGAGAGGGACTCTAGTCCATTCTCCAGGCCAGAGAGTGTTATTGTCAAAACCGTTAATCTCGTGAGAGGTGGGCATGAAGGAGGCTAACTCATATGCGAGTAGGTTTGCCAATCGTTTTCAAATAAAGGGAAGGCTGAGGGGGCTTCTTTCAGTATGTATATCCAGGCCGTCTCTTGCTTATAGGTTGACCTTCTTCCTCCTCCCCTCCCCCCGCCCAGCCCTTATTTCCTTTTCTAACTTTTTTTTTATGGGTCATGGTGTTTGAACTCAGCCTGGGCACTGTCCCTGAGCTCTTCAGCTCAAGGCTACTGCCCTACCCTGGAGCCAAGCATCACTTCCCTGTTTTCAGGTCCTTTTGTGTCCCAGCTGGCTTTAAACCTTGATCTTCAGATCTCAGCCTCCTGAGTAGCTAAGATTAGAGGTGTGAGCCACCGTGCCCAGCTCCTTTACTTTTTATGAACACACACACATTCTCTCTCTCTCCCTCTCTCTCTCTCTCTCTCTCTCTCTCTCTCTCTCTCTCTCTCTCTCTCTCTCTCTCTCACACACACACACACACACACACACACACACACACACACACACACAGAAGGTCTTGAATGGGCCTGTGGAAGTTTGCTTGTCTGAAAGTACATTCTTCGAAGTCCTACACAAAGTAAAGGTAAACTCTGGCAATACTTAATTACTTAAGGAACCTAAGAAGTACGGAGGGATGCTCTGGGTCGTGAAGTTCTGGCTGTGACATGTCCCTTAAAGGGAGGACAGTCCCTTTATATTGTATCATCACTAGCATTGTCTTGAAGATGGTCCAGCATCAAGATATGTCAATGAGGAGTGTATTCCCTTTTTCTTTCTTTTTCCTTCTAAAGTATTTCCAACTCACACATGTACAGTAGGTGTCTACAAGTTGCCTGGATTACATATTGAAAGCGTTCTCACCATTCAGTCCACTATAACAAACAATACTGATGATAGAGCAGGAATATATTTTGTAATTATAATGTTCTTCAAACTTCTCTGATTGACAGGCAGCGTATTTAAACAAGGATGATCAAAAATGCTGTTCACAGCGCGGTTCTTGTCTCCTCTCCGCAGCACAAAAGCTCCCCTCAGTGGGTTTCAGCCACCAACCTGCCTTTGAGCAGCTGTGCTGAGATGGGATTCAGTGTCTTTGGTGGGGAGGGAGTGGGGTGGGAGAAGACACCCCGGCTTCTAAATCAAAGACAATTCAGTTTAGAGAAAGATGTACCTCGTGGAAATAAATAAAAGGAGACGCAGCGTATTGTCAGCTGGCTGTCTTAAATCAATAATGCAGGCAGTCTATCTTGTGTGCCCATTCTGAGGCAGGGGGAGGGGCGTCTGGTCCTGGGATAAAAGCCCTTCTGGGGAGATGACCGGGATGTGTGAGGGAGGCTTGCTTTGCTATTCAGAGCCTCTCTAGAGCCAGTCTGGCAGTGTGCCTGCCCAGGGGTCTGAGGATGTTAATGTCCTTTACCTCCAGATCACATCAATCTGCGTCCATTATTTGCCAGGCAGGGACACCTGGACGGAGGCTCTATTTTCTTTCAATGGTCCCTAGCTTATAAAACAAAACCTGCAAAGAGCATGGAATCCCTTTGAGTATGCTTCTGGTATGCCTGATTTTTTTATTTTTAGGAGTGTCAGGTACTGTGAGAAGACTATGGGTTAAAGAAAAAGAAAAAAAAAGGCAGGCAGGATTTGTTAATCATCTTCTTTGTTTACAAAGTGGTGACATTCAGTTTAGAATCAAAAAGAACAGTTTCCAGGTAGAAAAGTCTCGTGTTTGTTTGTTTGATTTTTTTGTCAGCTCCCAGCACCCAGCGACACTCTACTCCAAATTTTGCACGAAATCAACTTACCTTGATTTAAGCAACCAACAAAAGTACTTGGGGGTTGGAAGGGTGGGAAAGGGGAAAAGCTTTTAAAAGATTATCCTTTTGGAGTTTTGATAGATTAAGAAGGTGACCAAACTAGACAGCATCTTAATAATAGGGCCAGGTGAATTTTGGGTAGGCTAATGGAAGCTCTTTTGTCAATTTCCTGTAACCTGTACTTGACAGGACTCAGGAAATGGCAGACCAGCAACCTTTGATACCCCAGAGGGGCTTAATGAGATTTAAAGGTGCAGCACAGTGACTGGAGTTTCCTACTATAGGTGTAAGTTTCACAAAGTTGGTCTATGCACCAGTCTCTGGCTGGCTTTGTCACCCTGTACAAGAATGCAGAATGTGTTCTTTTTTTTTTTTTTCTGAAGAAGTAACAGCTGAGAGCCGGGCAGCTGAGTCTTCTAACAGAAATTGTTTTTCTAAAAATGATTTTTTAAAAAATTCCATGCAGGACTGTATCTCTGAAATATTATCTATCATAAAAAAGCATGACATGAATTTACTATGGCAGTCAGCTGCAATGTTTAAATACACTTGTTAGGTTAGTGAATAATGTCTTCCGTGCCTGAAGAGACAAGGATGACGGGAGCTCATAGGATTCTTACTTGTTGAGGTTGATATGAAGCAGACGGGCAAGGTTGTGCCGGGACATGCGAGCCCAGAGGGGATGATGGAAGAGACTGATGGGTCAAATGTTCTGATGGGATAATGGAGCTGGACATATTGGGTAGGAAAAACCATGCCTCCAGAGCCTGCTGTCATTGCATGGGGCAGGAACTCAAGGCGAGTCTGGGTGTGGCTGCTGGGTAGTTTTGAAGGTGAAGTTTCCTGGATAGAGTGTGTGGGTTATATAGTCTTCTTAAACTTTTATGGCTGTGGTTCTTCTGTAGACCTGAGGATAGGAAAAAAAAAAAAGAGAGAGAGAGATTTTCTCTGGAGTCCTCCTAGCAAAGCTATGCTTTCCTAGAGCTTTTTGTGGATCATAGATCAGTGCATTTTGAGGGGGTCAGAAGTGAACTTGACTCTACCTGGTCTCTCAGCTCCCAATAACATCTGAATGGTCAATCTTCTCTCTAGAGCTTCAGTTGTCTTCAACCCTGTAGAAATGGCCCCTGTACTTCTCCAGTGGGCTGACAGTGACAATGAAAGGTTCAGGTCTTCCATACAATCAAGTCTTGAGCTTCTTCAGTACCCAGCTGAGGGGCACATGGCTCTCATGGCTTGATATTTATAGAGGCAAAATTCCCAGGAATCTTTCAAATTGATTTTCAAGGTATGATATGCAGTCTCCATAGTTTAGTCCGGGCTTGTCCAGAAATGCATTTAAGGAATCAGTGAGAGGATGTGGGATGGATAGGTCTTGCTAAAGTTCATTTTTCTCTTTTACCTCTCTCTCTCCCTTTTACCCCACTGCTCATCTCATGCTTATGATTTATGAATATCAGATCTCTTTTTGTTAGCCATCCTTGGCTGGGCTTCAGCTAACCCTTCTCCATCAGTTTTCTTCCACGGTCTTCAGAATACCACTGGGAGAAATCAAATGTAAACAGATCTATTTTATAGATAGGCTGAGAAATTTGAGTAATTCTTTTTAAAAAATACTCTGCTTAAAATACCTATAAGCAGAAGTATCAAAATGTTCCCATGTAGCTCCCTGAAAATATGAGAAGAGCCAGCCAGGTAGGGGTGGAGGCTGTCTGCTCAGAAACCTCTGGAGGAGGAATTGTGCGAGGGGCTGTCAGCTGCCCCAGCTGTGGGGAAGACTAACATCCAAGTTTGGTCCCAGTGTCACCACTTAGTAGTTGTGTGACTTCACAGAATCACTTGGACCTTTCTGAAGGATGCCTTTCCCCGAAGAATGGAGATAAGATTGCTCCAGAACTCTCTATTTTGAGCCATGCCTCACAGTAAGAATTATAGGTTATATCACAGGCCAGCATACACATATGCATACATATGCCTGCAAGATGGAAACATACTTTCCATGAAACAGTTTTTGCGTACATTTTGAAAATGTCTCTGATATTTTCTGTTGTAGAGCATAGTGATTGCAACCCATTAAATAATGGCATGTTCAAGTAATGAATGACAACATGGAGTTCGACCAATAGTACAGGTACCTCCTAGATGTTCATTTCCTTACAATACTGAGGGCCTGGGGTTTGTATAATTGGAATATGATAAGCAATGCTATAGAAACCCTGGCATTTCAGTGGTATAGCACGGTGAATGTTTACTTCTTGCTTTTGTTAAGCACCCTGTGAGCTGGCAGATCTTCAAGGCACCGCAACTCTTGCGGGATTCCGGCATTTTCCATCAGTTTGCCTCAATGTGTGTGTGTGTGTGGGAATGGTATCTCATGGATGACCTTAAGAATTCTACCTGAAAGTTGATATATGATACTGCCAATAAACCTCAAATGGCTAGAACTCAGTCAAATGGCCTCTAATTGCAAGGGAGGCTGGGACACACTGCCTGTATGCTGGGGAGAGGGAGGCTGTGAGATCAGAGTGAATGACATACACCACAAGAGGTAGATGGGGATAGGTCTTTATTACACTGATACCTAGCAGTTATGTGACAAGAGATCTGTTTGATTTGGGGCATTGCTGTTCAGCCACAAGGGCTAGACTGAATAAGTGATGTTGGAGGACTGTTTGTGCTTTGTGTCAGGCCTTTATCATGATTTGAAAGCTTCACAGACTCACAGATGGGTATGAACACAGTTTTCTACAACTAGGATGAATTTATGTTTTGCCTGACCTTGGAGTTCCAGTCGTACATCCTTATGGACAATGGAGTAGGAGTGAAAGTTCTGTTTCAAGGTGGTGAGTCTAGACTACTCATATCCCTAACTGATCATGGAAGTCAACATTTATTGAGCACTCATTGTATGCCAGACTTTGAGCTGGGCAGTTCAAAAGCTTTATCTTATATAATTGACCGCATTATTACATATCTTAGTGCCCTTCACAATCATTTAGTCTCTACTTTCACCTCACAAGGGAAAAATAATTGAGGTTCAGAGAGCTTGTCTTTTTCTAGGTCTGTATTACCATCCACTGATAGGCAATACAGTAGATCAGTGGATGGACAATACAGTAGATCTCTCATTCCCCGTGACAAGAACAGGAAGCCTTGACAAGAGGCACACTGGATATTTTACCTTAGTAGAAAATCAATTGAATTTTTAAATTTTGGATCAGGGAGAGCTTTATTCAGATATAGACCAGGTATGCTGATGTGTACTGGGATAGAATACCCCAAACACTGTGGCAACTATTAAACTTTGAGTGTAGGCTTCAAATAGTCATTTGGGCAGAAGTAACAAAAGCATTCACAAACAATTCAAGCACAGGTGGGTAACTTATCCTAGTGTCATAATTTCATGTAGAAACACAGTCTAAATTTTAAGAAAAGATCTTGCCTATTACTTTTATTTTGATCAAGTCACCAAATTCCCCTAGAAGTTCTGAGCAAAGTTTTAATACCCCTCTCTTTGGAAATCTTAAAAGGTGGTTCTTTAGAACTAGTCTAAGCCCTGCATATGACCTTAGATTCATGCCTTGGACCAAGGGATTCAGAAGAAATCAGCTTTTCCATGTTTTAATGTGGCAAGTTGTGTGTGTGTGTGGGGGGGAGCACACACACACACACACACACACACACACACACACAACCAGTTCTGGGGCTTGAACTTAGGGCCTGACCATTATCTATTAGTTTTTATGCTTTAGAGGATCTTCCTTTAGAATCTCAGACTTGCAAGGGAATAGGCAAGAAGAACACCAGCTCACAGTCCCACTATTAACTGGTGTTAATGGGGGTGTATAGATGGGGGTTCCTGGGCTCTAGAGTCTTCACTGAGGTGTAAACTTGCCTGGCATTGGTAATTGGTGCTGTGTATGAACTGATAATTTTATTAGTTGGAAATGAAATATTTTCTGCTCACTGCAGATTTCTGGTATTCTTACATTCCATGCCTGGTATTTCTGAAGCAGTACAGACTGAGTGTGAGCCATGACCAGGGAATCAGGACTGCTAGTTTTGTCCTGATCTGGCTGTTGACTTGTTCCTTCTTCCTGGGCAGCTTGCCCAACCTCTCTGTGCTTCATTACCTTCCTTTCCCACCTGCAAAACAAGGATCATTTCTTCTACCTGCTTTAACTCAGAGATGTCAGGTGCATCCAGGCTTTGTACTCAGAGATGTTGGCAGGGAATACATGCTATATATACATTTATGATGGTGTTTGGTTTCTGTTGTGATTATAGTTATTTTATTTATTTTTTAATGGCTCAGAAGCATCTATTTCAGTCTTGCTAAAAGAAGACAAACTATATTACAATGATTTACTGTGAAGATACAATCTTTCAAAGCTAGAATATAATTTCTAAGTGTTACCTTCTGAATGCCAACAAATACTTTGTCTTAACTCTTGAAGTCTAGCCATGTACTTTGCAGTTCTGAGATGTTACTACCTTGCTTTCCCTCTTTTCATGAAGACATTACAGGTCCCATTTTGTGTTTACATTACAAAGACCTCATCTTGTATACTAACTTTACTTAAAATATAATATTTTTTTGCATACACTGAGTGGAGGAAAACAAAAACAATCTCCTGAAGCTCATCAACCGCAAATGGTGATTCTCAAAAAGAGATGGTTTTGGAAAGTTCCAAATACTGAAAATGGGTGTATATGAACCCTGTTTTGCATCTTTAATTATAACATTTTCCATTGATGTGCTATAATCATACATTTTCTCTAGAGCCAAAGCAATGTGTAATACCAGCTCCATTCACTAATGAACTGGCAAATCACTCAAGGTCTTGTCAAAAACTGCACTGGTGTCCATGTAGGACCTCTTTCCTAGCCCATGGGATCAGAATACAGTCTTCTCATGGCACTCAAAGGCCTCCTTAATGAAATGTCAGCATCAAGCATGCAGGTTTTCTGATTCAATAGCTGTCTGTCTGTCTGTCTGTCTGTCTGTCTGTCTATCTGTCTGGCTATCTGTCACAGCCTTTCCCCTTTCTTCACTGTCATTTTGTGTAGTGGCTGCTCCCTAGGGAAAATGAACTGCTTCTGAAATTCAGCAAGTGATGGATGCAAAAGCTGAGTGAAGGTCAGTCTGTGGGGGTGGAGGTGGGAAAGATTTGAGGAGGGTGGAGTGGAGATTTGGATGATCCCAAGCAAGTTCTCTGAAGGCCTCTTGACCTAAAAATAGATTCCTTCTTTAAGCTTCAGAATCTGAGATTCTTCTACCAGGAACAGACTTTGAGTTAAGAAAATTTCCCTGGAAGGGGGTAGGGTATGAATTCTGGCAAAGTAAATACTTGTCAGATGTAAACCAGAGCCAGTTCACTTATAAACTGGAGTTTATAGAAATTATCTTCTGTCTGGCCTAAAGGGGTGAGGCTGGAAGAGTGAGGGTCTCTTGTGTCAGGGTAGGGACTGAAGTTCTCTTGGTTTCAAAAAATAGGGGAGGGTGAAGTCAGCTGTGGGGAGAAGCCTGAGTGCCTGG
Organism: Megascapheus bottae; assembly: GCF_031878675.1. Classification (NCBI taxonomy): domain Eukaryota; kingdom Metazoa; phylum Chordata; class Mammalia; order Rodentia; family Geomyidae; genus Megascapheus; species Megascapheus bottae. The sequence goes on from NC_143515.1 coordinate 42,653,600, forward strand.
GCAGGCATGGCCTGGCCTCTTTTTATGTTAGGCAGGAGCTTGGCTTGGAGTTGCAGAGATTGGAGCCAAGTTGCTTAGAAAGATTGAAGAGGTGACAAAATCAGACCAATGGTGTTCAGAGTTCAGATGTTACTATTCTATAAGGATTGGCTAATGCCACATGAGGGTTTGGGCTTCTTTTCAGGAAAGGTTCTGTGCATCTGAGAATACACCTGAATTTTCCCCAGTTCATTAATTATTATTATTATTAACATCTTACTGATGCAATGAAATAATGTTATTATTGTTCTTTGTCTTCCTCCCATTTTAATATTGGTCCCCTAAGGACAATTTCATTGTTTTTATTTTGTTGTTGTTTTGTGGATTCAGTCAAGAGCCTGGTAAGTAGTTGGTGCTCAATAAATATTTGTTGGGTAAATGAACACGTTTATACTTTTTGTCAGCATATGACAATTCACTCATCCTTACCAGCCTACAATCTGGTACCAGACACTCTTTATTTTTCCAGTTTGGTACTTTCTTCCTTTGAGCCCTCTCAGAATTTAAGCAATTTCAAATCCTCAATTTGTACCCCTTTTTGATATGAGAAGTGTTCCACAGAGCTGAGGCAGTCTCCAGGAGCTCTGCACCATGCCAGTGGCAGTTATTGCAAAAGGCAAGGCCTAGGATTGAATGTAAACAAACAGTCTTGAGTTTAAAATAGACCATTGAGCAGATCATAAAATAGGCCCCTTGTTTTTAAAAGCACAGTAGATGCTCTCGAGAAATAATAAGAAATAATAAGCTTGGAAGCTGGAGAGAAAGCTCTGACGTTTTCTGGCTGTGTTTGTCCTTCAAACTTTATTTGTGCTTGGCATGCCTGCGATGGGGCCAGCTGCCAGCTGAGGCCAGCGTCATGAGCAGTGGAAAGTTTATCTGGGTTGCTGGAGGGAAGTTGAAATTTCTTTGAGAAAGCTGTCCCATGCTTGTTGTGCTAATGTCTATGAGACACAGGTGCCCTTTGCAGGGGGAGTCCCATGTTTGTCCCAAGAGAAGCATGAGTTGGGGGACTGACGAAGGCTCTAGAACATGCGGGATCTTATCCATACCTGTACCTTTTCCTTAGGCAGTGACAAGGCCCGAGAAATAGTTGATAGTATCCTGCACTTGAGGGGGCACATTCATCACTGAGTTCATTGTCAAAGACTCTTAGGTCAAATGATGACATAATGATCTTTTCTGTACTTCAATTTGGACTCAGGGCCTTGCTTTTGCTAGGCAGATACTCTGTTACTGAAGCACAGCTTTTCTATGAATTATTTTGCCATACAGTATTGCTTTTTGGCCCAGCCAGTGCCTGGACTATGATCTGGACTATGATTTTATGCTTTTTGTCATAACTTCTTCCTTATAAAGCTTTTTTTGGTGGGGGGAAGGCTGAGTTAAACTTAAAGTGTCATCCTTCTGATCTCAGTCTTCCAAGTAGGTAAGAGAGAGAGCCACCAGTGTCCAGCTGATACAACAATTTGTTTTTTTGGTTGCAATTTTGTATAATATTACAACTGGGTAGGCTAAAGGTTGAAGGTCTACCTAGACAGTTTATTTTGTATGACACTGCAAGTTTGGCATAGCCCAAAGATGAGGAGATGTAAATCAACATAATGACTGATGCTATGTAATAGAGAGAGATGGAGAGAGAAGAGGAAAAAGGGAAAGGGAGAATAAGTGAGAGCTAGCCCTCACTGGTGATTCAACTTATACAAGTCTTTATAGGTACTATGTATATGATTTGGAGTGTTTGACATGTTACTTTTCTGAGTGTTAAATTATTTAATGTAAGTTGTGTATTTTTCATTTACTATATCTAGGCTTTTTTCTTTAGTTCTGTCTCATTCTCTGAAATACTCTATATAACTGCTCTGCCATAATTAATATAATCCATTTTCTCCCAATAAATATTTAGGTTAATTTTTCCTGTGACAAACTATACTCCAGTGAATATCCTTGAAAACTGGGTAATTATTCTTGGCTGGAAAACAGAACTTCATCTCCTTCCCAGTATGTATCCTGGTTCACTTTTGCTTGCCTAGAGGAGCAACTCTGAACTGGAATGGATGGGGAGTCTGAAACAGACACAAACTATAGTTCTCCCTACTGGAGGCTGTGTTCTTATAGGGGAAAATAAGACTTCATGATCAAGGGACTTCTCTGCAGGATGACATAGAGTGAGAAGTCAAGACTGGTGGTATAATTTGCTCAAGATGAGACATTTCCTCAAATGAATCCCACACTTTTCTTGACACTTGCTGGGAATCCATGAATCTGAGGCATGCCTTCCTTTATGGCGATTCCTGAGTCATTCACAGTTCCTTGTTATTGTTGTGATTATTTTGAGGAAGAAGACTTGTCAGAGCTGAAGTGTCACACTCTGTCCTTCTTAGAAGCTGTGTGTCCTTCCCATGTATGCTTTGTCATGTCTTTTACCATATATGTATGCTTTTATAAGTAATGTAAACTTTATTTCACATGTTTAAAAATGTTGCAGATCTTTACAGCAAGATATAAACCAGCAAGGCCAGAGACTTGATTCTTTGTAAACCTGTCAACTTTATAGAGTAGTTACTATAGGGTTTGCCTTTGACTGGATCAAGAAGGTGACAGTCTAGGAGGCAGGGTTGCCCAAGCGTCTTCTCTCCCCTGGTTCCCTTTTCACAGTTACTTCAGCTACAAGCTTGGCATTTATTTATTTCTAAAGACTGTGGGCCAAGCTCGGAGCTGGAAAATACCGAAGCTCCAATCTCAAGGAGCCTTTGTGTTAGGTGGAAGTACCTGAAGTGAGCATGTAAAGCTGGGAATAAAGGAAGGAACACACTTCCAGGCAGAGAATGTGCCAGTGGCACAAACCCTGGATTCTTCCTTGGAGTCTCTGCCAATAAGGCCCCACAACAGGCTGCAGCTCTATTGACCTCTTTGAATAGTGCTGGTGACCAGATGTGGTGAGGGAGACGCTGTGCAGTTTTATTGAAAAGAGTGACTTAGAAAATCCCAGACCTGAGGCTTTCAGAATAAAATGACATCAGACTGTATTGTCTTCCTTTTAGGTAAACCTGTCTCTGATGGTGGGTAGAACAAAAGATCAGGAAGCCCAGTGGCTCTAAAGGGTGACAGGAGTGTCAGTTATTACGTCATCACAGATGATGTGGAAACAGAGCCTCCTCCTTCCCTCTCCTTCCCTCTCCTTCCCTCTCCCTTTCTCTCATTGCTTCTTTCCAGATTTCTGTGAAATTTCTTGTTTCACACACTTTCAATTTAAGAGTTAAGAATTGTTTCTTCTTCTCCTTGTCTGTTTTCTTCCCCTTCTCCTTCTCCTTCTTCCTAAAGAATACTGTGGTGGCACAGGTCTTTTTGTGAAACAAGAAAAGAAATTCTGAAACTTCCCATTTGATATGACAACAGTCCACACAGCCAGTCTTCTACAGGGTGGAGGGTTATTGCCATTAACCCATTACCAAGACCATCTTTCCCTTCTTATTTTCTTTCCTTCCTGCCTGGACACATTTGCAAGGGGATCTAAGAGCAATAAAGTCACTTTTAGGGGGTTTTATCCTAATTATTCAACAACTTCCAAGTGGAGAAAAATTTGGGTCTTTGCATTTTTTGGGGGGTATGTGTACGTCTCCTTTCTGTTTGCTAAACAGTAATTGCGGATCTTCCTAGCCACCTTTAATACTCCCAGCTAATTATCCTGAAATAAATCTCTTTCAAGCCTGCATGCCAGCAGTTCTGGGATCCTAGCTGCTCTTTCAGCTCCAGGCCGCCTGTCACTCAAATGGGCCTCAGCTGCAATTCCGAATGATGAGTATTAACCTCCCGCTGGGAAGATTCGCCCAATCGCCCCACTTCCAACAGAAGCTCCTAGGGCCCTACCACGCTCCTACCTGTTAGCCTAAGCTGGGATTTTCTTTTGCTAACGCTGTGATTTTGAAAAGTAGAAGAGGATTCCTGGGAGAAGGACACTCAGTTAACCTTCTCCTAATTGCCGTCCAAAATGGAAAGGGAAAGGAAGATGGTGGCTGTCCCAGGAGGAACAGGAAGTGGCCAACAGCCTTGCAAGGAAGCACACTGGCCAGCTGGTGAGCCTGAGAGAGAGACTTCCTGAACCAGGTCCACACACTTTGACCCAGAGGCAATGGATGCTGGTGTCTAGAAACAGGCCTGAATTCCCATTTCTGTCCTCTGATATCCTTCCTAGTTCTCAGTGTGCCTTTTGGTGGCACCTTGGGGTCTCCTTTCTTTGTCTAAGCCTTTCCAGATTTCCTCCATCCTAGTTGAGCCATAGATATCTTACTGATCCTTAGACTGGTTATTTCTTTGGAATGTTGCCACTGGGCCCATGTGTCTCTTCTGAGTGAGACAACATTCTCCCTCCCATTTCACGTGCTCTCTTCTGGTAAGCTGAGACAATGGAGACCTAGGCTGGCTCAATAGAAACCATGGGTAATAGCATGGAACAATTCTGCTCAAGGCATGACAAAGAGTATGAGTTAAATAAATGAATAAATGAACAAGCAAGTACAGAAACTAAATCCTGTCCCCAGATACTACAAAATATTATTCCTTAGATTGATGTAACTTTCTCCCCTTTCCTTCCCTTCTTCCCTTCCTACCCCCCACTTCTCTTCTCTTTCTTCTCTCTTCCATCTCTCTACCACAATGTGCAAATTGAGCTATTGTTTACCCAAAGCCAGTTCTCTTCCCCATGGAAAGAATTCTGTTTCCTGACCACTAACAGACACAGCCATATGACTTGCTGTGGTCAGTACAAATGTTAACTAATGCCAGTGCATGTACCATTGAGGTGGAAATGGTTAGAAACTAGTATTCTCTTTTCTCTCTGTTCTATCTGCTTACAAAATTGCAGATAATGGCTGCTGTGTTAGCTGGGGCCTCTCCTAATGGATACACAAATATATTCATGTACATCTATGTAAGGTTTCATTTTCTCAGTTTTTCAATACACAATTTTATCTGCCTTTGGACGAACATATGTTTTTTAACCTAGCTGGCCTTTTATATGGTTCAGTGTTCCAGCAAGATACCAGCAACCTAATCCTGGCTCAAGAGAAAAACGAATGTTCTTGTTTAGTTGCTTACTGAAGAGGTGAGTTGTACATTAACATTGAATCCCTAGTAAAGTAAACAGAGCATCAAATAACTTCTATGTATCATATCTCAAAATATCTGAGTATGACTGACAGATAGTTATGAATGCATATGTTTGAAGGGGCAGGGGATTCTCAAAACTTCAATGTGCATGGTTGTGTAGATTATTTCGGGAGCTCCTTTTAAAAAGGGTATACTAATAGGAACTTTTTTCATATTTTTTTTATTTTTTTATTTTTTAAATAGAAGGGTTACATGATATTTGCCAGATAGAAGGTGCATTAATTCACATACATTGATACCCTTTCACATAAAGGTGCCAAGGAACCTGTAATTTCTTTTCTTTTTTTTTTTTTTGCCAGTCCTGGGCTTGAGCTCAGGGCCTGAGCACTGTCCTTGGACTTTCTCAAGGCTAGAGCTCTACCACTTGAGCCTCAGCACCACTTCCAGCTTTTTTCTATGTATGTGGTGCCAAGGAATCGAACCCGGGTCTTCATGCATGCTAGGCAAGCACTTTAACCACTAGGCCAAACTCCCGGCCCGGAACCTGTAATTTCTACCACCCTTGAAAAACCAGAGGGTGCATTTTAAAGCATACCTTGGGTGTCACTGAGACCCTGTAGGAAACTATGATGGGAGAAGCTTGTATCATGTGGAGTCTTTGGCACAACCCAAGCAAAGTGTGAGTTCCAGGTTCCCACCAGTCTATCTTCTCCCCTGGATCTCAGCTTTGGGGAGGATTCTTGCCTTGGACTATAGCCTGTTTTCCAGGACCCTGTTTTCTCATATTCTTTGTAGTCTGAGTCTTCTGGGCTTGCCTAATGGGTGGAGCTTAATAGATTTTATTCAGCATTCACCTTGTCTAAAGTTGTTTTCCTCAGTTTCTGCCCAGAATTTTCATCTGCTCAATCCTTTGGTCTTGACTGGTCAGAGAGTATGACCAAAGACACCATAATTCTGATGGTGACCAATAAAATCTGCAGTCACATGTTGATCTGGAAGTTTACTTCCCAAAGAATATTCCAGCTTTGAACCCCAGCATGTGGCATAGAAAAAACACTATTAACTACCAGATGAATCTTTGGCTGTTGACTATTTCCTGCATCTATAAATCCTCCTTCTATGGCCTGTCATGACAGTTATGCAAGTGACCTTTGGGTTTCCCAATTTCAGAAAAGGAAAAAAAAAGTAGGACAATGAAATCCACTTCATCCATGGAAACATACCACAGTGAGATTGTGAAATAGTCAGGGATGCCAAAGACTAAGTTAAAAAAAATTATCAATGGAAACAAGGATGTGCTGGTTGAGAGTTGAGGTCTATTTTATTGTGATAGGAAGAACTCCAATCCCAGCTCCCCTTTGTGGGGATCTCCTGGTGGTCTTACATGGATCACTTACCTTTTTCAGGCTTCAGTTTCCCTGGCTTTGACATATGACAGATCCTTTCTAGTGTTCACACTTTACATTTCTGGGATGTAATTTTGATACCTATTGAATCATATTAACTTGAAAAATATGTTCTCAAGCATGGGCATTTCTTAAGAAATCAGAGGATTCATGCTATTACCTTGATAATCCCATTGTTTGGGGAGAATTTGATTTTTTACAGAGTTTATCACAGCAATCTTGTGAAATTAGCAAGGGTAGTTATGTCTATTTCATGACTCAGATTCTGTTGGTGGTAGGAGTGGCTTAGAACTCAGAAATCTTGGTTTACATACCCTTTCTTATACAAATGGAAGCTGTACGTTTCCTGCTATTACTGGCATGGGACTTACTGAAGCCCATGTTACCATAATAAGTTGGTTTAATCAATAATGATTGAATATATTTCAGATGTTTAATGGTGAAAAATACCTAGCCTTATAAAATATAACGGGTTTGTGAGGATTAGTTCTATAACTAGACACAGGAAGTACTATAAGGCATTTTTATGACTCTCACTTCTAAAAAAGATAAAGTAGCAGGAACAAGGCTTACCTTCTTGTTACAAACAACTGCAAACTAGGGAAAATATGAAATGACAGCTTTGAAGTCATTGTACATAAAGCCAATCCTTAAGTAAATCCTTAAGCACAATTACGTTGTGGTATATAGTTGGGCTAATGTATAAGAAGGGAGAAACCCAGTATATTCTAGCTGTTTCCCTACATTTAAAGTCTGGTGAGAAAAGGTAGTCAGAATCAGAGTGCACAAAACAGAGTGGAGAGACTTTCATAGAGAAAGAACTGTGGAGATTTGTAGAGAGTCTCTCACAAAGCTTCATTGGACTGCTTATAACTCTGGAACCTGTAAGGAAACTAGTCCCTGCTAGGAAAAGAATTAACTACAAGGATGAGAGAAATGGTTTCTTAAAACCATAAAGGTAGGGAAGGGAAGTGGGGAAAACAAGATGATTGGGAAGGGGTGGGGAGAGAGAAGTGAGGACAAAAACATGAGAAGGGGTATCAATGTGCGAGAAGTAATGCACCTACTACCTGACGAGTGTAACTGTAACCCCTTTATACATTATCCCGATGATAAAATTTAAAAGGGGGGATCCTATATAGTGCTGTGAGTAGTTACTGGGTCCTTTAAACCAGAGTGGAAAGCTTCCTAAGTCACAAGACATTGAGCCAAATACTCAGAAGAGTTTTGTCTCCGTAGTAGGCAAAATTAGCCCTTGATTAAATCTTGATCTTATCTAACAAACCTTAAGAAAAAAGATTCTAAAAAGATCAGGCTGTTTCTAAGCAACTTAATAGTGCCACAGAAGGCAGCTGAAAATATTTACCAGATGACACAAATATCCAGTAAGCAACAAGGTAAAATTCACAATGTCTAGCAACATAATAAAAAAAAGTACAAGACATGCATCTTGAACAGAAAAATCTATCAATAGAAATAAACTAAGAAATTTCACAGAAGATAGAATTATACACAAGAACACTAAAAACAGTTACAACTGCTTTAAATTTATAGCTTTAAGAAAATAGCTTAAAAGGGTGAATGTGTTAAGATGTGGAAGAAACTACAACATATCAGATGAAAAATATACTGGATGAAGTTAAGAGACTAGATATTATAGAAGGAAGCATTATATCAATGGAAAACATACAGGAATACATTTATTAACAACTAAGGTACCTAAAATATGATATCTATAAGCCAAGTCCTTGCAGAAGAGCCTTCTTATGGAGCTTGGCTTATATAATAATGGAAATGAAAAAGTTCCATGATGTTTCATCTACTTGATAGAGAACCAGGGACACTGTGGTGTGGAAGTTTGAGTTCACAAATCTGATGACCAGGGTATCATGATACATGGGTGTGGGCTACTGGTGTTTAAATCCTGGATTCTGAAGGCTCAAGAACCAGTAACTCTAATGTCTGAAGACAGGAGAAGATGGATATTCTAGCTCAAGAAAAGAGAAATAATTTATCTTTTCTCAACCTTTTAGATGACGTCCATTGGTATTAGTGAGGGTGGATCCAAATGCTTGTCTTACAGAAAAACTCAGAAATAAAGTTTTACCAGTGATGTAGTTTTCCTGTAGGCTGGTCAAGTTGAAATAGGAAATGAATTACCACGCAGTATATGTAAACACATAGAGCATAGTAAGTTAAAGAGAAATAGCATAAGCTCTAAAGAAGAATAATCAGAAAAATTCAAGTAATCCAAAAGAAAATAGGAGAGAAAACAACAGAATATGTATAGGACAAATAGGCAAATAACAGCAATATGATTAGTTAAAATCTAAACATATGGCTGGGCACTGGTGGCTCACACCTGTAATCTTAGCTACTCAGGAGGCTAAGATCTGAGGACCATGGTTTGAAGCCAGCCTGGGCTGAAACGTCCACGAGCCTATCTCCAACAAACTACTCGACAAAACAAAACAGAAAAACAAGAAGTGGTACTCTGGCTCAAGTTGTAGCCTTGAGTAAAAGCTGCTCATCAACAGAGTCCAGGCCCAAATTTAAGTTCTAGGACTGGCAAAAAAAATCTAAACATATTATTAAACACAGTAAATGAACTGATTTCTGAATAAAATTATCAATAAGGATCAATAATATTTCATAGTGATGAAAGCATCTATTCCTCAGGAGGCTCTGATAATCTTTAACACGCAAGAAGCAAAAACAGAGATTCAAGAAGTAGATAAGTACAAAATTATTGTCAGAAATGTCAATACCCTTTTTTCAATACTTGATAGAACAAGTGGACAGAAAATCAGTAAGTATATAAACTTGGACAACACTATAAACCAACTTGTTCAAGTTGACATTTATAGATCGTATTACCCAATGAATTCTTTTCAAGTTTCCATTTTCTGAGCCATAAAAAAACTTTAGCAAATATAATAGTATCTCAATAAAAGTATGATAGCTGGCATGAGCAAGATAAAGTAGAATTTAATAATGGAACTATTTAGAAAACTCTAAATGTTTTTAAAAATGAATAGTCCATTTAAAATTTCCCATGGGTCAAAGAGATAAACAAATAACACATACATGTTTTGCACTGAGCAAGAAATAAAAATATAATGTATTAAAACTTGTTGGAAAAATAAAACTTGCAGGAAGCAGCTAGTATAGTATTTGGAGGGAAATTTATAGTACGGAAATGTCTATATTTGAAGTGAACATTCACATCAGTCCTATCAACTTCTAATCTGAGACATTAAATGAAAGGGCAAAAAAATACCCAAATTAAGGAGAAGAAAAGAATTTGAAACAAGGAATACAATATCAGAAATGAGAGAGCAATTATTACTATGGATTTTGTAGACATAAAATAACAAAGGAGAACTTTAGCTAATAAATTCTATAACACAAATGGACAAATTTCTTAGAAGTTACAAACTAGCAAAGTTCATTCCAAAGATAAAGGTAGTCTAACTAACCCTATATAAAAGAAATGGAGCTTTATAGTTGATACTCCTTCTTAGCAGGAAACGTAAAACATCTAGGAAGAAAAATACCAATTCTTTTTTTTACTTCTTATTATTTATTTCTTTGAATTATCTTTAAGTAGTAATACAAAGGAAGTTCCACCTAACAGAGCAGTTTATGAATATAATACACCAGACTCATCCTTTCAACATTCTCACCCTCACTTCGCCCCATCCCTTCCCTTACTTTCCTTAGTTTTGTGGTATACACAACGAATTCTTTTTCTTTTTTTTCTTTTTGCATTATTTTCTTGTAAGATGATGAAGAGAAGGTTTACAGTTTAAAAATTAAGATAATGAATACATTTCTTTTTAAAAATTTCATTCAGGGTGATATATAGAGGGGTTACAGTTACATTTGGCAGGTAGTGGCACATTACCTGCCATTGGTAACCCTTCTACATTTCTTTTTAAACACTGTTATCCCCTCATTTATTTTCTTCCCACTTACTACTCCCCAGTCTGCTCCCCTAGGTTTTAAAGTTCATTTCCAATATAGTGTCAAGTGAGTGTCTGTATTGCACTAGTTCGTCCTTTATCCTGCTGTTTCTGTGATTCCCTTTCCCTTCCACAGATTAGATAAGCTTATATACAAGGCAAAAGATACAGAGTTTGGCCTAGTGGTAGAGTGCTTGCCTAGCATGCGTAAAGACCCAGGTTCAATTCCTCAGTTACTATATGTAAATAAAGCCAGAAGTGGTGCTTGGGCTCGATTGGTAGAGTGATCAAGGATAGTGATCAGGCTGGAAAAAAAAAGTCTGGAAAAATACCAATTCTTTACAGGCTTTTCTGGGAAACTAAAGAGAAAGAAATATTTTCAAATCAGTCTTTGAGACAGCCTTACACTAACCCCAAGACCAGACAAAGACATTATGATCAAATATTTCTTTTCTATAGGATGAAAATTTTTTATAAGAATGTAAGTGCTGAAATAATGTCTGCCTTCAAGATACATTGAGGTGGCTCCAGGAAAATGAGAAGTCTTCAACTTTTCTTCATGATTACCTTTAATGAATGTCATTGGTAGCCTACATCTATTTTTGAGTTGGGGATTTTATCCAGCATGATAATCTTTCTCTTTTAATGGGACATTTTGTCCACTTGCTTTTTTAATATATTTATGAATATATTTGGATTAAAACCACTCTCAGCTGGGCACAGTGGATCACGCCTGTAATCCTAGCTATACAGGAGGCTGAGATCTGAGGATCACAGTTCAAAGCCAGCCAGGGCACTAAAAAGTCCATGAGACTCTTATCTCCAATTAATCACCAGAAACCAGAAGCTGCACTGTGGCTCTGGGGGTAGGTGGTAGCCTTGAGCTGAAGAGCTCAGGGACAGTGCCCAGGCCCAGAGTTCAATTCCTACAATTTTTTTTTAAACCTATACTCTCAGCCAGGTGCCAGTGGCTCATACCTGTAATCCTAGCTACTCAGGAGGCTAACATCTGAGGACCATGGTTTGAACCCATTGTAGGCAGGAAATTTGTGAAACTCTTATCTCCAATGAACCACCAGAAAGCCAGAAGTGACTCTGTGGCTTAAAGTGGTAGAGCACTAGCTTTAAGCAAAAAAAACCTCAGGGATAGCACCTAGGCCCTGAGTTCAGGCCCCATGACAGACAAAACAAAACAAAACAAAACAACAAAAAAATTATGCTCTCTCGTTTTTTAAAACATTTATTTTCCTATGGTTTTCCATTTTCTCCCCTTTCTTGCTTCTACTTGGGCTTGTTGCTTCTTTCAATATCTAATAGCTTATTGAATATATTTTTGGTAATTGTAGTAGTGCTCAGAAAATTACATGTAGCTCCTTAATATAACAAGTCAAAATAAATCAGAATTTCCATCATTTCTGGATAAGGGGGAGGTCCCACTTTATTTTTTTGCAATTTTACATGTCTCCTTTTATATTTATCTCCTTTTATTTTTGTATTTGTTTCCTTTCTACTTAAATGCTATTATAACTTTTAATTTATGAATATTTTAGATCTTTTTTATATATTTATTATTGTAATTAATAGAAGGGTTACATGATATTTGCCAGATAGATGGTGCATTAATTCCCATACATTGATACCCTTTCACATGTCTTGGTCCCCATTTCCCTCCCCCCACCCCCAACCCTCATCTTGTTTTCCCCCCTTCCTTATCCAATTTCAAATAACCAAATACAAATATATCCGATATATCGGTAACAAAGTGAGATACTGTAACAATTTGAGATAGCCAAGGGACAGCAAAAGAGATGAGAGATAACACAGTACCCTAAGAACAACAATCATTCATTATATGGCTTACGTTTCTATATCCTGGAGATCCTTCCATTTAGCGTCCTACTATATGGCCTTTTGTATCAAGGTTTTGCTCTATTGCAAATCTCTGCTAGGAGAGCGCAAGGTTTCTACTGATTATGACAATCTTAAAAGACAGCATTATCATTTTAAATATGAATTATTCATGTAGTTTAGCCACTTGTTTACCACTTTATATTGCTCTTTTGAGTTTCAATCTGAGATTGTTTTCATTTTGGCTACTAGATCTTTCTTTTAGTTCAAAACTAATGATAGTTTTGATTTTTTCGTATAGAAATAAAACTACCTCATCTTGATTTCATTGATGTTTTCATTGATATTCCAGGATATTTTAGCTGGGTATAAGATGTTCAGAATAGCACTTTTAAGATGTTCTTATACTTTTGTAAGATTTGTACTATGACAGCAAGTCAGCTGTGAATTCTATTTCTGTAATCTCTTTAAGTTTAAAGAAGTCCTTTTCTCTTGATGAATCACCAGCTTTTTCTGATAGGTAAGATTACTTTTTTTTTTTTCTGATCTTAGGGTTTGAACTCAGAGTCTCAGGGCTGTCCCAGAACATACTCAAGTACTTGAACAACAGCCAACAGCTCCATTTTTGGCTTTTTCATAGTTAATTGAAGATAGAGTCTCAAGGACTTTCTTGGCCAGCTGCTTCAAAGTATGAGCCCTAGATCTTAGCTTCCTGAGTAGCTGGGTTTGCAGGCTTGAGCCACTGGCACTCAGCTAAGATTTAATTTTTTATTACTTACTCTGCTTGAGATTCATAGTAAATGCTCATTGAATTTGTTTTAACTCAACATAATTTATTAAGGGTACTGGGTATACTTGTAGTTTGCTGCATTTTATTTTTTTCTAAATGATAGATTAGCTAAACAAATAGAAGTACATGATTTTTTTTCTTCTTTTTTAAATACAAGAAAGAATTTTGGATGCTAAACAAATCAGCTACCCCCGCCACCTCCCTTCTAGTTTGTCATAGACTGTGCTTTTACAAACCATTTAAACACAGCATTATAATGCTGAGGTATGTGGTCAGGATCACAGAATAAAATGCAGCTTCTTTCAATCCATTTTGCAAAACCAGCAAACACTACAACAAAATCCAATAGGATTTAACCACATACTAAAAGTGACAAAATCTAACAAGACACAAGATCTAAATATTATAGAGTTACAGTTTCTTCAGAGATGATGTACAATACTTAAGACTGAGGACAATAGCTTCCATCCCCAAAGGACCCTTCCTTCTTCTGGGTATTCCTCCCACAAGCCTCACCAGACAGATTGGTCCTTATACTGGCTCTGGCCCTGGCTCTACTCTACATATTCAACCCTGGACCTGGCTCCTGCTGGAGTTCTTTCTTTTGATCCCTGGCTACAGATCCTTCTTCTTGTTGGTTTCCAGGTTGCTTGTGGACCCCCAAGAGAACTCATGCTTGGGTGGACTGGTGTGAGGCACCTGCCCTGGGCTGAGCCATCTCTCCAGCCCCCAATTTCACATAATACAAACGTGTCTTCGGGTACCCAAAGCAGAAGTGATGGTTTGATGGAAGCACCCCCACACTGCGCAACATGTCCCAGACGTGGGTTCTGGGGCGCTGTTACCTTTGGATGAGGCCCACGCTCATTAGGGGTGGACCTGATTCGGGACCATCTCCCCGCCGGGTCTTCCTCGGATTGTTCAGGAGGTTTCCATGTGTCGTCCAGGTGTAAGTATGGTGCTTGCTATTGAGCTGTTTGTTTCATCGCTGGTGCCCTGCCGCCTTGGCGGGGTCTCTGAATTTGTTTTATAATTTGAATGCTCATCAATTTCGAGAAAAGCCCTTAAATACTGTTGTTCTTCCGTTTTCAGTCTCTTCTATGATAAGTTACATTACTTCTGGTTCTCTAGTTAACAAGTCGTGATCGATCTTCTTTGCTTCTTTTTTCTCTTTTATTCTTTTTTTAAAATATTTTTATTGTAATTAATAAAAGGGTTACATGATATTTGCCAGATAGAAGGTGCATTAATTCACATACATTGATACCCTTTCACATGTCTTTATTCTTTTATTTCTTATGGCAATGTTCTTTTGATTTACCTTTGGGTTATCTACACTTCAGTTGTGTTTAACCTATCCTCAAACTCATCTATGGATTTAAAAGTTTCATTTATTTATACGGTTTACTTTTAGGATTTTTATTTTTCCCCCTATGTTTAAGAACATTTTCAAACAGCTTGTTATAAGTTTCCATACTGATTTTAATGTCCTTAAAGTATGTTAGAAATAAGGCATTTAAAGCTGGCCACGGTGGCTCATGCCTGTAATCCTAGCTACTCAGGATATTGAGATCTGAGGATCACATTCAAAGCCAGCTCTGACACTAAAGTCCATGAGACTCTTATCGCCAATATCCACTAGAAAATGGGAAGTGGTGTCATGGCTCCAGGCGTAGGGTGGTAGGCTTGAGCTGAAGAGCTCAGGGACAGTACCCAGGCCAGAGTTCCAGGTCCATGACTGACTGAAAAAGAAAAAAAAAAAGGAATAGGTATTTAAAAGTCTGTGTAATATCTCCATTACCTGAATCTGCTGGATGACTGGTTATTTTTATTTGAAAAAGTGTTAATATATGAATGAGAATTAGAGATACTTTGAAGTTATCATTATCATATCTTCTACAAAGGATTTGATTTTCATCTTAGAGAAATAATCTGACATAAATGCCTCAGTCTAATCACCACTGGATAGTTCAAACCAGGCTTTTAACCCTTGTGGGGACTGGCTTATATTTTACTCAGTCTTACTCATAAGATTGTCCATTTCCTTTTTTCCCCCTTTTTTTCAAGTTGGTCATGGGGCTTGAACTCTGGGCCTGAGTGCTGATCCTGAGCTCTTTCACTCAAGGCAAGTGCTCTACCACTTTGAGTCACAGTGCCAGTTCCAGTTTTCTGGAGGTTAATTGGAGATAAGAGTTTAATGATTTTTTTTTTTTTTTGCCTGGGCTGGCTTTTAACTGTAATCCTCAGATCTCAGGCTCCTGAGTAGCTAGGATTGTGGTGTGAGCTACTAGCACCTAGTAGGATTGTATGTCATTACCCTAAACAGGATTTTATTAGCCTCTCTGTCTTTTTAGGTCTTGAACTTGAATTTCTCTTATCCTCAAAACTGTCTTTCAAAAGGTTTCTGAATTTTTTTTTTTTGCTAGTCCTGGGCTTGAGCTCAGGACCTGAGCACTGTCCTTGAACCTTCTCAAGGCTAGAGTTCTACCACTTGAACTTCAGCACCACTTCCAGCTTTTTTTCTAGGTATGTGGTACCAAGGAATTGAACCCTGGTTTTCGTGCATGCTAGGCTAGCACTCTACCACTAGGCCAAACTCCTGGCCCCAGGCTTCTGAATTTTAAACTTTTGTGACATCTCTGCTGGCATTGACTAGGCTTCCAGAGTCTGGTGGAGAAATAGCCTAAACTATGAGAACAACTTTTCTAGATCTCCTTTTTATCCAGTTAGTCTTGGTCCTAATTCTTCTCTATCTTGCAACATCATGTGTCAGATGATTTTTATACATTGCCCTGATTTTCTGAATAATGCTTCCTATAAGTTACATACTATTCCAGTATAAGCAACACTGCTCTTCCATTGCTGTGGTCCTGGAAAAATAATTTCCCATTTCTGGAACATTCTTTCTTCCTTCCTTTTGTTCATCTTCCTTCCTTCCCTCCCTCCCTCCCTCCCTCCCTCCCTCCCTCCCTCCCTCCCTCCCTTCCTTCCTTCCTTCCTTCCTTCCTTCCTTCCTTCCTTCCCTCCCTCCCTCCCTCCCTCCCTCCCTCCCTCCCTCCCTTCCTTCCTTCTACCAGTCCTGTGGCTTGAACTCATGGTTTAGGCACTCTACCCTTGAACCACAGCACCCCTTCTGGCTTTTTCTGTGTATGTGGTACCCAGGAATTAAATGCAGGGCTTTGTGCATGCAAAGTAAGCACTCTACCACTAGGCAACACTCTCCAGGAACTCTGTTTCTTATCTATACAATAAAGGGGTTAGACTGTAGATTGTAGGATTAACCCTCCAGCCAGTGTTAATCCTATCTTAGTCTATAGGCTGGATGAACATGTGGGTCGATTTAGACTGTCAGGCCTCATAGGGAAGGCTGACCAGTTCTTCCTGTGAAATAGTCTTGCATCCTGCCCCACCTGGCTGAGGTATGGTGTTGGCTTTGGAGTGATGGTAATAGGCAGGTTTATGCCTTTTTGGAGACTGTAAATATGTCCTATAAGGCCGAAGGATGGCTGCTTTGGAATATTATCCTACTAGCCTTGTTAGTATGAAATGGAGGCAGGATCATTTCACTTTTCTCTCAATCCAGAATAGGAAGGAGGCCTTAGGGCTATTTATCACAGAGGGCGAAAATGAAGACAGGAATGTTGTTCATTTACCCAAACTCTAAACTCAGAGTCCCTTTGATGGAGTAGGAACACCAGAAGAGCCCCAAAGTCAGGTTTCTGGTAAGCCATCTGGTGGGTCTGCCACTCATCTCGCTGTGAGCCTACACACAAGCAAGTGTGCATACACCCACCTTAAACACATGTGGCTAATGATGACCACATTACAGATGGACACATCTGGTGGACAGAGTTTCCAATAATTTCAAAGTATTTTCACTTTCATTCTAAAGGGCTAATTTATTTACGTTTTGCTCTTAGTTTTTTGTGTTGCAGAGTGCTTAGGATATTATGAGTTTTCATTTGTTTGATTGTTCTCTCTCTCTCTCTCTCTCTCTCTCTCTCTCTCTCTCTCTCTCTCTCTCTCCTCTCTCTCTCTCTCTCTCGCTTTCTTGTCCTTGGGCTTAGGCTCAGGAGCAGTGCAGAGGCCCCGAGTTCAAGCCTAATGCTTGCTCAAGGCTAATGTCCTATGATGAGCTACCGTGCCACTTTTGACTTTTTCTGAGTAGTTTATTGGATTTTCCCGCCTGGGTTGACTTCGAAATGCGATCTTCAGATCTCAGCCTCCTGAGTAGCCACTGGTTCCTCGCTATCACTGGTTTTCTAATATGCTTTTGTGGACTTACAATTCTGAGAAAAAGAGTTCTAGGCTGTAAAATAGGGAAGTCCCGCTACCATCTGACTCACAGAAAGCATCTCAGATAAAGTGGAAGAAGTGGACATCTTTTGCACAGTGAGGCATTGTGACTGAAGATGAAGCCTTGCGGGGAAGGTGAATTGGAGATTGTGGAGCGACAGGTGGGACATGAACTCTGGCTTTCTGCTCTAGTCCCCCAGCATGTTGTATTTCCACGTGACTCTACTCTGGGTACTTTCTAGTGCATCCCTGCCCAGCTGTTGTTCTGACCAGCATATGCATTTGGGCTGGTCCCTTAGCATTTTTTATTTTTGTTCTTTTGCCAGTCCTGGGGTTTGAACTCAGGGCCTGAGCCCTGCCCCTGGGCTTTCTCAAGGCTAGAGCTCTATCACTTGAGCCACAGTACCACTTCCGGCTTTTTCTATATACGTAGTACCAAGGACTAGAACCTGGGTCTAGTGCATGCTAGGCAAGCACTCTACCATTAAGCCAAACCCCCAGCACTCCTCAGCATTTTGATTCCATTTCTCTTTACTAAATATCTTGTTCCAAATATGGCATCTGGCAATGTGTGTCTCTGTCCTAATAATGAAAACCAGGCCCTTGCTTTTAAAGTCAGGGTGTTTAGGTTTGGTATTTAGAATTGGAGAAAAACTTACCTTAGCACCATTTGCTACATGGAGACAAAAGTAAGACATAAGATAACAATAGGCGGTCCAGAGACTGAGTGATTCTGTCCTACTACACACACTGAGATCCCCGTATCTAGATCTCTGGAACCTGTGACTTACCAGAAGAGGCAAATTCTTTGTAAGTGTGGCTAGGTTAAAAATCTTGAGATAAGATTACCTTGGATTATTCTTGAGGTCCCTAAATGCCTTCACATTAGGAGTCCTTAAAAGGGGCAGAGTGAGGTCTCACCTTAGAGGAAGAGAGGGAAACAACAAGGCAGCCAAAAGCTGAGGACTGCTGACAACTACGAGAAGCAGGAGGAGGCAAGGAATATGTTCTGTCCGAGACCCTAATGCCATCTGAGTTCAATCCAGTCACTGTTTTTTTTTGACATCTGACCCCTAGAAATGTGAGAGTACATTTCTGTTACTTGAAGCCATTTGGTTTGTGGTCATCTGTTAGACCAATCACAGCCCCTCTCTGAGGTGGGGCCTTCAGGTAACAGCAAGTCCCAAGGGGATTCTGCTTCTTCTCTCGCTACTTGATCTCTGGCTCCTACTGCACGGCTGGGGAGCCCTTGAGGATAGCTTGGAAGCTCTTGCGATGACCTGTCAGCAGCATAGGCGTCCTTGTCATATTCCTGTGTTTTCTGAGTTGGGACATGGGGCAGGTCCAAGTTATCTAAGGGTGACAGCCTGTCTAGCAAGGGGTGGGAAGAGCCAAGAAGGCTGACAGCAGCCCAAGTTGCCCTTGTATGCCTCTGTGCTGACATTGAGGATCCCCCACCAAGTTTACTCCCATCTTCCCAGCCCCATGGCTCAAGGGCAACCATTTCTGGAACAATTTTATTCCATACATGGGGAACAAAGGAGAAACCAAATGCCTTGCTTGGGAGCAACCCATATGGAAGAAGCCAGGGAAGGCCCAGTGACAGGATAATTGCTTAAATATCTGCTGTAAGTAGAAAGGCAGACTCTACCTCCAGCTGGAGTTCAGGTTCCCATAGGTCATGACAACAAAGAGGGGAATGGGAGAATTAGATGAATAGAAATGGAAATGATTAGGAAAGATTGCCACCATTTGGGGAGGGGGAAGAGGAGCTGGGAATTAACCCTTTTGAGATTGTACAAGTAGGGTATGAGCTCACTGCCTTCCTTCTCAGATGGGAAAATGGGAAGCTGTAGCCCACTGGTGAAATGTTTTTCTCAGGGAAGCACTCCAAGGCCTGGAGAAGGGACTTAGGGGATATACCAGGAGCCTGGGCTTTGGGCAGTGAAAGCGGTGCTGCCATCCAGCATTGGGAGTGAGTATGTAGGCAGAACATTACAGAACAACACCCACTCCCTCCTCCAGTTGAGCCTTGGTGATGATTCCTTCCATGTCACGTTTCTTTCTCCCCTCCCCCCAGTTCATGTGGACCCCTCTGCACCCATTTTTACTCAGCAGTCTGCTGGCAGTGGCAGATTAATCACTGTGACTTTGTATCTTGATTCCTAAGAAGTAGAGAATTTTCACATTATAACATTGGAATTTGGGGCCAGCCTTGAAATCAATGGATGAATTTATTGGGTAAATTAGATGGGGTTCCCCAATGAAGGAGGAGGGGGAAGAGGAGGAGCAGGAGGAGGAGGTAGAGGAGGTAAAGGAGGACGAGGAGGAGGACGAGGAGGAGGAGGAGTAGAAGAAGAAGAAGAGAAAGAAGAGAAAGAAAGAAGAGATCTGAAAGAAATGGCTTACATGATTATTTTTTTCTTTTCTTTATTAGCTTTACATTCAGTATACAAGAGGGATTTTATTGTTGATTTTCTACACATTTACAATGTATTCTAATCAATCCCACCCCCTCTGTCACTCTTTCCTTCTCCCTGCACTTGCCAAAACAATTCCAGCAGATTTCATTGCTTTATTTTCATAGTTGCTAATGATGCATTTCCATCATCCTCAATCCTCCTTTATCTTCCCAACCTGGCCACTGCAATTGTAGGGACTAGCAAGTTTAAAATTCAGTAGGTTCAGGCTAGAAACTGACATAAGATCTTATTTAGTACTCTAAAGACTTAATTCCTTCTTCTTCAAGAAGCTTCAGTCTATGCTTTTAAGACCTTCAACTGATTCAATGATACCTACCCACATTATGGATTAAATACTAATCTCATCTAATAAATACCTTCACAGTCACATTTAGACTAATGTTCGACCAAACAACTGGAATATACCATAGTTTAGACAATTCATCCTACAATAGTGTAGCTGTTTTATTTATTTTCATTGAGCAACATCCAGCCAGGTCTCCAAAATATCTATTTTGAAAGTATGTACCGTCTTGGCGGGTGTCTTCATCATGGGACTGTTTTGAGTCTACCTTCCAGTCAGCTACGGAGGAGCTCAGGATCATACCTATTTGCTCCCAGAGGTATAGAAGTGTGGAACATATACACAGTCAGCACTTAGTAGTTGTTGACTGTCCGACCAGCTGTTTGACTAAACAATAAATTATTTGGATTGGGGTTTTCCTCCAACTTTTAATTTCCTCCCTTTGAGGTGGTATAAGTCCTTTCTCCACATCCTTTTTCTCTTAGTGTGGACTGCATGCTCTTTTCCTCTTCATCTTTCTGTTTTTCTGGCTCCTCATTCCTCATCCTTTTATTTGGCTAATACTCTGTGCCTAATCACATTAGCCAGTACTGGCAGTATAGAGACGTTTGCAATCCAAGCCAGGTCTGATTGGAGGCTTCAGCAGCCTGAGGCTACTTGAAGAATGTGTTGATTGGTGGGGGCTGGGCCCCATAGGGGGCCAGCATTACTGGCTGGTGGAGCTACCCACATGTGTGTCTGGGCACCTCCAGGCCCATTGGTTTTTGGTTCTCCCCTTGATCAGGCTCCTGGTGGGGTATTTATCCTGGCTGGGCGTCTAAGCCCTTCCTGATTATATTAAGTCTCATGAACGTGAGGCCTCAGACAATCTGGCCAGTGTGGGTAGTGCTATAACCACAGAAAAGTGTGCCCTGTATTTCTTGTCATTCTCTGTTTGAGCTCATTTCAACTTTTTTCCAACTCTGGGAGTATAAAAAAAAAAAAACTGCCACGCGTTTCTCTGGTTTGCAAGCATTACCTCATTTCCCTTCTCTAGGATATTAATTCAGTAATATTTACTAAGTGATTTCAGGATTTGGGGTAATTCTGAATACGTTCAGTTGAAATTCCACAAAGGATGCCATGGGTTTAAAGGAAATTAGCTATCTTGTCCCCTGCCTTTCTATTTTCTCAAAAAACACTCCAGTTTTCTTTAGAATACATTATTTGCTTGTCATTGCTCCCTTAATTATTTACTGTCATTCACTTGATGTCTGACTTTGCTACATATTGTAATAATCTCCATTTAGGAAGAGTCCTGGCATGTTATATGCTCGATTGTTATCTCCAGGGACCAGGAATATAAGTTCTTTACCATCTATCAACTACATTTGCTGTGCAAAGACATAGCATCCTACTTATAAGGTGTGCTTATGTTTCTGGAAATCCGTAGATAGCAACAAAGGATATTTACATAGCTACATGTGGAAAACTTGGATCCTTCTGGTCAAACTGAGTCTGTGCTATATAAGGAGACTTAAGGTGGCTCCTTGTGTGTTCTTTGAAGGAGAATGGAAGAGGTATCTACCTGAATGGCCATCCCAAAGGATGCCGAGGTGAAATGAAATTGCTTTGGATGTGTATTTGTGAAGATACATGTCTCCATGAGAGTTATGTTGAAGGACTGACTCCCCCACCCTATTATCCCAAGTACATATGGATGTCAGACAAAATCCCAGGAATGAAGGGACATGCTTGATGCAGACAGGACAATCCTACCTAAGCCTGGCTATAAATATTCCATTGTAGGCCTAGCAGAGAGTTCTCACTTCCCCTAGTCCTAATAGTCTCCCTGCTTAGACCTCATAAAAACCTGCTTCTAACTCCGCCTCCTTGCAGAGCCTCCATTCCTGAAGGAAGGCTGCTTGCCCCTCTCTGCTGTGGCTGAGATCAAGTCTGCCCTATTCCTTTTTCCTCTATTTTTCCTAATAACTGTAGTAACATTGTACTTTCCTATGACCTTGGACTGTGAGAGATAGACTTCCTGGTATCAGAGTCCACTTCTCTGATGACTACATGTTCCCCAAGGATGTTGTATATACCAGGTTTATATTTTAGCCTAGTTATCTATAACAAGAAATCATAGTCCTCATCTCATAGATTTGTTTGGGATTGAGGTAATTTGTGTGAAGTCCTAAGAATGATGCCCTACTCAAAGTAAACTCCATAAACATCAGTTATTATTATTATTATTATCATCATTTCTATTATATTAAGTTCAATTATCTAATTGAGGGGGAATGTTTGGTGGTTCTTGATTTTTTTTTTGTGGTACTGATATTGACATCAGGGCCTCATATTAGCTAAGTAAGCACTCTACCACAGAAATCACGTCCTTGTCTTTTTGCTTTTAGTTTTTGTTTTCATACCAACTTTGTTCTGTTGGCCTTGAGCTATGATCCCCTTGTTTCTACCTCCCAGGTAGCTGGGATTTCAAGTGTGTGCCACCATATGTGCTGAGAGATGTATGAGAGCCCAGAATACAACAATTTAAATAAAAAGAGATAACAAAAGCATATGGAGAAGGTAGACAGGCCATCAATGACCTGTTAGGAGGGCATTTGGATAACAGAATAGGACAAAAAAGAAGATGCAGTCAGTTGCTGACAAGAGTGTCAGTGGAGTGGATTCATTTGGCATCTGGTTACTTCCAGCCTTGATCACCTGGCATCTGTGCAGCTGGTCCAAAAGTTCAGACCAAGCTGCATGGGAGAGAGCTGGTAGCTTGCCTGTATGGGGTCCCAGATCCAGGTCTGACCAGCTATGTGACTGAGTAGTTCTTATGGCAGCATCTGCCAGTATCTCCATGATAGTTATTGGGGTCAGAAATTGCATTGCCCTAAAATTATGAGCAGTGCCCAAAACATACTTGATTTCAGAGTATGCTAGCAGTTGGACAGAGTGGATTAAAAAATGTCTTGTCCTGCCACTCAGAACAAACAAGAATGAATCTCCACAGAGCTGCAGTAATGCACACATATCATTTTATTCATTGAGTAGGAATGAGGTAAACACCCAGCTGGATAATTCTTTTCCCTTCCCTCAACTGTGGCCCACGATGGAGATTTCTGACTAATATGGGATTGATCCTTTTCGTTTTAATTCCTTTAAGATAAATAAGTTTGCTCTAATTGGCTAAGGTATATATGTATATATATGATATATATATTATTAAGGTATATATATTACTATTGTTATAGGTATTATTTATAAGTGCTAGAACTTGAACTCAGGGCTTTATATTCACAAGGTAAGCACTGTACCACTTGAATCACACTCCCATCCTATAAAATTATATTAAAACGAATATACTACAGACATTGCTGTGAAGTACTTTTTCTATCTCAAAACCTTTTTGTATCATGTAGGCTACTTGATTTCCACAGCCCTGTGAAGGCAGTTGGTTCTTATTAATTTCATGTGGCACATAGAGACGTAAGGACAGGAAGCGATTACTTATCCAAAGCCACACAATGCAAACTGCTGACAATAATAACTAAAAGGTAACAGTTGCCATGTATCAGGCATAATCTGGCTGGAAAGAGAAGATGTTATTTCCCTCATGACATAAAGTCAAAAAGCCCATGGAACTTGTCATTTAAAATATGATGTAAAAATCAACTTTAATAAATTCTCTAATAAAAAAAAAGCCCATGGAAAGAAAGGTGAAATAAATTGTCCAAAATTTCAGTCAGTAAGTGGTGGAACCACTTAATGATGGGAACCTAAGAGTTTTATCTTCAGAATTTGCATAGATAACTTCTGTAAAGTGTTGGACCAGGTGGCACATAGTAGTATCAGCCCAAATTTGGTTCTAATTTTTGTTGCTGCTATATCTTCCTAAGGATCTCCCATTTCTGGACAGGCAAAAGGTCTTCTGCAGTGTGACAAGACTAGAATTTAAAACAGTCCTGTTTATTTATTTATTTATACATTGATTTTTGTACTAGCAATGGAGCTTAAACTCGACAGCTTTTTTGTTTGTCTGATGCTCTACCACCTCGAGCCACAGCTCTACCTCCAGTTTTTTTTTTGTGTGTGTGTGTGTGTGGTTAATTGGAAATAAGAGTTTCATAGACTTTCTTGCTTAGACTGGATCTAAATTACGATCCTCAGATCTCACTTTCCTTGGTGGCTAGGATTAAAAGTATGAGCTAGTAGCTCCTGGCCCATTTGTTTGTTTTAAGGGTAGATCACTAGCTGGAGAAACAAACTGGAAAGACTGAAGCTCCCAAGGAGGGGAACTTGCTGACATGACCATCTTAGTCCTTTGGTTATTCCAATAACTTCTTTGGCCTTCCTGTTTTGTTCAGATTGTTGTGTTGCAGTAGGAGGATGTGAATAAATCAACACTGAAGTCTCCTTGGGTGGGGCAGGGGGGCAGAAAAGTCCGGTGTCTTTGTGAACCTCAAAGAAGTGTTCTAGTAGCCAGATTTGAGATCTAGTAAGTAAAGGGTTTCTAGCCAGTGGACGAGCCTGATTTTTTGGTGCGATCCCTGGTGTGTAGAATACATGGGAAACACTGTTCACAGATTCTAGAAGAAAGACAGTTGAAAATGAGTGCTTCTTAGAAGCAGGGGTCATTTCGTGAGACAATGAGAATGTGTTCAGAAGGAGGAGGTACCTGACTCTTGGTTCTGTGGCTTACAATGTTTCTGTTGATTAAAATAATCTATCATATAATGATAGGGAGAAAGTATCATTTTCTCAGTAGCAGAATTTCTCTAGTAGATGTGACTGCTTTGGGTTGGGTAGGAGTGGGGTGGGGAAGTGCAGTGGAAATTTTCAGGGCTCTCAGATGCCTTGATTTGTAAGCAAGCAGGGATACTCTTGGATACTAACTCTGTGGGGCCCTCACATGGGCTTCCTGCATGGTTTCTAATTTACTTCCTGCCCTGAGTTATTATGTAATCACATTATGTTGTCAAAAGTTGGACAGTGGGAAAGAACAAGTCAATAGAAGGAGACCCCAATTCCCTAGGTACTTCTGCTTAACATGATTTTCATGACCTTTGGTGTAAGTATTAACTTGCAAATACCAACTTGCCATGATAACAAGAATGTGTGCATGGGTGGGCAGGGTGAGATGGGGTGATATTAGGCATTTATAATAGATGTGTGATGACAAAGCAGACAATGGAGTCATGAAGTATATGCCAAACTAGTGTATTTGACAATTTTAGACAAATTGTCTTCTTGAAGTTAATTTTAATGTTGAAAAATCAAACCTGATAATATGGACTTAGTGTGTAAAATACTTTGTGTTTTTATATACATGTACATATATAGTTGTGCTGTTGTGTTGATACTTTCTAGGGATAATTGTTAGCATTTCTTTCTATATAGATTGTGGTATGCATTTAGTATTTATTGATGTGTAAAGTTACAGAAAATGATAGAGTAAATAAGATCTCATTCTGCAAGAAAATAGCAAAAACCCAGAGAGGTGAATGGATTTGCCTGGAGAGCATAGAAGGGACCACTGGGCTGGGCTTCTAACAAGAACTAATTCATGGTGTTTCTCAATTTAGTTCTGAGGCTTGTTATGTGTACAGAGACGTATTGTGTGTATGCATGTACCTACTGATTTATTTACAAACGTGCATTCTTATCTACTATATCAAGAATCTAAATTGTAGAAAACTTCTATTTCATAAACAATTGCAAAAAAAAAATGGACAGAATTTAGTCTGAGCATTGTCATTGAGCTTTTGTGCTCAAGGCTAGTACTCTACCACTTGAACCACAACCCAGCTTCTAGCCTTTTGTGGTTAACTGGACATAAGAGTCTCACAGACTTTCCTGCCTGGGCTGGCTTCAAATTGTGATCCTCAGATCTTGGCCTTCTGAATAGCTAAGATTACAAGCATGAGCCACTGGCACCTGGCTCTTTCCGTCTTTTTTCTTTTCTTTGAAACTTTTCCTAAGGTTTTAGGCTGTGCATTGTTAGGTCATTTATGATAAAACATCACTGCCTAGCCATGGGTGTGGAAAGTGAGGCTCGGAGGAATGTCAAGAAGGAGCCTTAAGATAAAAAGCTCCTAATGATGGACCAAAACAAGATTTATGAAAACTCTATTAGATGGGGAAACTACAAATTGGTATATATATATATATATATATATATATATATATATATATGATTTTAAATGAAAATAAAATAGATTGCTTATGAGGAGAGGGAATCCTGTTTAAATTTTTATTTTAAGTCTTAGTAATTAGTATTAGCTTTTCACAGAAGACTATAAAATATTCATTACCTTGGACTATTTTAAAACATATAAAGTCGTATCTATCTATCTATCTTTAGATGTAGTTGTCCACATATGAACAGATGAATGCAGAGAACCAAAGAGAACGTAAACCTCTAAGCAAACTCACTTGGATGTCAGATTTGTAATTTAGAGGGAAACTCCCCTGCCTCCCCACCCCATGCCCCATACTACATATAGATTTTTTCCAGTTTGGAGTCAATTCATTGAAAGGGCACTGTATATTATGGTAGTCGAAAATGTCCTTTGGAGTTCCCAGTTCAGGAAAGATTACATGTCTGTGGAATACCAATACATTATGTCAAGAAAGTAGGTTTGTTATATGTAGGAATCTTCCTCACTCAATTTCTTTACTATCTTGGGTGATTTGCATGTCTCAGCAGGATAGGATTATATTGTATGCTGCAGTAACAACATCTCTCAGCTATCTCTGACTTCCTACCTAGGTTGTCTGCCCAGTAAGGGCCCACAGGGAGATTTCAGCTGAAGGATGCTCACTTTCAGTCTGTCTTCTTTTCTCATTGCCATAAGAGAAAAAGGATGGAATAAATAGTACCACCTCTGACATCTCCACTGAGAAGATATTTGTCACCTCGTCT
Source organism: Megascapheus bottae (assembly GCF_031878675.1). NCBI lineage: Eukaryota > Metazoa > Chordata > Mammalia > Rodentia > Geomyidae > Megascapheus > Megascapheus bottae. The sequence goes on from NC_143515.1 coordinate 42,680,726, forward strand.
TCAAAAGGCATGACACACAGAGACACCTCAACTCAATCTTAGGAAGATCAGAATCATTAGGAAGATCAGAATAAGCAGGAACAGCGTTGGTTAGATCTAATATGGTTAGATGATAATAATGGTAATTTACTTGGAATTGGCTCCTAAAGAATATAAAGTGATTTCCATGTGTGTAACAGTTCCACGCGTAAGAGACACAGGTATGTGTCTTGTCCCATTGTTCCTATAGGAAGCAAAAACACAGAGGAGAATTAGTGACCTGTTGGATAGAAGCCATAGAGGTGGGGTTAACAGAACACTGACACTCAGGCCCCTCAATTCTTGGTTTATTTCCTTCAGAACCAACATGGAGACTCTCCTTTACTTTTCCAGAAACAACTTATTTCTTTAGGCATCTTGAATACAAGAATCCATGAGACAATAATTATAGTTTATACTTTAACTAGACTTTGAAGTGACCTTTCCATAGAGTCACTCTAGGAGTCTGGATTGGGTAGTAAAGAAATAAGACAATAAAAGGTGATCAAAGTCAGAACAACCTGCATTTAAATTTCAGTTTTGTCTTTCTGCCATGACTTTTGGAAAGTTACTTAGCTTCTCTTAGACTTAGTTGTTTCCCCTGAAAATCAAGGGCCGTGTTTCCTACCTTTCAAGCTATGTGGTGAGGGAATGGGGGTAGTGTTTGTGAAATGTTATTGCCCAGTAGTAGATAACCTGGAACAGTTTTGATGAACGTTACCTAGTTCAAGTGAAGTGGTGGGTTTCCAAATTGTGACTACTACAACAGGCCCAGGAATATTGGGGCCAGTGGAAGAAAATATTGTTGTTGAGTTTTTAAAGGATAATATTTT